>NC_048223.1:118814885-118835904 GCF_002007445.2 Ailuropoda melanoleuca
ATCCCAGGACCCTGGGATCATGCCCTGAGCCGAAGGCAGATGCTTAATGACTGAGCCACCCAGGTGCCCGTAATGGGTTTATTTTTAAATTAACATGTCCTCATTCTTTTTACTCAATTTATTTCAGATTTGGCCAGTGGAGCCCTTAGAGCTGACTCCAGTGTTCTTTTGATACGTCCCTTCATTCTTTGAGCATTTCCTTGTTATTTTTGCCCAACAAGATGGTCCAGGCTCATCTTATATTCTCCCTGCCCCAGATATGGAATCCACTATTTCTTCAAGGAGCCCTGGTTCCTTTTACTGGAGAACAATATTTAGAACAAGAACTGACACTAGGTATGCTTATTGCTACAAAAGTGTCTTTGATTCTAGACCCTTCCAGTGGACAGAGCTAGGGAAAATGTGTATTTTAACTCATGAGCTTGTATTGATGTCTCTGCTTCAGATAGAGTATGTAAGAGTCTTTCTCACTATCCGTCACTCAGTATTTGTATCTCCTTTCTCCTTTTCAATAACTGGTCTTACTGCAAATCACTACATTTATGAATTTGTTCTATCTTTAAATACACACAAAGTAGTTTCAGGATTATTATTTTTTTTTTTAGGATATTATTTGAGAGAGAGAGAGAGAGTGGGCACACACGAGCTTAGGAGGAGGGGGAGGGGCAGAGGGAGAAGGAGAAGCAGGCTCCCCGCTGAGCAGGGAGCCAGATGCAGGGCTCCATTCCAGGACCCTGAGATCATGACCTGAGCCCAAGGCAGCTGCCCAACTGACTGAGCCACCCACGCGCCCCGCAGTTTCAAGATGATTGTGCTAATATCACTGCCTATGACAAACCACCAAGTAAAGTTCAAGACCTTTGGGCAGTTCTTTTTGTTCTTAGAATTTATCCTAAGTGTGTGCGGTCGAAGGACTATGCTATAAAAAATTGAATTAATTCCTTATCTTTTCTATGTGGCATTGTTATCAACTTGATACACAGTTATATTAATGCATGTCTGTTTGTGTTCAGTTTTATAATTTGTTTTTCATTCTGTTGTNTTCCTTATCTTTTCTATGTGGCATTGTTATCAACTTGATACACAGTTATATTAATGCATGTCTGTTTGTGTTGTTTTATAATTTGTTTTTCATTCTGTTGTTTTAATATTAATCTTGAAAAAGAAAAACAGGTACATGATTCAAAAGTCAAAACTGCACGAAAGAAGTCTCCTTGCCATCTTTATTCTTTCTAGAACTCTATTCCTGCTCTCCCCCTAGATAACTTTTTATTAGATTTTGGGCAATCCTTATGTTTGTGAAAAATGAAGTAAAAAACTTACATGTGTGTATGTATGTGTGTATTCTTTCCTTTTACTCTTATGCAAAAGTTATGCTAAATAATTCCTTTGAACCTCACTCTTTTCATTTAATAATACATCCTGGAAGTTATTCCATATCACTTTATAGAGATCTTTCTCATTTTTTTAATGATTTAAATCACTGTTATGCGTAGGTACCCTAAGTTTATGCAACCAGTGTTCTGTGAATAGGCATTTGAACTGTTTCCAATATTTTGCTATTTCAAATAACACAGTAGTGAATAAGTTGTGCGTATGCTGTTTCTTACTTGTAGACGTGACTTCTCTGGGGTAAATTCTAGAAGTGAGATTTCTGGGCAAAAAGTTAATTACTTGCATTCTGAGTCAATTCGAAATAGAGAAATTGGGCAGATTCAGAGGAAAATGTCAGCTCTGTGACTCTCAGTTGAAAAACCATGGCTCTGGTGCTTCCTATTGCAAATCCCCAGTTGGCAGACTTAAGCATCTAGTCCAGGCCATTCTGGAAAACTGGATTGGTCCGTGTGGGCAGAGTTTCTATTGTTAAGCTTTCAACTTTACCCAGGGGAGACCAAGGTACTTACACACTGCAGGCAGGCAGGTGCCAAGAGAAAGCAAAGAAGCAAAGCCACACTCAAGTCTTTATCCCAACCCCACCCGTCAGTGAAGCCCCTCCCTCTTCCGTAGGGAGGGAAAGTGAAGGTCAGAGAGAGGCAGGGAGTGTTACTCTGAGGTCTTTCTATGTGGAAACCTAGAGAGAGAGGAAAGTCTTCCCTCTTTCCCAATACCCTCTAGCATCGGAGTCCTTTTGGTGGACTCTGGTAGAGTGGGTGAATGCTGGGAACATCTGAAAAATAGATAAAAATGAAAAAGCAGAAACAAGTAAAACCTAGGAAGCTTAGAGACTGCTATTCACATACTCAGTTGAATGGCCTAAAGAAACTCTGCTAATTTCCCTCTGTTTGTCCATGTGGTATAATTTAAAATGTAAAATTCTGGCACATTTTTGCCATGATGGCGCCTGTAGGGTGGGGATGGGACGTCTTCGTGGACACCGCCGTGCTGGAGGTGGTGTTCTTTGCTTACATGTCATGTGCTACCATGATCTCAGGGAGGATTCATCACGTTACACATGGGCTCTACTGAAAATTTCCTGGGTAGGTGGGAGATGGGGGGGGCATGTATTCCTTCTTGTCTATAAAGTGTTGCTGAGGCATTTAGGACACTGGTGTGGGGCAGATGGTGGTGGTGGTAGTGGTATTTGGGGTTTAAATTCTCCAGAGGCTGTTTGGCAAATAGCTGTGCTTTTAAATATTTTGTATAAAGGAGGGCAGTGCTTTGACTTGTCATGCTAGTACGTTGAAGTATATGACTCCAAAAGAGTTTAAAGAAAACATTCCCATGTGTTCCTTTAGATGATTAAAAATTAAACATTTTCAATAATGTTTCATTGCAGATATGAAAAATTCATATCCAGCGCCTGATGATAAGATTTTGTGCTTCCTTGAAGTTTTATTTTGAGATACAGGAATTTTTTCTTACTCATATTTTAAATATTGAAACCCTAGAGAAATGTATAAAGGAAAAAGTGGGAATTCTCCATAGTTCCGCACTGTGGAGATCATCTTTTTTATAGTTTGGTTAGAACCCTCCAGCTTTTTGTCTATTTTCTTGTTCGTTATTCTTTTCTTACAGTTGGGTTGTTCAGTCACCTTCCTTTTTCTTGGATTATAGGAGCCAATAACTTCCTTTTCTTTCCTAACCTTATTTGAATTCTGATACATATTTCTTTGCTAATAAAATTTCTATGCTATGTCCATATGTCTTCCTGGGTAGAGTTTCTTAATCTATAAACTCATAATTTAAAAATCTGTGATTTGTATTTTGAAGTTTTGACTTTAGACAATGAAGCAATAATTGGTTTTATATATTTACACAATTGTTGAATAACACTCAAGAGAAAAAGTTAGTAGAAAAGTGAAAAGGTTTGGACGTTTTGGGGATAGATTATATCAAATTACCATAGAAGAAAATGGCACGAATTTATATTCCCATCAATAAGGCAGACAGTCCCCGTGTCCTCCCAACTAGAAAGTAGCTCAAATTTTTGAAAATAGGAGACAAATGTTTTATGGTTTTTACTTGTATTTTAAAATTCTGTGGAAGAACACCTCCTAACATACTTATTACATATAGTGAGACAAAGACAAAAATGATAGCAGATTTCTTATTGAAATTGATATAAGCCAGGAGAGTGTGGAACAATATCTTAAAAGTACTGAGAGAAGAACCCACAACCTAGAATTCTATATCCATTGAAATGCGACTGGGCTTTTTTTGTTGTTGTTGTATAAATCAGTAGGCTGATTGAATGCAATTCCAGTGAAAACGTCAATAGGCTTTTTGTTTTGTTTTGTTTTATAAAGAAACTCAGAAGTGGATCTCAAATTCATATGGCAATGCAAAGTGTCTGGGATAATTAAAGCGACTTTGTTAAAGAACAAAGCTGGAGGAGTTATACTACCTGACTTCAAGGCTTAGTTTAAAGCCTTAGCAGTTAGGGCAGTGGGGTATTGGCATCAGGATAGACAAGAAGTGAATGGAACAGAACAGGGTCCAGTAATAACCCATGTGTAGATGGTCAGTTTGTTTTTGATAAAGCTACAAAGGCAAGTTAATGAAGGATAATTTTTTTCAACAGATGATGTTGGGACAATTAGACATCCCTATTTAAAAAAATTAACATGGATTCCTGTCTCACACCCCATACAAAATTAACTCAATGGATCATAGACCTAAATGTGAACATAAACTTACAAAACTTCTGGGAAAAAATATTTGCGACTTTGTATCAGGCAAAGATTTCTTTAAAATGGCATCAAAAGCACAATCCATAAAAGAAAAATTAGACCTTGTCAGTAAGAACTGCTCCTCTTTGATAGACATTTGTAAGAGTGAAAATACAAGCTATGGAGAGAAAACATTTGCAAATCATTCTGACATAGTATTTATGTCCAGAGTATAATTTTAAAACTAAAACTCAGTAACAACAAACAGCCCAATAAAAACTGTGTAAAAATTTGGACACTTCACTAAAGAAAATATATGGATGGCAAATAAATGTATGAAAGATACTCAAAATTATCATCATTGAGGTAAATGCAATTTATTTATTTATTTAAAAGATTTTATTAATTTACTTGACAGAGAGAGAGACAGAGCACAAGCAGGGGGAGCAGCAGGCAGAAGGAGAGGGAGAAGCAGGCTCCCCGGAGCAAGGAGCCCGATGTGGGGCTCGATCCCAGGACCCTGGGATCATTACCTGAGCCGAAGGCAGCTGCCTAACCAGTTGAGCCACCCAGGTGCCCCAAGGTAAATGCAATTTAAAACCAACAGAGTCCATCACACCTTTTAGAATGTTCAAAATTAAAAATGACCATCATAGCAACCGTTGGCAAAGATGTAGATAACTGGAATTCTCTGATATGCTGCTCGAAGGAATGTGACGTAATGACAGGACTTTGGAAAATGGTTTGGTAGCTTCTTTAAAAGTGAAGCGTACATTTATCATCCAGCCTCTTCCCTCTAGTCATTTACCCATGAGAAATGAAAACATACACCCACATAAATACTTGTGCACAAATATGTTTAGCAACTTTATTTGTAACAACCAAATCTGGAAACAGCCCAATGCCCATCAGTGGGTAAATGGGGAAACAAATTTTGGTATATCTATGTAATGAAATAGGACTCAGTAATACACATAATGAATTATTGGTACTTGCAACAATATGGATGCATCTCAAAATACTTAGGCCTAGAGATAGAAACCAGACCACAAAAATAGTACGATTCCATTTAAACAGAATTCTAGAAAATGCAAACTAGAGCAACAGCAGCAACAGGTTGTGGAGAGTGGCAGATAGATCAGAATATGAGGGAGGATTATAAAGGGGTTGAAGGAAACTTTAGTGAGTATAATGGATGCATTCATTATTTTGATTGTGGTGTTGGTTTTATGAGAGTATATATGTCAAAGATTATAATGTATTCCTTATGAGTGTATACTTTATGATATGTCTATTATATATATTATATACCTCAATAAAGAGTTTTTTGTTTTATTTATTTTTTAAACAGGTTTAATTTATTTATTTGAGAGAGAGAAAGAGAGAGAGAGAGAGAGAGTACGGGGTGCGGGCAGAAGGAGAAGCATAGTCCCGGCTGAGCAGGGAGCCAATGAAGGGCTCAGTCCCAGGACCCCGAGATCATGACTTGAACCAAAGGCAGACACTTAATCGACTGAGCCCGCCAGGCGCCCCGAGAGTTTTTTGTTTTAAAGCTGGCACCAGAGAAACTGATGTTATCTACAGCTGCATCGATCTAGAACATAGGCTTGGAGGCTGCTACACTCAGCTGACAGACTCAACTCTACACCTTGGACAAATTTCTTCCTGTAAATCTCCATTTCTTCATTACAGAGGATAATGGTGAGTTAAAAATGTATTCTGCACCCAGAATAGGGATAATGCTTCAACAGACTTATGACAAGCATCACGTGTACTAGTGTATATAAATTATATGCAATTTTAGAAGAGGGAGCCTTTGTAAACTGTTGGCAGGAATATAGATTGCTTTATCACTATGGAAAACAGTGTGGAGATAACTCAGAAAATTAAACAGAGCTGCCGTATGATCTAGCAATTCTATTGAGTATATATCCAAAGGAAATGAAGATAGGATATCAAAGATACCTGTGCTCCCATGTTTATTGTAGCATTATTCACAAAAGCCAAGATAGGGAAACAACCCAAGTGTTCATCGACAGATAAATGGATAAAGATGATGTGGTATATTTTTATAGATGGAATAGTCAGTCATGAGGAAAAAGAAAATCCTGCCATTTGCTACAACATGGATGGACCTTGAGGACCTTATGTGCAGGAGGTAATTCAGACAGAAAAAGACAAACACTGTATGAAATCACTGTATATGAAGACTGTATGAAATCGTTTATTGGTGGAATCTGAAAAAGCCAATCTTGTAAAAAGCAGACTGGTATTTCCCAGGAGCTCATAATAAAAGGGGACTAGAAGAAATGTTGTTGAAGGGTATAGACATGCAACTGGCAGATAAAGAGGTCCTGGAGATTTAATGTACAGGATAGTGATTATAGACAACAATACTGTATTAGAAACATTCAACTTGTTAAGAGACTGGATCTTAATTACTCCTTTCACAAAACAGTGAAAATTAGGTGATAGGTCAGCTAATGCTCTAGGGTGATCATCTTGCATTATTAAATGTATTGAATCCACATGTTGTACACCTGAAATGTACACAACGATTGATCCATTACATTTCTTTCCTTTTTTTTTTTTAAGATTTATTTATTTATTTACTTTAGAAAGAGAGAGAGAGAGGGACTCTCTGCTGAGTGTACCGGATGTGGGGCTTGATCTCACAACCCATGAGATCATGATCTGAGCTGAAATCAAGAGTCAGATGCTTAACTGACTGAGCCACCCAGGCGCCCCAGTCCATTGCGTTTCAATAAGAAATTGCCTGCACATTAGTAACTACTCAATAATTAGCCCTTGTATTATTAGACATTGGGAAACGGAGGGATAATTCTTAGGAAATATGCTTTGGGGGTCAGTGGGAGACGGGGGCCGTGCAGTAAACACATATGAAACTGTGCCTGAAGTTGGTTTCTTTCTTTGCCACCTCCTGAAATTCAGCCGCCTCACTGTGGCAAACATGCCTCGAAGCTTCGCAGAAAATACAAGTTGCTCTTGTACCAGGAACCATTCCCTTCAGAATCTGCATTGCTGGATTGATTCTCAGAGTTCTGTGAAATCAGTTAGCAACAAATTCTTTGCATGGTGAATGCTGATCAGCTGAAAATGAGGCCAGCTTCTAGAGCCTGATTTAGAGATAATGGTTCCTTGGCCACACGAATCCTACCTATTCCAAAACATACATCCTCTAGGAATGGAGGGTTAAAGGAAGTGGCTTTTAATACAGACGACGGAAAGGGAGATGCCAGTCCATTTAAGCCTGACCCCCAGAGACCTCAGGAAGGTCGTCTGTGCTGTCCATTTTAGAAATGGCAGGACTCGAGGCCATGCCCTGGATAGCGTATCGTTTGTGCTGGATTGTGGAAATGATGACAATATATTATTTGTGAATATTTAACTAAAGGCGCCCTGTGATCAAATTTTCATCCTGGTACCAAGGAACAGTGATTGCTATAAGGGAGAAGGTAAACTTAAAAAAAAAGACTAATAGACTATTTAAAGTTGTTTATAATTATCCCATAATGCCTTCAGTGGGAGTGTTTTTAGGCCAGTCAGCCTTAAAGACCATAATGCCTCCAACATCTTGTTACTCCTGTGTTTTTTTCCACAGTAATTGAGCCGACAGCATATATCCTGCTCAACCCACATGGAGAGAGCAATGATTTGAGCATGTCCGTTACATGGAGACTCCTTGCTTTCTGAGGAGATGGCACTGAGGGCTATGTGAGAGTAAGAACCCAGCTTGACTGGTTGTGATCATAACCATAGCAACAGGCCCAGAGCCTGCCTTTTCCTAGGTGCTAAATCAATCCTTGTTGAGTGGCTGATTGATCTCTGAAGCCTGCTACTTTCTCAATGACTTATTTTTAAAAATCTATTTATTCATCCTCTATCCATCCATTCATCTACTATAGTCCTTCTTCTGTTAAAAGGTGCTTTTCATGTATTCATGCATACAATTGTCACAACAACCCTCGAGGCGGGTACTGTAATTATATACACATTTTACAGATAAGAAAACTGAGACACGGGGAGGTTAAGCAATTTGCCTGAGGTCACACAGCTTTGTGACTTGTGGAACTTGCATAAATAACCTTGTGGTGTTTTCCACACCCTGACCTCATTCTTTCATCTGTTTGTTCATTCATTCATTCATTCATTCATTCATTCATTCATTCATTCATTTTTACAAAGTCTCTTTTTCTCCAAGGCCAGGTCCTTGGGATGTAGGAAGAACTGGAGTAGGATAGATTTCTCTCTCTCTCTCTCAAAAGATTTATTTGTTTATTTATTTTAGAGAGGGTGTGCACATAAGCAGGGTGGGGAGGGAGAGGGAGAGAATCTCAAGCAACTCCCTGCTGAGCTTGGAGCCTGATGCGGGGCTCCATCCCATGACCCTGAGACCATGACCTGAGCCAAAATCAAGAGTCAGAGGCTCAACTGACTGAGCCACCCAGGTGCCCTGAGATTTTCTCTTTTTTACGCTTATCCTAACCTATGATTCTAATCTAAGCTAAAGGTAGAAAAAGTGAAGGCCCAAAGAAATTCAGCTGTGTGTATGTATATGCACATGAGTGTTTGAGTCCATAATGCATGCCTGTTTGGGGGTGGGGGGCATGACGGCGAGAGGTATAGAGACCCAGTTAGAGTAACCTTAGGCTTCCAGTGAGAACTTGGCAATGACTTTTTGGAAACATTAGAATAAGGCTTTTCTGACATTAAAAATTTTTGTTCACGTGTCTTGGGTGATGGGATTCCCCTTGAAGAAAGATTAACAACATAACATAGCTGAAAATTCTCTTGAAGCTAAGAAAAGTAACACTTAATAACAAATTTTGACCCTTGAGCATTAAAGTATGTATCAGTGACAATATATATAATCAATTAGTTTTGGCTTTTCTGTAGCATTAACCATGGCGATGTTTGGATTTTAAAGAAAAAAAAACTAGGCTAAAAGCAGGAGTGATTGTAGTCCATATTCCACTTTCTAAAACTTCTGTGGGTAAACATTCCTTAACAGAGATGGTTTGGTTTTTGCTGATGGCATAATTTTAATAATGAATAATTCAAAGAAGCACGCAGCAAATGTTAGCTGAAGACAGGAAAACATATCTTTGAATTCCTGTTCCTTTTATGGGCCTTCAGAAACCACGGCCTATCTATATAGAGCCTCTCTCTAAGGGAGAAATGGGCACCATTCTTAGGCTAATGGGAAATAATGGTGTGATCTGTGAAGTGCTTTTCTTGGAAGCCTAAGACAGAGATAAACAGCCTGAATCTCTCCACATCCCTGCCGGAGCATTTGGCATATTAGCAAATGAGGGCTGTCCACATGGCAGGCTTTTTCCAGGGGAAGCCAGCAATCCACATAAAGCCGTGCAGGCCTCTGGTGTATGGGTCTGGGAGGAAGACCACAGTGGAAACAGACAAGGCATCATTTCACCCAGCAGATTGTGCAAGTGCAAATTCCAGCTTGCTCTGCTGTTTTCCAGTTTTTCCAGGCCCAGAATGAAAATCCTTTGCTTGCTGGATTCTGAGACTGTTAGGTAGCCATGCTCCCTGCAGGGGAGCCCATGGAATTGCATGCTGTCAATCAGGGAGCCTCATGGCCTCCTCCAGTCATTAGGGGGCACGAAGCTGCTCCCATCTCAGCTGACCCCCTCCTGTAAGCAATCTCGTATTTTGTTGAGCACATACATAGAAGCAGGCGTCTATGCAGAGGCAAATGTGTTTAAGTGAACCTCAAATAGATGATGAATGTCTTTCCATGTACCCACTGTTTCTACCTTTGCTGCTAAGCCCCAGTTTCTTTCTTCTGGATTTTTTTTTAAATTTAATTTATTTATTTGACAGAGAGAGACACCCAGGGAGAGAGGGAACACAAGCAGGGGGAGTGGGAGAGGAAGAAGCAGGCTCCCACCGGAGGAGCCTGATGTGGGACTCGATCCCAGGGCACTGGGATCACACCCTGAGCCGAAGGCAGACGCTTAACGACTGCGCCACCCAGGCGCCCCTCTTCTGGATATTTTAAGAGCATTTTAATCTGAAGAATTGGCATGAACTGAGAGGAAAAGGCAGGGGTGATGGAAGCTTGAGGGGTTGGGAGCAGGGAAGAAAGGTTTGCCTGTCCCCAGAGCAGTTTGTGTTCAATGGGCGGCATGCTCCCGCTCCTGCAGTGAGCATTTGAAAACGTGTGGGTGTTTCTGGTTGTCACCTGACTGTGGGGCACTACCAGAACCTTCTGGGCAGGATCTATGGACATGATAGGTCCTGTAATGTGGAGACAATTTCTAAAACAAAGACATGCTCTTGTTAGTTTCTTATGGCTGCGGTAACAAATGGCCACAAACTTACTGGCTTAAAAGAACATAAATTTACTGTAATTCTCAGTTCAGCCTGGGTCTCCCTGGGCAAAGGTCAAGGTATCAGCAGAGCTGGCTCCTCTCTGAAGGCTTTAGGGGAGAATCTGTTTCACTGTCTTTTCAAGCTTCTAGAAGCTGCCGGCATTTATTTCTGGCTCTTGGCCCCTTCCACCATCCTCAAAGCAGGCACAGTAGCATCTTCAAATCTCCTTGAATTCTGCCTTCCATTGTCATACATCCTTTCCATGCTCCAGTCTCCCTCTTTCCATTACAAGGACCCTGCGATGACACTGGGCCCACCCTGATAGTCCAGCATAATCTCTCCATTTTGAGATTTTCAATTTATCACATTAAGTCTCCCTCATGATATAGGTAACATTCAGAAGTCCCAAAAATCAGAACAGAGACGTCTTTGGCAGAGGGCATTATTCTGCCTACCACATATGCCCTGCCCCAGTGCCAAAAGTCAGGTTGGATTTGCTTGGCCAAGAGTTGGGTGATGTTCTTTTCTTTCCGGTGATGGCAGGAGTCTTGTTTCCTTCTGATTAGGTAGACCCGAAGATTGGCAGGGGCTTTTGACCACGGCATGAGTAATAAGTAGGCTATTCCAGGCCAAACTTTCCAGCCTCCTAGGACTAGTGTTGGGCGGTATCAATCATCAGTACCCATTTACCCCACCTTTCTCTCTGAACCATCAGTATGAGGTCCCAGATATTTTTCAAGTCTCAACAACATGTCTTTGACCGGAGTTTCCATGGTATGGCCAACTGAATCACTCTTTCCTCCCAGAAGCAACCGTTGTGCCTTCCCTTCATCGCCTGGCCCAGCCCAGCCAGCCAGTTTCCTTACTGGCTTCATTTCCATCCCAGCTCAGCCACTTCCTCCACACGTACCTAAATCATTGGTGGGTTTTGTGTGCTCCTCTATGCTCCTTTATGCTCCGTGTTACATCCAGGTTTTTTCCAATAAGTACTTCAATCATTAGAAACTCGTTTAACAAACTCCCTGAATAATCACCCTCAGGGCATCCTGCCTGTCTTCTGGGACTTTCCAGTATGAGCTGTGCTTTTTCTCAGGGTTCTGCTGGCTCTCACGTTCCACCTCTACTGTCACACCCACTCATTCATCCTTTTGCAGCAATTCCTGGAGTACCTGCTATGAGCTGGACCTGGTGTTGTGACAGTGCAGAACGTAGGTAGTTGACGCTTCTGTCTCCCCTTGAAGGCTGAGTTCCATGTGAGGTGTACATTTATGCAGGCAGAATCTCTCAAAGCTATGCTGATACACAGATCTCCAGTTGACTGCCATGCAGGAGGAAACGCATTTTCTAGGAGGAAGACAAAGTTCTCCAGCTGCTCCGCATTGGCGTGCTGTTGTGCTGTGTAACAGCTTGACTATGTCATTGCCTCGTGGCTGGTATAAAGTGTTGGGCTTGAGAGATCTCCATCTTGAGATCTCCATTTTGGTTTCTTGGCCTAGATATTTTCATATCCTTTTCTGAGGTGAGAGTGGCCAGAGTGACACTGAGCCCCTGGTCAAAGGCCAGCTGATGGGACCCTGATGTAGCTCTGCTGGTGGAAGTCAAGCTTATAAATTCAGTCAGAGGTCTACCCAGGCTTTACTCCAGCCCTGCCCTCCCCTGGGACGGCCCTCCTGCTGGAACGGACAATGTGTAGAAAGTGGGGGGGGGGCCAACAACTCATACAAGGGGTAACAGGAGCCCTCTTGGCCACTTGGACCGTTTGGAACTTAGACATGTCACTAGAGCTCAACCAGGGTGGCTGGCTAAGGTCTTAAGACTCCCAGTCTGTGACAACTGTTGTCTCCCTGGCTTTGTCCTTTCATTATTTCACATGCGTCACCCTCTCCAGATCTACTAATTGAGTTCTTGATCTGTCTGTGGCCTCTCATCACCCAGCATACTGCTTGTCTTTTTGTCCCTTCCCTGTGTCCCTGCCTTTTCTCATCTCACCTCTCTTCCTCTTCCTCAAACATGTAATGAGAAACTACTCCTGGGTCAGGCAGGCAATTTGCTAGGTGGAGAGTGGCCCAGTAACTAACTGATTGATTCATCTCTTTACCAAATATGGGTATTGAGGAGTTGCCGTGGGCAGACATTGGGACTGGCATGTCCAGACGATGGGAGGTGAGAGATGATGACAAAACTGAGGAACTAAAACAGGTCCAGCTTGACTAAGCACCACGTTGGAAGAGGGGGGCAGTCTGGGAAATGATGCAGGAGGGGGAGGCAGCAGCCAGGACATGGCAGGTCTTGAGAGCCATTTTGGACACTGGCCTAAGAGCAGTGGGAAGCCACGGCAGCATCTGAGCTGAGGGGCAACACGGTCAGATGTGCATTTTAGAAAGCTTGCTTTGCCTGGAGCGTGGGCCACAGATTGTGGAAGGGCACGAGTAGAATCTGGGAGACCATCGGAATAGCTGTTGCTGTGGACAGCTGAGCTAAGGGGTGGACTCAAGTATGGCGGGGCAGTGAATAGAAGGGAATGCAAAGATTCATGACACGAACAGATATTCAGGAGTGCAACCCACCACCCTTGGGGGCCGATCAAATGGGGGGACCGTGGGAGAGGAGGAGGGTGCCTATCCTGGAGGAACTTGTGGTCTAACATAAGTGACCCCCAGGCTCTGGAGCAGGGTAAGATGCAGATGTCAGGAGGGCCAGTACGAACCTCTGGGGAGGGGTATGTGGTTTAAAAATGCTTTCAAATGTGTATTTTAAATACAAACTGTAGAAAGTGAAGTTTTACAAAACTGCAGTGAGATCCATGGAGAAGCATGCAGGAGTCATAGGTTATAAAATGTATCAAAATCCTGGCACAGTAGGAAGCAGAACATTAAAACAGATTACAAAATGGTGGGACCAGGTGTGGTCAGGACCAGGGGAAATGCTATTTTGAAAACCTCAGATGTGTCTTTATTCCATGATGGTATTAAAGCAATGTTTGGGGAAGACAGCCCTTTGATTTGGGAGACCTGTTTGGTGAGCCCCTTTCACAAGATGAAGGTCAAGGACCTCCCTGGTGCTACTGGGGGCACCTCATTTACTGGTATTATACTTGGGATTCTTGTAACCTTGAGAGGAAGATGTTCAATGTTTTCACATTCCTTGTGTAGCCAGAGGTGGAGGCTTGATTTCTCTTAGGGCTCAGGGCTCCCCACTTTGGGGGAAATACTATTTGATGCATCCGGCTGTGGAGAAGATGAAACTAAAGCTGAGCCTGGAATGGGCAGTGAGGCATCTTTGGCATAAGGACGGTGACTCTGTGGAGGGTACAAGTGACTGCGGAGATTTTATCACATGGCAAAGGGACACGAACTTGGAGGTTATTTGTGGGGGTTGTGAGTGAATCCAGCAACCTGGCAGTTGGGGCTGGGGGAAAGGGTCATTGAGGAGCCCCATGAAATATTTGGTCCATGGGGCTGTGACATAATTCCACACCCCCCCATCTTGAATTCTGTTGTGTGCTGTTTAAACTTTGGTAACAGGTCTGTGTGGTTTCTGAGGCTGTGTTCACAACTAGGGCTTGGGTAGATCGCAGAGAGCCGGGTTGGCGAAGCAGGTGGGAGGCAGCCGGGTGAGCCAGGTGAGTGGAGCGATGGGCCTGGCATGACTTTCTGGAATGATCTTGGGAACACTGATAAAGGGGCCTTTTGTGGTGGTGTGGGAGGGAGCTGAGGTTATTATTACTTAGTTATTAAAGGAAAAGTCTGTGGAGGGCTTTAAACTCAGCTCTCACATGGTGTCACAGAGGGCTGACTCCCAGGTAACAAAAAGAAGGAGTCACCAACTCTGCCTTAGGACACATTGTACAAGAAGCAACATTTTGGTTCCCAGAATATTTATGAGTTTTCTGGCTGTGCCCACCTGTTTGTTTTTCACCAGAATACAGCCCCCCAGGACTGACTCAGTCTTTCAGCCTATGAAGGCTGTCAGTCAAAGGAGTCAGAATCTCATTCAGAAGCATTAAGAAGCGATAATAAAATACAGAGAACTTATAGGCATTGAGTGCTTCCGTGCCAGGCATTGTGCTGTGGGTTTTCACAAATTTTCTGCAGGGTTGGTGCTGCGAGCCTCCGACCCAGGTGGCAAATGGAGGCTCAAGAGAGGTGACGGCTGCCTGGCTGCCAAGCAGGGGCTGTCTCACTTGGGTCCTGAAATCAGGTTTAGGTCAGGTGGGTCGACTGTGATTAAATGCTCAGCATTTGGAGAAGTGAACCCAGGCTAGGAGGGCTCTGGCCCCACACCTGGAGCCAACTCATCCCTGTGTGAGAACTGAATTCCAGCCTAGGGCCCTCTCCCGGGACCCCTGCGATCCCCACCTTCTGTCTCCACCACTGACCAGTGGCCTGTCTGCCCAGGGGAGACCCTTGTCATGACCAAGGTGTTCCTCGGGTGGGCTTCCTGCCTGCTGTCCAGGAACCCCAACGTGCTCATCTCACTTGATTCTGCCTCCAGGCTCTGTGCTCGGCCCAGCCCAGGTGAATGTTGCTCCTGCGTAGAAGGCGCTCCACAGGGAACTTTCCAGCTTCCGCATGAAAACGACAAATCACAGCCCTCCTTACGGGTGTTATAGATTACATGCCTTTGGCACATTTGTGAAATAGACCAGTTGGCAAATCATGCCATACAGGAGCTGATCTGCACTTAGAATGCTTACTGCAGAATTAATGGACCTAGTTAAGAGATCTCCATAAAATAGGGATGACCCAAGTCCCAGGGGTGGAGCTGGAAAGTGATCACCGTGGCCGCAGTGGGGAATTTATCGAAGGCTGTGAGTTCACAAGACACTTTGCAGAATGTGTAAAGAGCCGAGGCTCCTGGCCTCAAGGACTGCAGGCCTCACTAAGACTGATGGCGTTGAGGATCCAAGTTCAAATACACTGACAACCTTGAGAGATCGTTACCAGAAATACTTCAGGCAGAAAGGCTAAAGACAGCTGTTGGCTTTGAGGAAGTGTTTAAAGGAGATTAAGAATGATGAGCTCCGAAGAAAGGCAAAATGTTAACTTAGAGTAAAAAGGAAACGTCTGTATGTCTTGAATGCCTCAGAGACAAGGAGCTATATTAAATGTCAAATTAAAAGCCAAGTAATCAATGATAATAAATGCCAGCATCTTTAAAATGCAGCGGAAGTCTGCCATGAGCTCAGTGAGGCATGGATCATTTCTGTTCTACTGATCAAATTACCTTGGTTATATCTTCTCTGGGGGCAAAAGCCTCCACATTTGGAAAGACTGTGGTGAAGACATTTAGGTGAACGTCCTGCCATAAGGTAGGAATTTGAGACCTGGGAAGGAGAGTGCTTAACACACACCCTCGTACAGAACACACACACACACACACACACACACACACACAACTGAGTTGCTTTGCTAAGTCTGATAAATTATAAAATGCCCCTCTGTCCCTCTTCACTTTCACATCATCTCCCTTCTAGAAGTTTTGACAAATTAGCACTCGATCATGCATCAGATCTGATAGACATGACACATCTCTAAATAATGTTGCAAAACCTCCAAGTATATTAGTTGTGCTTACCACTACCCCCTGAAATCCAGGTTTCTGTTTTGAAAGCTGCAATTTTCTAACAAATGCATATTCCAAAACATAGGCTGGACTGATAGCTCATGACCTCACTCCAGCTGAGCTCTCCAGTATGTGGGAAGAAGGAAAAAAAGAAAAGCTTCACTTAGTGCTCATTAGCTTAGGGAAAATGCACACTGTGTTTTCTGTGCACAGGGTTTTATGCATTACCCATATCCTGCCATGTTGAACTTTGTGCTTCCAAATGAGTCTGTGGAATGGAAATCATATGTTTCCAAAGCTCTGCGTGGGAAGGAAAATATGCCGGCAAGCAGTACCTTTGCTATGTCCTCCCCTCTGGTGTGTGTGCTCCTGGCTCTGACATTTGGAGGGGCAGTGCTGGGTTTCCCCCCGACAGTCCTGAAGGCTGTTCAGACACCATTCAAGACTCCTGTTGCTGGGAGGCTAACTGGCTGCTGTGTGTCAGTCTATCCTCCCTCCTCTCTCTCTCTTCTCAATTCTTTCCCCTACTTCCCTCTTTTTTCAAATATCACAGTTTGAAGGGCAGTTTGGATGGCTTCAGGAAGTGGTTGTGGCTTAGGGAGTCCCCTTAATTGGCCTTGGCCCCCGCGTGTCCCCCTCCCTTGATTTCCAGAGGGCACAGGAACACAATGGCAGAGAATACCCTGTGTGATGGTTGATTTTATGTGTCCCCTTGACTGGGCTAAGGGGTGCAGTGGCCAGAGAGCAAGTAAAATAGTTCTGGGTGTGTCTGTGAGGGTGTTTCCAGAAAAGATTACATTGGAATTGGTGAGCTGAGTAAATGGGATTGCCCTCTCTAGTGTGGGTGGCCCATCAGATCCCTGGAGGGCCCAAATGGAACAAAAACGCGAAGGAAGGTTGGATTCACTCTCTGCTTGAACTGACTTCCCATTTTCTTCTGCCCTTGGACACTGGTGCTCCTGGTTCACAGGTCTTCGGGCTCCAACTGAATGATACCACCAGCTTTCCAGGCTCTGACAGATGGTGGGACTTCTCTGTCTCCAGAGTTGTGTGTACAATACATCTCCTCTTATATATCCTTGTACATACTCTCTTGGTTCTCTCTATCAAGCCCTGACTAGTGTACCCTGCTGATACTTGATTGTTCATTGGGTTTCGGACCTGAGACCCTGCCCAGATCTCCCTGGTAAGGTAGGTTTGACCTTATAGAGGACCTTTGTTTCCTAAACCTGAGCAGCTTCAGAGGAAAGCCACCCAACATTGCCACCAACTCCCTGGGCCTCATACACAGAAGCAAATAGCAGGGAGCACCATGTGTGGTCCCCACACCCAAGGTGGGCATGGCTTGGCTGCTGTGTGGGCAGAGCACACTGGCCCTTAAACTCAGAAGACAGAGGAGTCCTTTTACCCCGGTAGCACTCATCAGTAAGTGTGGCTCAGCTTTGCCCTGGAGGCCAAGCAGTTGGCCCTAACAGAGCCTCCTCTCCACCACAGGCAGATGGGGATGGAGTGTGATGGACAACCCTTGGGCTTATTTCCCTAGAGGCTGCTGAAAATCACCGGTCTCTATTCTTTTTCTACAATGTATCATCTGCCTTTTTCTGAGGATCTCTATTATAATTTCCACCATGTAGAATGGTGCCAAGGTAAGGATTTACACAAACCTGAAAAACAAAATTGAATACTGTGTATTTTAGATACTGTTACAACATCTAATTAGCTATTGAAGCCAAAATATTTATAACAAAATACGGAGTTTGTAAAATATTAAATGCTAGCTTCCATTTTTCCTTTTGTACATTAAAAACAATTTTACTAGCCCCATAATGTCGTTTTGAGACATTATCTGAAGATGAGATTGCTTGTCAAGATTGTTCTAAATCGTCAAAAGCACATAGCTTCATTTCCTAAAAGCTGCAAATCAGATCTGTTTTTACAATCAATAATGAGGGCGCTGACCTTATTTCTTTTGAATTTGCACCAGTGTAGTGTCTGTGAGGCTTCAGTGCGTGGATTAATGGTTAGAAACAAGGTGTTTGTTTTCCTCTCTGCCTCCTCCCTGCTTCTCCCAGCCAGCCGGGCAGTGGCTGTGCCCATCCGACCCTGAGACCCCGGCCAGCGCAGGTCCTGCAAAGCCCACCGGGGTGCCTGCGCAGAGAGCCCGACCCCTCCGCGGGCCCGCTGATGTGAATTTCCCGCCTGTGGCGACCAGTGACCACAGCTGAGCGGCTTAAAACAGCAAGCAATGCACGTGTAGGAGCTCCCAGTTCTGGAGGTCAGGGGTCTCTGCGCGGCTCCCTGGGCTAAGGTCGAGAGGTCAGCAGGGCTGCCTTCCTCTCTGAGGCTCTAGGGGGAATCTACTTCCTTGCCTTTCCACGTCCGGAGCTTGCCTGCATTTCCCTTCTGCCAACTTAAAAGCCAGCGGCAGTAGGTCGCGGCCTGGCCACAGGAAAACTCCGGGACCCTGTCTTCTGCCTCCTCTCTTTTCCTCTTTGAAGGACTCAGGCAATGAGATGGATCCCGCCCGGGAAACCCAGGGTAACCTCCCATCTGCAGGTCAGCTGGCCAGCAACCTTCGTTCTGGGATCTGAGCCCTCAATCCCTTTGCCATGTCACATTCGCAGGTTCCAAGAGCAGGATGTGGGCGTCCCTGGGAGGCACTATTTTGCCTGCCACACTGCCCTCAGGCCCGTGTTTCTGTGTCCTCCACGCTGCTCTGTCCAACTGCGCCGGCCTCCCAGCTACTTTGCCTTCCGCACGTAGGTCAATTTCTCTACCTGGAGCCCTAGTAGCTGCGGCCTGGGGAAGCTCGGAGCCTTTATACGGAAGGTGGGAGGACCTGCGGGAGGTGTGGGCCTGCCTGGTCTGGGAGGTAACCCGAGGCCATGGCGGAGGGAGTGGGGGTCTGGGCCCGTGCACACCACCTGGGTAATCTGCAATGCCAAAAGCCCGCTGCCAAGGAATGAGGCTTTTGCTGTGCTGGCCTGGGCTCAGCCATGCCAGGCTACCCATCTGTTCCCGCAGACCCATGCCACGGTGTATGCAAATCATCGCACGGACACAGCAAACCCTGGGGTTATGAAGTGCGGCCTGACAGCAGCTTAACTCCGGAGAATAATTTACTTAACTCCGGATGACTAGGGGCTGGGTCTCCCCTTTCCCACTTACGGGAAAATCTATTCTTGGCTGAAATTGATGTTTGATTTTTGCTTCTATACTCTTACATTCCGGAAGGTGACAAATAGTCTTCTGGCAAACACTGATGTCTCTGCAATCCTGCTGACGGTGGCCTAATTTTCTTCTTCTTGCGCATTGAGGAGACTCCCCACAGCAGACATCGATCCAGCTTGTTTACAGTGGGGTTAAGCAATAGATTTTAATTAAATCCTCTTTTTAGAAATCAGCAGAATGTGTCCATTTTGGCCTCCCCCCCTTTCTCAGAACATTAATCAACTTGTTAAATAACTTCTTCTAATTTATGATCCCCAATTAGCCTTTCTCTGGAGACCCAGAGAACTAAGTGAGACATACCGTTCATTTCCAATAACCTTGAGTCATTAATTTTGAATCCTCACATCCAGAGTTCAGGGAAATTATTCAATAAGACTTTAGACCATTTTCCAGTTCGTTCATTTCGCATTTCATGTGTTAATGATTGGTTTACAGTGAGTGGGTAAAAGTGCTGGGGACTAGAATCCCTTTTTTGAAATGGGCCCTGCTCCTGGCTCCCCTGTCTCTCCACTGCTGGAATTCTCTCTGGTGGTTTCTCTGTCAGGGAGCCTCAAACTTAAATGTACCTGAGAACCACATGGGAATCTTGTTAAAACATAGCATTACAGGTCCTTGATTTGAAGCTCGAGTGGGTGGAGGTGAGGCTTCAGAATTTGCATTTCTTTGTTATTATTTTTTAAAATAAAAATTGTATATATTTAAGATGTACAGTGTGATTGATACAGTGAGATGATTACTGCAACCAAGCTTGTTAACAGGTCCATCTCGCAGTTAACTACCCTTTCTGTGTTTGTGATGGAAAGTATCTGAAATCCACTCAGCAAATTTTCAGTGTTCAATGTAGTATTAACTATAGTCCTTGTGCCCAGACATTAGATATCTAGACTTATTCCTCTTACATAACTGCAACCTTATCTCCTTTGATGTCTCCCCACCTCCCCACCCCTGGTAACCACTGTTCGGCTTTCTGGTTCTGTGAACTCAACTTTTTTAGATTCCACATATAAGTGAGATCATACAGTCAAAAATAATTTTTTAAATGATTTATTTATTTGAGAGAGAGAGAGAACATGAGCAAGTTGGGGGTGCAGAGAGAAAGGGACAAGTAGACGCCATGCTGAGCACGGAGCTGACCACAGGGCTTAATCTCAGGACCCTGAGATCATGACCTGAGCTGAAGCCAAGAGTCGGACGCTCAACCAACTGAACCACCCAGTTGCCCCCCATTTTTTTTTTTAATTTCTGTCTGGCTTATTTCACTTAGCATGATGTCCTCCAGGTTTATCCATGCTCTTGGAAATGACAGGATCTCCTTTTTTTAAGGCTGAATGATCCATTATGTATATACCACAATTTCTTTGTACATTCGTCCACTTGAGTTATTCCCATATGTCGGCTCTTGTGGATAAAGCTGCAGGGGACGTGGAGTGCAGATTCCTCTTTGAGGGACTGATTTCAGTACCTTGAGAATTTGCATCCTTAACCAGCTTCTGGGTGATGCCGTGCTGCTGCTCCGCAGACCGCACTCTCAGCGATGTTGCTGTAGCTGGGCGGAATGTTTCTGGAGAGCCCTGTAAGGAGAAACTTCGATGGGCTATGGGGAAGGAGGGTGAGGTGATTCTGTGTCATCAGACATTTTATTTTTTTATTGTTTTTTAATGTTTTTTTATTATATTATGTTAGTCACGATACAGTACATCCCTGGTTTCTGATGTAAAGTTCGATGATTCATTAGTTGCGTATAACACCCAGTGCAC
>NC_048223.1:118836004-118845425 GCF_002007445.2 Ailuropoda melanoleuca
GTTTTTCTCCACCCCCTCAGGGATGCTGATGATTCTGACATTGGAATGTTTCATTGAGTCAGTAATCTCCCGTAACCTACATTCTGAGCATGGATTCTTACAAGTCCAGATTCTATTTTAGCTTTCTCTTCTACTAACCCATCCTCCAATTCGCTAATGCGTTCCTCTGCCTCGGTGACCCTGGCCGTCAGAGCCTNTCATTATCTTTTCTTTGCTGGGGGGGACTTCTCCTTCTCGTCATTCTGATGAAGAGAGATTGCAGGGTTGTCCAGAGCCCAAGTGTTGACTGGGACCCAGGCCGTGCGCCCTTGTTTTATAGAGATCTTAGGGATGTGGGCTTCTTCCTTAAAGAGTTTATTTATTTATTTGAGAGAGAGAGAGACAGTCAGCAAGAAAGGGAACCCAAGCAGAGGAGTGGGAGAGGAAGAAGCAGGTTCCCGGTGGAGAAGCCCGATGAAGGACTCCTTACGGAGCGTTGTGATCACACCCTAATCCGAAGCCCAGGCTGTGCACCCTTGTTTTATAGGGATCTTAGGGTTGTGCACTTCTTGATTTTTCAGCCTGCCTTCTGGGGGAGGGGCCTGCCGCTCCAATACTCAGGCAACCCTGTTTGGGTAGAGTCTCCGTGTCCCCTTCAAGGGGGGATGGGGATGGGCACCCTGTGAGCCGGTATTTCCAGGCTTTTGTTCTCTGGCGGCTTTCCCTGGCGGTCTGCTGTGACTCTTCTGAGAGTCAGAGCAGCAGTGGCCAAATCTCAGCCTCTGTCTCAGAACAGAGGGATTGCGGACCATTCTCCACTGATGTTCTGGCCACTTGAACTCTGTTTCTGTTGGTGCTGCTCAACCCTGCAGCGTCCCGGGATGTGCGCCCCACACCCGGCATCCCAGCCCTCACTTCCAGGGCCGGCGTGTCTCTGTCCTTTTTGTTTCTAATGCTGCCAGCCGTCCCCGCATGCTCTGGAGCTCCCGGTCTCAGTCTGGTTCCAGTGAGCGCACCGGAGGTGCGTGAAAAGTCTGGTGGCGCATTCCCCGGCTCACGGTCTCAGTCTGCTGTCTCGCGGGTGCCCTCCCGAGTCCGCCCACTCCCCCGTGCAGGTGGCTACCACTTCCCGGCAACCCGGACACGGTGGCTCCCTCTCCCTTCTGTTCATCTTCTGATATCTGTGCGCGGTTTCACGGCTCCCCTCGATACTCAGCACTGGAGATGTTCATTTGTAGAGATCCAGATGTATCTTCCTGCGTCTCAGGCTGATTCCGTGGATGTTCAGGCTGGTCTGGTACCTATTCAACTCGACTCAGGAGACTGGCTGAAAAAGGGGTCCCCTACTCCTCTGCCATCTTAACTCCCCTCTGTCATCAGACATTTTAATGCCACAGACGGTTTGCCTAGAGGGCTACTTCTGGGGGACTCTAGGCAGAAACAAGACATTGGGTCTCCAGAAGGGTAGAAAAGGAATAATGGAGGCGAGTTAAAAAACAAATTCTTAACTTTGGTAGGCCAGTTTTCTCTCTCTGTGATAGTATACATGACGAGTTCCTGTGTTCTATCCCTGGTTAGTTCTTAAAGTTTCTTTTAAGTAACAGTTACCATGTATATTGCAACTTCACCAGTGCTCAGAGCTTTCCTGGTAATCCACATTCATTGTGTGCATTGCCTTTTTTTTCTCTAGACTTTTTCTGCGAGCAAACTTTGGGGAAGAAATGGAACTTCATCTGAGAATATAAATATCTTACAAAATCGTCTCTAAGGTACGTAAAAATTTAATTGGCTCAATTTGCAGAGGTGCCTGAAAAAAATCACCCTATCACCAGTTGATGTCAGCGAATCAGGAAACCCTTCTGAGTTTGAGATTTCCAGCTTACACTTCCCATTTCCTGTAAAAATGTGGAAGCTGATGTTTTGCTGTGTTTGTGAAGGAGCAATGATTTTGATGGAATGAAATTCTTTATAAGGCTTTATATTAATGATAATTATCAGTGACTATGTATAATGGGCACGTGCAAAACTTAGAGCAGTTATCGAGGGTAGTAACCTGATTTTTTTTTAGTACACTTAAAATATGACCTATAAAATGGATTTGTAAGGGTGCAGATATTTATAGTACATTGTTTAGTGTGTAAACTATTTTAGTTAAGGGTTTTCCTTGAGCACAAGGATGTCCATCTATAACATAAGGTCTTGATTTACTTTTCAAAAATTGAATACCAATATTTTTGGAACAAAATCATTGTGAAACACGAGGTAAAGGTGTGCTAGGCAATCTGAGAGAGGGGGTAAGACAGATGACATGCCTAATGACAAATTCCTAATGATGATCAAAGGTTTCACGTTCTTCAGTTAATCTTGGCTGCAACTGAACACTATTCTTTCTTCTGGAAACGAGAGGAGTTTGAAGGAAGAGATAAAACTTAAAGAGAGGCCCTGGGCAACTCAGTGGTAAGTGCTGGGAAAATTTGCAGATGATCTGGGGCCATGATGAGGAAGGAACGAGAACAGTCAGAGGGGAGCTGTGTGTGGAAGAGGACTTGAGCCCAATGCATGGCTGCGAGTTAGTGATCTGCACTGTGAATGAAGGGGCTGGTCTCTTGCATTTCTAGCCCAGTTATAGCTTCCTTTCCATATGTCCTGTTAATAATCAGAGTTGGTTATTTTTAAGCATAATTCGAGATTCTCCAAGCCACCTCTACAAGGCTGTGTATAAACATCAGGAGAGCCGGGCTGAGGAGGGGGACCAAGCAGGATTCTTCAGTTCTCACAGTGACTTCCCCAACCCCTCCTGGCTCACTACCAGTTTTCTTTAGTTTTCTTTAAAAAAAAATTTTTTTTTTTTTTAAATAGCCATATCAGGAGCAGGAAGCTGCTTCTGGGCTCCAAACACAGAGTGACTGAGATAATTCCTGTTAGAATGTTAAGTGCTCACGGACCCCTTTCTTCGGGACTCTCGAAGAATAGATCATGACTGCCCACATGTTCTGGGACGGCGTGCATTTTGGCTTGCAGCTGGATGGTAGGAAAGCTGTTATCCACACTTCACTCATTTCACGAGCCGGCAAGGCCTCAGGTCCCTCACCTCCGATTGCTAATTCAAACCACACCACGGAGGTGGAGACCGGGGGTCGGCCTCGCTTATTAAGGAGAACTGGAGCGTTCCTAACACGAGCCCGGGGCAGTGGCTTCAGACACTCTTAGAAAGCAAGGGAAGCTGGCCTTGGTGCTCTCAGACTCCCCTTCCTTTCCTCAGGTTTATCTTAAACACACTTCCCCTCTTCCTTCCCTCAGTAGTGACCTCCTACCGCGCTTTGAGGCTCATGTCAAAGCTGGTTTCTCTGAGAAGACTCGGCAGTCCGTGCAAGCACAGCTTAGCCCTGTCCGTCTGGGTCACCCTTGCGTTTTCACACCCATCTCTAGGGCGGCAGGGGCCTCATTGTCTTAGGTTGTTTGCTCTTCTGTGCTTACAGCTCCTAGCGTAGTGCCAGGCATGTAGCATTTATAGGACACATGACTGAATGTGCTCCTTTGTCCGTGTTCAACACACATAACATGGATCTCAACACACCCTTCAACCTGACCAAGGCTGATGTCCAATGGCACAAGTACTCACACTGAAACCTTTCACCCAGCTGTGTTTGCCCCTCTCTAGAAGGAGTCCAAGTCTCTTTCTTTTGAAGGGCCAGTGTAAATAGAAGGACAGAGGTGTCCGGGGTTAGACCCAGATTCAAGGCCTGACTCTTCCCTTAGCCACGGGAGCTTGGACAAGCATCTTCCCCTTGTCTGTGGCTGGTTCTTCATCCGTGGAATGGGACAGAAATAGCAGTCATTGTGAGCTTAATGCGAGGATTACATGAGCTAATGCATGTCATGTGCTTGGTCTAGTGACTGGGATTTCTTAGCAGTTAACGGCGACTCTTCTTAACCCGGGGGCCATGGCGCTTCGATGTTTCCCCATCTTAAAAGCTCTCCACAGAACACACAGAAATACACAGACATACACTGGGGTTTTTTTTTTTATTTTTTAGTAATATGTAGCTCAATCTACTTGCTTTTCTACCCTGATCACTGTAGGACTGCTTTTAGCCCAGTCCTAAATATGGTTGTCGAGGACATGACCTTTCATTTTACACAGTCTGCAAAGTTTACTCCAGTCTTAAGAATGCTTTTCCAGTAGTATTTCTCTGTGAAATGAATCTGTCTCCCTGATGTAGGAAGGGTTTGGGGCGACAGGTTCCCACTGGGGATCATGCCTTCTTGGTTCTGTCCTGCAGCACAGATGGACTTATGATTTTAGCCATCTGGTGGCCTTAAGGGAAAATGATAGAACAACGGTGGATCCAGATGACTCTATCACTGAGACTGAAGAAAATATGACAATAAAAATCAGCTAGAGCCACGGCAATGGCAACAGCCTCATTTTGCATTAAGGGTAGAACTTCCTGAGGGAGGCTAAAGACTGTTCCTCTTCATGTGAAAAAGTCTAGTGTCCTAGAATGCCAGATTTAGAACTAGAAAGAAAAATCTGTTGTCCTGCAGACCACCCCACCCCCACCACTTCTTCCATTTTACAGACAGTAAGACTGAGGCCTAGAGAAGAAAGGAAATGGGCCACCCAGCAAGTTAGTGGGAAAAAACAGGAAAATAAGACCCAGGTCTCGTGACTCCCCTGAACGTCATTTTTTCCATGGAATTTAAGGCTCTTTGGCCAAAGTTAAACAAGTTTTGAGATCCCCCATAGACCTGGATGTCTATGGATACCAAAAATGAAGAGGAAGGAAATCAGGCTTAGATGACATTTTTCTTCCTTTACTAAACTCTTGCTCACTGGACCTTTCCATCTCTTAGATACTCCATCTGCCTTGGGTTCTGGTTTCTAATAGGGAACCCCCACATCCCCTCTCTGGAAGCTTCATCTCTCCTTGTAGACTCAACACGCTCATCAGGTCCTAGTTTATGCCCCATAGCCACTTGCCCATACAGTGCTCTGAGCAAATATTAGCTAAAGGCGTGGAAGAACATATGAATGTGCATTTCTCTTACCTCGTTTTTATAACACCTCATCTGATTACTTGAGCATTGCTCTCCTATCCTATACGGGCTGAATATAAATACTTTTACATCATGGTGCTTTTGAAATTAGGACTGGAATCTTATGCTCTTCTGGGGATTTGAAGCAAGTTATGGTACCCCTAATTTAGTGTAAGTGTGTAAATGAAGATGTTTACGATTACAAATATTCTTTAAAATGTTCCCTTCAAAACCAAATTAGTAGATTCTGTGCTTTCCATTTGTGAATAATTTAGGATATTTGAATCTTGCTTGAAGTTAAGGATATTACAGCTTAGTGGTTAAGGGAAAGGACAAGGGAGTCAGATTGACTCTGTTTGGATGCCTGCCCAGCCTCTTAGTGTCTGTATGGGCATGGAAACCTATGTAACCTCTCCCTAGGCTTTAACCTCCTCATTTGTAAAATGGAGATGTAATAGGACCTACCCCATAGGATGCTTGTGAAAATTAAGTGAACTAAAGATGCAAAATATTTGGCTAATATCTGTCATATTGTAAATGTGTGATAAAGATGAGCTGTGATGATGATAATAGCCAAACGTAATAATTGCAGTCAAACGTATATGAATGTCAAAGAAAAAAAGTGACATTGAGTAGGAAACTTATTCCTGGACAACTGTTCCTAGAGATTCCCAGCAATCTGAGAAATGATTTCCATCCTCGTGTTGGCTTTGTATCATGTCACTGTAGGTGGAACTGTGTTTCCCAGAATTCCTTGCCACATCTGATTCTAGATTGGGGTTGGCCATCAAAGGATTTTGCATGAGATTTAGTAGCAGAAGTAGCCCTCCGAAGGTCCGTGTTGAGTGCCCCTGGTGGTCCCTCGCCTTGTTGCTGGTTCACTTTATTGGTGCTGGTGAGCCCACAGCTCCTCCAGCTTTCACTGGACCTCTTCCACCAGGTTCTCCAGGTCCTGGGGCAGGTGCTTGTGCAACTCTGTGGCAAAAGGGCTGCCAGCTTCTGCCAGTGACCACGTCATCAGGGTTAGTGTGGTGAGACAGATACGTGTTCCAATTTGTGTGTAGGTTCTAGTTTGTCAGTGTGTGTTCCTGATGGTCTCCGCGGTTCCCAGTGTATCCTTATCTCTCCCTCTTCAGTTTTCTTCCTGACTTCCATCCCTGTCACCTTACAGTGACTTCAGACCCATCACAGATGTGAAGTTAGCAACCTTCCATAGATTTCTTTATCTGCCCCCATAGTTTTAGAGGTAACCAAGTAGTTGCTGCCATGGAATATTTTAGTGAAAATAAGTAGCATAGTGGGTTTGGTTGGTTGTTTCTAAGTGCACTGGATAACTTGAGGCAAGTGTTTCTTGGTTTGTGTGTGTGTATTTATGACAGATGTCTACAGGTGCTACTGGGCAACCCCAGATACTTAACCACAGTCCTTTAAGTGACCATGTGACCTGAGCCACCTACCATATATTGCATCTTGCCCACCCACCAAACCACAAGGTTGGGTGTGCATTCCATCATCCAATGTAAGCAGTATATATGAGATTAGGCTAGAGCAGATAAAGTGTCAGTAGACACATGCTCATGGAATTTACCAGTTTGACCATATCCACATTGTCCTGAAGCAGCTAACCTGGTAGACCCTGAATTGCCTTTTAGAATATCCATTCACAGTGCTAGTTGGGCGAAAACACCTTGGATCATATGCTTTAAATCAGGAGCTGTTTCCCCCATAACCTAATATGGTGCCGTTTTCCCCATAACCTTCTTGGGACTGGGAATCAAGGAGAGAATATCAGAGTGGCTCTTCTTATTATTATCCTTAGTGACCCAAAAGTGAATTTTACTTTCCATGTCTGAGACTGTGGGTCTGCTTGTCTAGAGGTCTTAGTTCCCAAGGGATGATTGCTCCTACCAGGAGACACAGCAGTGGTTCCATTAAATGGGAAGTTGAGGCCGCCAGCTGGCCATTTTGGGCTCCTCATCACAGTGAATCAACAGGCAAAGAAGAGTTTCTATACTGGCTGGGCTGAGTGATCCTGACTATCAAGGGTTGTAGAGAGATAGTTGTAGTAGAGATAAGTACCTCTTGGTACCTCTTAGAATACCCATGCCCTGTAATTAAAGTCAACAGAAAACCACAATGATAAAATTCAGCCAGAACTTCTATTAAC
Source organism: Ailuropoda melanoleuca (assembly GCF_002007445.2). Taxonomy (NCBI): domain Eukaryota; kingdom Metazoa; phylum Chordata; class Mammalia; order Carnivora; family Ursidae; genus Ailuropoda; species Ailuropoda melanoleuca. Next base: position 118,843,191 of record NC_048223.1, read on the forward strand.
CCTAGACCTTTTAGAATCAAAGGTTTGGATCACCTTGCCAGGCAAGGAATCATGACTAGCTGACGTGCTTGCTGGAGGCAAAATGCATATGGAGTAAATAGTGAAAGAAGGAAGTTAGGCCGTCTATTGCAGAAATGAGTTACAGAAGCTGGAATAGTTATGGCATTTCTTCTTTATGTTGACATGTCCATACTTGCACATGTATGGTTTCGCTCCCCTTCTCCCCTCCCCATTCTACATAAGATGTGTTAATAGTAGTTAACTTTATATCTCAGTCTTTAAGTTATAGGAGATCAAAAGGAAAGTGTGACTCAGAAGAGGAGTGAAAATGACCCAAAGATGGACAAACAGACTGTATCCTCTTTTGGGGAGTCTGTTTTCAGTTGTTCAAGGACTAGTTTATGAAGGCAGGTGGAAACATGATTTTGCTACTGTCTTTATTTGAAGTTAAGGATGGTTAGAAGAGGCACATATGGATGCTGTCTGGACAAGGGGAGGACTGTGGTGGCTTCATACTCTGTCAGCTGACCTAACCTAAAACTGTCAGTGAGCTTTCAGGAAGTGAGATGAAATCATCACACATTAAGCTGCTGTAGATAGTTTTTGGAAGGAGATGGAGTTTCAATGACTAAAATAAAACCAAGAAGAACATCGCAAGTTATTTTGCTGGAGTCTCCCAAACATTAGGAAATGGAGAAAATTGTAATTCTGATTAATAAGTGATGTGGAAATGTTGGGGTTTGGAGCAAATGGTCAAGAAAAAATTCTGGAGACATCTTTGGGTGAGAAAAGGTGGTTTTTATTAAAGCACGGCGACAGGACCTGTGGACAGAAAGAGCTGCACTGGGGTCATGAGGAGCGGCTGATTGTATATTTTCAAGTTGGGAGGGGGTGACGGATAGCGCAAACCTCCAAAGTATTCTGGAAACAAGACTTCCAGGACCCTCAGTGGGGCTAGCTGTTGTTAGGAAAATGTCCTTTATTACTGTTTAGTAAAAACTCAGTCAGGAGACCCTTCAGATGTATCTCAGTGAGCCATATGCTTGCAGGATGACTGCCAACATATATCTTGGGGGGTCAAGACAAAGGAAGTTTCCAAAGGAATTTCTGTTTAAAGTAGGCTTATAGGATCCCGGAGGGTCGGGCTGAGGTTGCCTTTTACCCTTAGCAAAGTGTCAATATCCAGGCAGCTGAGCTCCCAGAGGAATGTCACTCTGCCTGTTTCAAGGACTTATCAATGGGCTGTAAATAGTAAGGAGATTTAATTTTTCCTTTGTCTTTGTTTCCCACATCGATAAGCACTCAGGAGATGAAATGAAACCTGGTGAGTTAAGTTTTGGCAAAAGAAATTGGCTTCATTGGGTTGTGTATTGAATATAGGATTGTTTCAGAAGTCTCGAGAAACAGACGAAGCAAAGCTGACTCCCCACGGTCAAAAGGCCGAGCTGAAAATGTTGAATTACCAGTGAGCGGAAGCAAAGTCAGGGCTGTGTCTGCAAGTGCACGGTGAGCAATGACCATGAAGCAGGCTCACGTGAGGGAGGTGTGAATTAAACTCCTCTCTTCCTTGGCTGGTTGGGGGCATCTTGAGCCTGTAAGGAGGGCATCAGCAGCCCTACTGATCCTCTCTCGTGATGTGAAAGTCGAAAGAAGGTGAAAGATCTTTTCAACAGATTGTGCTGGGAAAATGGAATTTCCTAACGCCAGAGAATGAGGTTGGACCCTTGTCGTGTACCACTTACAAAAATTAACTCAAAATGCATTGAAGACCTAGATGTAAGACATCAAACTTATGCAAGAAAACATAGGGAAAAATCTTCACAGCAGTGGCCCTGGCAATGTTTTTTAGATATAACACCAAAAGCACAAGCCAACAAAAGCAAATAGACGATTGGGACTATATCCAGCTTAAAATCTTTTGTGCATCAAAGGACACAATCTACAGAGTGAAGAGGCAACCTATGATGTAGGAGAAAATCTTTGCAAAGCCCTTATCTGATAAGGGGTTAATATCCAGAATGTATAAAGCACTCCTGTAAGTTGACAATAATCAAATAACCCAATTAAAATATGATTTTAAAACTGAATAGACATTTCTCCAAAGATTATATACAAATGGCTAATAAGCATATGAAAAGATGTTCAACATCACTAATCATCAGAGAAATGCAAATCAAAACCACAATGGGATATCACTTCACACTCATTAGGATGGTGACCCCCCCCACCCCCCCC
>NC_048223.1:118845525-118895877 GCF_002007445.2 Ailuropoda melanoleuca
CCCCCCCCCGGCTGAAAATAACAGGGATAACAAGGATGTGGAGACATCAGAACCCTGGTGCACTGTTGGTGGGAATGTAAAATGGTGAAAACAGTATGAAGTTTCCTTAGAAAGTTAAAAATATGATCCAGGGGCGCCTGGGTGGCTCAGTTGGTAAAGCGTCTGCCTTCAGCTCAGGTCATGATCTCAGGGTCCTGGGATCTAGTCCTGCACTGGGCTCCCTGTTCAGTGGGGAGTCTGCTTCTCCCTTTCCCTCTGCCCCTCCTTCCAGGGCTCAGGCTGTCTTTCTTAAAAAAAAAAAAAAAAAAAAAAAAGGAGGGGGGGGGNGTAGAGTGGTGGCTGCCAGGGGCTGGGGAAATGGGGAAATGGGATAGGAAGAGGAAATATTTTGCGAGGTGTTTACAACAATTTTTTTTAAAAAGGGAGAGGTGGTGGTCCATTCAGTTTTGTCTTCCCTGCAGTATGTCTTACAGAGAAAGCTTTACAGAAGTCTTCCTTCTGCTAAGCCTCAGGGACACTGGATCAGAAATGCAGCAATTCCTATGCAAAACAACTTGCCCGGGGCATCTCACCTTCCTCCTCTGCCAGCTGTTGCTCAGTTAGTAGGGCCCGGGTACAGGTACCATCTGCTAGCTCCCAGAGCCCTGTCGTCATCCGTGCCCTAATAGACTTTCACCGCCTCAAAATCAACTAGAAGTCGCTGTTGCTTCTTTGGCCCGAGGCCAGGAAAAGAGCTGGACCCCAGTCGTTCCCAGTGATCAAAGCATTTTGTGATATTTTGATCCATACGAGAGCCGGTGATCTCACCCCCCCATCCAGTTGACTAGATCTGCATGAGCATGGGTCTAAGTCTTCTGTAATCTTAATTTGAAAAACCATCAAATGGTGAACCCAGAAATAAAGTGGAGTAAGCCTTGTCTAACTGGTACCCTTGCCGAGACATAATGTCTGGGAGCCGACTGAGTGGATGTACTGAGTGACTGGAAATCCCCCCTGAATTCTGTGTCATTTATGCAACAAATTAAAGTAGTGCTTACAGAGTATAGGTGGCTCTCTGCTTTGCAAATACTAATTCATTTAATCTTTACAACAGCCCTATGAGTTCGCTATAAATATGGTCACATTTTACCGGTGAGAAACCTGAAGTACAGAGAGGTTAAAACACTTGCCCAAGGTCGCCCAGCTACTCAGTGGTGAATCTGAACTCAACCCTGGGCTGTCTAGTTCCAGAATCATGTCTTACAGGGGAAGAAAAACAGAAAATCTCAAGGAAAGCAAATATCAAGGAAACAGATGTACTTTAAAAGTAAATTTCTGGGGCGCCTGGGTGGCTCAGTCGTTAAGCGTCTGCCTTTGGCTCAGGGCATGATCCCAGAGTCCTGGGATGGAGCCCCCACATCGGGCTCCTCCGCTGGGAGCCTGCTTCTTCCTCTCCCACTCCCCTGCCTGTGTTCCCTCTCTCATTGCCTGTCTCTCTCTCTGTCGGGTAAATAAAATCTTTAAAAAAAAAAAAAAGTAAATATCTGCTTTGGGATTTGTTTGTTTTCATCTATTCCTTTACCAGCTATGGTATCCATAAAAATGATTATTAAATCTTATTTTAGCGAATATTGCTTGAAGCCCTACTGTGGGCCAAGCATTGTGCTATTTTTTCCATGCATTTGTTCACATCCTACACTACAGCTGCGGAGTTACTTATCTTCATCCTCCTTTCACAGATTGTAAAACTGAGGCTTAGAGAAAGAGAATCAGTAGCCCAGAGTCACATGGAGGGCTATGAAGAATCATGGAGCCAGACCTGCCTGCCTTTGGACCCCAGCCACTTACATGAATTCTAAGACGTCAAGGAGAAATGGGCAGTCCTCTGCTTTTATATGTAATGAATGCGTTCCTGAAAAACCGGGTAAGTGTGAGAGAGGGGCCACTGGTCCCTGCGGGGAACGCCAACTAGAGTGGTGGCCCCATGAGAGGAACAGGCTCTGGAGGGGGCTGGGCATGTACAGGGTCTGCAGTCTCCGGGGGAACGCAGCTCTACAGGGTGGGCGCCACCACCGGTGCCAAGCACCAGCTGCCATCTTGGCTGAAATGGTTGGCATTGGTACCAATGGTACCACCATTCATTCATTCATTCATTTGACATTTTTGGAGCACTTGTCATGTTCTAGCAAGGGATCTCCCATAGGAGGTATCTGGTTTGTGAGTCTCTTTGGAGGATTAAATGGGAAAATGCAAGTGAAAGGCTTCATAGGATGTTTGAGCCCTTCTAAGTGCTCATTAAATCTGATTAAAAGCACCACTCCTCATTCCAAATTCCATATGTTCTAGGTCCACTCAGACAACAGTCGGAACTTCAGGACTGATCGGCAACAGCTGCTTCAGGAGTGGGTGCTGTGGTCCTCTCCAGTGCACAGGTAAGGAGACTGAGGCACATAGAGGTTAAGTAACTTGCCCAGGGTTACACAGCTTCATGGAAGACATACCCCCCTAGGTGACTGATCCAGGGTTAGAGATAACTTTCTCCATCAGGCCAGTCCAGCAGCTCATTTCTTTTCTAGCCAGGGAAGGGAAAGGAGATGGAGGTGAGCCACCCTGAAGCTCTCAGAAGGACCCTGGACACTGGCTGGGCTGCTGCATTTCCTCGAGTACCATCCCCTCCACACCTGCTGCCTTTCCCAAGCCCTGCCTGTTTAGTCCTGCCTTTGATTCTGTAAGCTCCCTACTATACTTCTAAAAAACTCTCCCCTTTTGGTTTTCAACTAGCTGTAATCAGATTCGTGCTTTGTTTGGTTTTTTGTTTTTTAAGTTTGTTTTCCACACCCACCATGGAGCCCAATGCAGGGCTGGAACTCACCACCCTGAGGTCAAGACCTGAGCTGAGATCCAAGAGTCAGAGGCTTAACCAACTGAGCCACCCAGGCACCCCATCATTAAATTCTTTATTTGCACCCTCAATAATCTTAATATACCTCTGTTGCATTAAAAATGTCAGCCTGGACATTTATTTTTGGAAAAGGCCGCAGGAGTGACTCTGCCCATGGTTAAGAAACACGGCCCCAAATGATTGAGAAACTACCTCATGCATATTTAAAGATTTCTAACTGCACTATGACCTCTCTGCACAAACGGACTCTGACTAATTATTTCCAGTGAAAATAGATTGGTTTTGCTTATGAGCACTCTGCATCAGGTATGCGTGTAATTTCATTTATGTGCCTCTGTCCTTTTTGGGAGGAAATGCCCTTTGAGTCAGTGGAATTTAGTTGGCTGTGTCCTGTCTACTGCAGTTCATAGTTCAATCACCACCCAGCCAAATAGGCCTTAAGGACACTTATTTTGAGATAAGAATTATTGGCTGGGGTAGGGGCTGCTATAGCAAAGTAATTCTTTGAGGTTAAAAAAAAACAAAACCAAAAACCACCGGGGTTCTAGGAGATGCCTGACTAATGCGCCGCACAGGACGTGATTGGATAACTAGCCATGTAACTAGTCATGGTGCAGTTGGATTTCTGCATCTAATGGAATATAGCATCACTGGGCCGCGCGAGTGGTGTGGCAGAATTGTTTACTCTTCGATATCCGTTGCATTCCCCCACCCCCACCCCCTGGCAGTTAGGTTTCCTGTTCTGGCCAGTGGGTCACAAGTAGAAGTGACAGGTGTCACCTCTCCGCTGGGGCATTTAATAGATGGCATGTAATTCTCCAGCTCCTGCTTCCCCTACCTTAGCAACCCGGTGGTGTCACATAAGGGGAAGGTCTGGATTGCAAAGTCATTACAGAAAGGACAGTCACCAGTCCAACAGCAAGTTGCAAACATTTCATGAGTGTTAAGCCATTGAAACCTTCAGTTCATTTTTTTCCCCACTTTTTTCTCTCCTCCTCCTGCTTTTTTTGTATTACTGCCTGGTGTTACCCTAATATGGCAGATAACTCAGGTTTCTCCAAATCAAGGTTTCTAAACCATGGCGCTGTATTTCAGACCAGATATTTCTTTGTTGTTGGGGGGCTGTCCTGTGTATTGTAGGATGTCCAGCAGCCTCTCTGGTCTCCACTCTCTAGAGGCCAGGAGCATCCACCCTACCCTCCCCTGTTGTGACAACCAGAAATGTCTCCAGACATGGCCCCATGTCCCTTGGAGGGCAAAATTGCCCGGAGTTAAGAATGACTGCCCTGATAATGAACTAGCTTTATATTTATTGTATTAGTCTTATCCCTTTCTCTGTGCTGGGTGAGATATTAATATCACTCTCTCCGACTGCATGGCGCACAGCACAAGGAACACCAGTGATCTTTCTTCTAGACTGAGAGCTTGGGCAGGTTGCAAACGTATTGTTAGGTTCCTGGTCATAAGCAACAAAAACTATGATTAATTTAAGGCAGGAAAAACAGATCTATTAGGAGCAGACTGGACGGGTTACAGAAGAAAGGGGGATGTAGGCAGTCAGGCCACTCCAAGGATCTCAGCCTCAGGCATTGTGGGCTGTCCCTTGGTTCCAGTGGTCTTCTGCCTGGAGTTCTCTGCTTGGTTCAAAGCTGTGGGAGACAGAGAGTCTGATTGGCTTTTTATAGTAATGACCGTCTCTCAGCTTAGGGGGCTGGGGAAAGCATAGCGGGCAGCAGCAGTGCCCTGTGATCACCAGCCTCGTGGAAGCCAAATGTGATGTGCGTGGAAGTTTTTCCTAAGTGAGAGGGAGACACCGGTATCAGAGGAGGGAAGAGAGGCTGGATGAGTAGAGAAAGATGTTTACATAGAGGTTTAGTTTCTTTTTTCTTTTCTTTTTAAAAAATATTTTATTTATTTAAGAAAGAGGCAGAGGGAGAAGCAGACTCCCTGCTGAGTAAGGAGACTGAATGGGGGCTCGATCCCAGGACCCTGAGATCATGACCTGAGCTGAGATCAGAGCCACCCAGGTGCCCCAAGAGGCTTAGTTTCTGTATCTCTAAGATGCAGATGATAAAACCTGCCCTGCTTGCTTCACAGCATTTTAAGGATCAAATGAAAGGAATGGGAAGCAGTAAATATCAAAGAGGCAACTTGACATGTCAGAAATGAACATGATCCTGAGATTTGTGTTAACAGAATGTTGCCGTACCATGATAAGGCAGGACTCCGGGACATACTAGAACTTTCTCATTCCAGTGCTTGGGTATAGCCAGAAGCTTTGGTTTCAGGTGAAGTTTTGTGAGATTTTGGCCCTCTTAGGACATCTCTAGGAGTAATGAGGAGTATGAGAAATGTCTATCTGCTTTTTCCCTTTGTTGGGCCCCAACATCAGACTGGGAAACTAGGCTGTGGGGAGGACACATCAGGCAAAGCAATTCTGTTATACCTTCTGTTTGGAAAAAACACTGTCCTACCCTCTTCTATGTCCTTCCTTTCTGTGGAACAAGGTACGCACGTGGTGTTAGAGCAAAATGAGAGATTTCTAGAAATATACAATCTGATCCCTTGGGGTAAAAAAAGGAAAAAATAAACACAAATGCCAATAGGAGAAAGTTAATTTATATCCAACCCCAAATCCTGAAAGCTATTGGAATCTGATGAATTCACGAGAACCAGGAGAAAGGCCTGGGGAGATTGTAGGATTGAAAGGCTGTGGCCTCTACAGGCTAACTGGGGGTCAGTGCAGAATAAAGAATGTTTACCCGAGATCTGTTCAGCTCGGGACTTACAGGGAGTTCTATTATTTCTTGACAATGATAAAATTAAATAAATGAAAGTCCCTATTGTTGTCTCCAAGGTTGGAGAGGTGCAAATAAACCTAGCATCAGCTTTTCCCAAATCCTCAATGTATTTACATTCATTTGGAATGACCACTTTGATTCAGTTGTGCTCTGTCACTCATCCGTAATCCCATCAGCCTAATTTCACGTACAGAAATCTCGAGCTCCAGGGGGGATGTGCTTTATCAAAATCCACTTAGCCACAGACAGACAGGAGACCATGACAATAACACTGTGTGCGTGGAACGGTGGCAGATACCACAGTATTTCATCAATTTGTTGGGGAGCCAAAGAACAATTGTTAAAAGAAATCATGACTAAAATACATCAGGGATTGGGCCCCTCTGAGAACTAGGACTGAAGACGATTCCCCAGCACTTTGATCCCTCAGCTGGGAAGCTTCCTGAGGAAGGGAGAGTAACATGTCTGGTGAGCGATGAGAAAGCTAAATATTGTCCATTTTATACTCCGTCCATATCATTCATATCACCCCTGGGTTACCAGGCTAATTTGGTCACCCATCAAGTAAATGCCTGTTGAGGGCTAACTATGAGCTAGGTGCCGAGGATGCAAAAATGGACAGAGTACCTGTCCTCAAGGAGCTTATAGTCTAGTGGAGATCAGCACTAACCCCCCAAATCATACAGTGAATGCAATACTGTCATTGTGACAGGGGCTATGGAAGGATAGGCACGTTTTGCTCTTGGAAATCATAATGGCTCATTGGCAGGTCAGGCAGGGGTGACCTCCCTGAAAAAGAGAGAATTTAACTGAAATCCAAAGGAAGTGTTGGAATTCACTAGGAGTAGAGATTTGGAGGTGGAAGTGGAGAGAGGCCTGTAAGGCTGGGTTTCAGAGAGTCATGCTTATGTTGAAAGATTGGGCTTACAGGCTCGTACTGTTAGGCCATGTAGAGCCCTGTAGGCCAAGTACGGAATTTGGTATGTATCTTTATCTTATTGAAGCTAGAAATTATAAGAGATTCGCATTTTGGAAAGGTCACTTTGTGACACGGTGAGTGCCACAGCAGGCTGGGGAGGATGCGGAAGCCAGGGTTAGACTCTGCAGAGCCTCAGGTATCCAGGTAGACAAGAGAGATGCCCGGAACAAGAAGGCAGTCCCAGCCCGGTTGGGCAGGTGAGCACGAGGAAGGAGGCGGCTGTAAGTGACCCACTTCTGAGGCAGTGGTTAGTCTGTCTGGCCACAGACTACTTAAGTACATCTGCCCAGGAAGTAACCACAGGTGAGACTGGGAAAGTAACTTTACCTGGTGGGAAAGGAGATTTAAAAAGGAGTGCTGGTGTTGTCAACCTCTCTGTTCTAATTTCTGACTCAGAGAAGCCATGGCCTGCCCCTCCTCTGCTTTTCTGCTGACGGACTTTGGTTCCTATTGTAAATCTAACTCTTCTTGGTTTACCATAGAAAATGTAGAAAAACATTGCCTATTACTGAATGCTTCCGTTTAGAAAAGGAATTATGTTATTCCTATAGGGTGCAGAGAACTCTTATTGAATGGAATTCGAGGTGATTTTTGAATTGGGAATAGAGAGATGCTTAAATGAAGAGAGTAAGTAGAGCCCATGTCTGACTCCCAAGAAAAGATGGGACGAGCATGTTTTAAAGAGGGAACAGGCTGAGCAAAGACAAAAACGGAAGGAGCAGGAGCTGTGTTTGAAATGGCCAGTGGTCAGATATGGGATTGAGAGGCAGGAGAGTAGTACCCAAGGGCACAGGCTGTGGACCCAGACTGCCTCAGTGCCAATCTCATCCCTAACACTCCTAACCTCTGTGGCCTCAAAGAGATTCCATTACTGCCCTGTGGCTCAGTTTCTTCACCTATAAAATCAGAATAAAACCATTCACTTTATAGAATCATTATGAGCACGAAATCTTCACAGATAAGCACTGCGTAAGTTTTAGCTGTTATTACAGCAGAAGGAGACAATATTATAAATAATAGTTGAGTCTGTATCATAAAGGGGTCAAAGACCAGATTGGAGAGTTTGTAAATAGTAAGGATTTCTCAGATATTCTGTTATTTCTAATTTAATTCCAGTCTGATTAGAAAATATACTTTGAATGGGGGCGCCTGGGTGCCACAGCAGTTAAGCGTCTGCCTTCGGCTCAGGGCGTGATCCTGGCGTTATGGGATCGAGCCCCACATCAGGCTCTTCCTCTATGAGCCTGCTTCTTCCTCTCCCACTCCCCCTGCTTGTGTTCCCTCTCTCACTGGCTATCTCTATCTCTGTCAAATAAATAAATAAAATCTTTTAAAAAAAAAGAAAAAAGAAAAGAAAATATACTTTGAATGACTCAAATCTGTTTAAAATTACTGAGGCTCCTATGACTGAGGATGTTAGAAAATGTTCCGTTTTCATTTGAGAACAATGTGTATTCTATGATTGTTGGGTAGAGTGTTCATAAATCTTGATGAGATCAAGTTGGTTGATAGTGTTGTTCAGACCTAGATCTGTATTAATCTTTTGTCTACTTGTTCAATCAGTTGTTGAGAGGGGAATTGAAATCTCCAACTATAATTATGGGCATGTATATTTCTCCTTACATTTCTATCAGTTTTTGCTTTATGTATTTAAAATCTCTACTAATAGGGGCATGAATATCTATAATTGTTATATTCTCTTGATGAATAGATTCCTTTATTATTGTTAAATGACTTTCTTTATCACTGGTAATATTGTTTGCTCTAAAATTTAATGTTAAATATGCCACTCCAGCTTTTTTTTCTTTTTCTTAGTGTTAGCATGGTATATGTTTTTTCATCCTTTTACTCTTTCGGTGTCTGAATATTTAAAGCATGTTTCTTGTACACAGCATATAGTTGGGTCTTGCTTTTTTTTTTAAATCCAATATGATAATTTGTACCTTTTGACTGGAGTATTCAGATCATTTACATGTAATGTGATTATTCATATGATTAAGTTTTAAATCATTTTGCTATCTTTTTTTCTATTTGTTTCAACTGTTCACTGTTCTTTTTCCTCTTTTCCTGTCTTCCTTTGGATTAGTTGAATATTTTTTTTTTACTATTTTATCTTCTCCGTTGGCTTATTAACTATACTTTGTTTTGTTTTCTTGGTGGTTACTTTAAGGTTTATGGTATGCATTGTAACTTTCATGGTCTATCCATATTTAAGTGGTATTGTGTCATATAAGAACTGGACAAGAGTTTATTTCCATTTCTTTTGTCCTGACGCTTTGGCCATTTTGTCATATGTTTTAGTTTTACATATGTTACAAACCCCACACTGCATTATTATTTTTGTTTTAATAATCAGCTATCTTTTGAGAGCTCGTTTGGAGGTTCTAGCAGGGGAGCTCAGCTACTCGTATACCCTTGACCAAAGAACAGTCCTCCTCTATCAGGGAAAGTTGTCCTCTTCCACCGAGCACGCAGCTTCGGGAGGGACGCACATGGAGTGGTGAGGGAGGAAGGGGGCGCCTGCCTAGCCAGCCAGATCAGCCGAACCAACCCTAGCGACCAATGGGGTGACAGATGTCGCAGCCAGATCACCCTCACATCTAGCTATCTTTTAAAGAAATTTAACAATAAGAAAAAAATCATGTTTTCCCAGGAAGTTACCACTTCTGGTGCTCTTCATTCTTTCATGTAGATTCATATTTCAAACAGGTATATTTTTTCTTTTGCCTGAAGGACTTTCTGTAACATTTCTTGTAGTGTGATTTTGCTGGTTATATATTCTTCCTACTTTTGTATGTCTTAAAAAGTATTTCACTTTTGTTTTTAAAAGATACTTTTTGCTGGTTGACACTATTTTCTTTCAGTACTTTAAGGATGTTTTTGTACTGTCTAGTTTCCTACAAAAAATCTGTAATCAAAAGGATCTTTGATCCTTTGTATTTAACATGTCTTTTTTTCCTCTGAATGCTTTTAAGATTTTATCTTTATCATTGGCTTTGAGCAATTTGATTATGATGTAGTTTTCTTCATGTTTGTGTGTGTGTGCGTGTGCGCGCGTGTGCTCGCGCATGTGGGATTTGTTGAGATTCTTGGATCTGTGGGTTCTAGTTTTCATCAAATTTGGAAATTTTTAGCCATTATTCTTTTCAAATATTTTTCAGTTTTCCCTTCTTTCCTCTCTTTAGGATTCTCCAAATACCACATATATTGGGCCACTTGAACTTTTCCCACAGTTCACTATGCTCTGTTTTAATTTGGAGAGTTTCTACTGTGATATCTTTAAGTTCACTAATATTCGTTTCTGCCATGTCTAATCTGCTCTTAATCTCATCCAGTGTATTTTTCACCTCAGACATTGTAGCCTCTGGAAGTTTAATTCTGATACTTTTTTATATATCCCATATCTTTACATAGCATTTGAACATATTAATTATCATTATAACAACTATTTTAATGTCTTTGCTAACTCTAACATTTATGTCAGTTGTGTGTTAATTTTGATTGTTTTTTCTCCTCCGTAGGGGTTATATTTTCTGCTTCTTCACATACCCAGTAATGTTTGAATGTATGCTAGACAGTGCTAATTTTATTTTGATGGGTGAAAGATTTTTTTTTGTTTTTGTTTTTGGTATTTCTGTAAATTTTATTGAGCTTTTTTCTTTTCTTTTTTAAAAACATATTTTATTTATTTATTTGACAGAGAGAGACAGCGAGAGAGGGAACACAAGCAGGGGGAGGGGCAGAGGGAGAAGCAGGCTTCCCGCTGAGCAGGGAGCCCGATGCGGGGCTTGATCCCAGGACCCTGGGCTCATGACCTGAGCTGAAGGCAGATGCTTAACAGCTGAGCCACCCAGGCGCCCTGAGCTTTTTTTCTGTGATAAATTTAGGTTACTTGGAAGTAGTTTGGCCCTTTGGGTCTTGCTATTGATGTTTTTATGTGGGACTAGAGCTATACTCAGTCTAGGTCGAATTATTTCTCGGCAGTAAGGTAACCCCTTCTTTGTACTCTACTGAAGGCTTCATGAGTCATGGGGTTTTACAGTCTGACTAGGAGAGACATATTCTCAGTCCCACGTGAGCACTAGTCACTATTACCTCGAATCCTTTCAGGTGTTTCCCTGGCCTCAGGAAATTCTGTATGCACATGTGCTGACCAGGACTAGCTGATACAGGAGGAGAAGGAACACTGTGTAAAACCAGAGTTCTCTCTCTGTGCAGCTTTTTCCTCCCTGAACTATAGCTTCCTTGGTTTCTTTGGACACTCAGCTCTGTTTCCTCAGTTCAGGGACTCTGCCAGGCTTTGTCTGGTATCCCTGGCCTGTGCTGTAGCCTGGAAACTCTCTACGGTATAGAGGAACAATGGCAGGGCTCACCCTATTTGTTTCCTGTCCCTCACTGTTCTTCATTGGCTGGTGTCCAGTGTTTTGGAAACCATTATTTCCTACATTTCCTATATTCTGTGTATTTTTTTGTTAGTTTGGATGGGAGGGTAAATCCTCCTGTTATTCTGTCTAGGCCAGAAGTGTCGTACGCTCCTTGCTGCAGAGCTTCAATGTCATCCTATAGACGATGTGGAAGCATCAAACTTGGAGAATGGTGATGAGTCCTGGGTGTCCAGAAAGTAATTCTAGTAATGTTTGGAGGAGGGACTGGAGGAGAAAGTCAGAGGTGGGGAGGCTTTGCAAACCCTAACAATAGGCAGTGAAGACCCAGAGAAGGTATGAATTTGGGAACCCCTAAAAATCCCATATGGGACACATCTATCCTCAAATAAAGTGCAAAGGTCCAAGCTTGCATAATAGAAGCATTTTGTTAAGAATTTATAGCATTTTCTGTGCCCTGACAACACATATTGTAGGTTGGATTAAGGCAGAAATTGTGTTTTCCACAGTGCCTCCCACACGCTAGGTACTTAAAGTCCTTAGAATTAGAGATTGAGGGGACTCATCAGAAGCAGCCCCAAAGGCCCCCGCCAATTCTGATGGCTGGAGAATCTGTGGACTTCTGTAACCTCAAAGGACTTCCACGTGGCCCTTCTTGTTAGGACAACATTTTAGGCTATTTCCCTTGAGAAATCATGATGTTTTATTCATGGGCATTTGTAAACTTCGTGAATAGCAGAGAATATTTTCAGATTTTAGAAGGCAAATCTCCACATGTGCTTATCACAAAGCCTTTGAGTTTTCAAGTCACATTGGAATGATAACATTTTCCTTCCAAAGCACGGTCTAAATCCAGCTGGGATCTTTACATTTGAACATTGTGTTTTTCCAAGTGACTGGTGTGCTTAATGCTAAAATAATATATTTAAGATAATAAAATGGGGAATAAAAAAGCACAAGCCATAGTTGAATACAATCAGTCTTGAGAAAATGTGCCCATCCCACTTTGAGAAAGCTGGGCTTACATGGTTCGTCTTTAAACTTGGAGCGGGGAATGCTTNCCATCCCACTTTGAGAAAGCTGGGCTTACATGGTTCGTCTTTAAACTTGGAGCGGGGAATGCTTGTCCAAGAAACAAGGATATAGAGAACATTAAGAAATTAGTGTTGGAGAAAGACCATTAGTAACATCTCAGCATTCATTGCTCTGGGGGAGCAGTTCTAGTCCAAAAGGTGCTCTCTCTGTGTCCTCAGGAATGAGGATGGCAAAGAATAGTGGGTGCCAGCAGCCTGTGGCTGTGTGCTGGCTTCCTCTCACTGTAGGATCCTGGGGCCAAAGCCACACATTCCCCTTGAATTCCCATAGCTTTCAGAATGACTCACAGATCATCCCCAAGGTTCTTACTGATGACCCCCTAAGGGGACCTCCAGGAAATACAAACACCCTTACGCACAAACCCTTTACAAAGGGAACGTCAACCACCAACAAAAATAGTTACCTTTCCGGAAGCTTAAATTTGGGGAAGAGGACCTGCTGTTTCTCAAACATTTATTTTTTAATTTATTTTTATTTTTTTATTTTTTAAAAGATTTTATTCATTTATTTATTTAAGAGTGAGGACACAAGCAAGGTGAGAGGCAGAGGAGAGCGAGAAGCAGACTCCCCACCGAACAGGGAGCCCAGTGTGGGGCTCCATCCCAGAACCTGGGATCACAACCTGAGCTGAAGGCAGACGCCTAACCGACTGAACCACCCAGCCGCCCCTCAAAGTTTATTTTTTTAAATTATTTTTATTATTTTTATTTTATTCTGTATTATGTTCAGTTAGCCAGCATATAGTCCATCATAAGTTTTTGTCATAGCGTTCAATGATTCATTAGTTGCATATAACACCCAGTGCTCATCTCAGACATTTAAATACGGTATAGCCACTGACTAACTCTTTTCATCATCAAGAGGGAAATGGGTGAACAAGGTTTCAGGAGAAAGAAGGAAGAATAGCAGAGAACCTGGGTACATTGGTGAACATGGTAGAAAAGAAAATCCCAAAACTTCCTTTGGTGTGGTCACTGGTAATATACAAGACCATAAGACAATGAAGACGTTGATAGCTAATTTACAAGATCGCTACAACATTGTTATCCTCTGTGTGGTGCTTTTTGATGCTGGTATGGTGGAAATAACCTCCCCCCTACACCCCCTGAATGGGAATGCTCTTAACTTCCTTTCCCATCCTTGCTGTTGCCCTCGGAGGCGTCGTGCTTGGAGGCTGGCACGATCATGGCACCTACAGTTCCCACCGAAGGCTACAAAGCTGGCAGGATCTAGGAGTCCTGTTGCTGGCTGAATGCAGTTGAGGGGAAGGAGGATGCCACTAGGGAAATGTAAACAGGGGACTCAGAACCTGTTTTTGTCATTTTTGTTAAATACCTAATTGAAGCCTGTTTTGTAACAGATGGAGGATTTTCAGGATTAATGGTTTTTTAAAATGGCTTTATAATTGCAGACACTTATTTTTGATACAAATATGACTTCTATCACGTGGGTTAAAATTATCATTCAATTGCTTTCCGGTCCTCCTGTCAAGATGACAAATGACCCGTATCAGAAAAGTATCAGCTGGCAGAGGCTGTCAGCTCATAATTTCACCACCACAGAAAGGGCGGTGGCGGGGCTCGGTCCCTCCAGGAATTGGATTTCTCTGTGGAAAATTACCCCCAACATCCAGTGTACATGGGTAGCTGGAACAAGAAGCAATCCTCTTACGTAATTGGTAAGGTTTAATAGAAATTGGCTGCCCTTCCGGTGGTTGGCTGTTCTTCGTGAATTGTGTTAGCTGAGAAGAAAATGGAAATCTACAATTTCTGAGAAGCTGGAATTTAAATCATCCTATAAATGCGGGATTGGCCAAACCTATTACTGAGCGAAGCAGTGAGATTGTTTACCGTTGGTTTCAGTTTCGACTTTGTGCAAGGATGCAGTGATCGTGGCTGGGTTTCTGATACTTGAGGAAAAGAGAACCCTGTTCCATATCATCTGTCAGGCTGATGCAGGATGAAAGACACAGATTCAGTCTCTCTGGAGGCCCATCGGAGACCATGAACTTTGCTCTGTCCCTCATGGAACCTTCCTTTTCTTGGTTGGCTGAGAAGGCCCATGGGAAGTCTCTTGGGGGTACACCCCAACCCATTATCTGTCATTGTCATGAATGAAAATGGCGAATCTTTTTCTCTCTCTTGCACACACACATATCCATTGGAAGCATGTTCTTACTGTATGGCAACATGGGATAGAGTCAGATAATTTGGAAGAAGTTGTAGAAAGGAGTTAGTACCAGGGTTGGCTAACTTTTTCTGTAAAAAGCCAGATAGTAAAGAAATGATGTGGCTGTGTTCCAATAAAACTTTATTTATAAAAACAGATGGCAACTGGATTTGGCCCATGGGCCTTCGTTTCCTTATCCCTGGCTAGTCCACTGCCCTAAATAAGGAAACTGAAAGTCAACATGATCTATTTTGCCTCATTGCTAGTACAAAGTTCATATTTCAGACCCCTGGGGCCAAATCAATTCCATTCCCACCATCTTATATATCAATTTTTGTTCTTAAATCCAAGCAGGTGAGTTATCCAGGTCCTCCTCTCTCTGGAGAGCTAAACACAGGTGCAAGGGATGAATGTGCTTGAGTACTTACAACCTGAGTACTTACAACCGTTCCCATGTGCGTGCCAGGTGTTGGAGGCTGTATCAGGTCATGGCTTTCAAGGGAGACCCAAGAGCCAGAGGGCAACTCTAACGTCACCCCTTTCTGCTGAGTGGGAACTAAATTAATGCTCCAATACACATCTTCTACCTGCCTATATAGGCCAACCTCAGAAACTGCACAGTTAATTCTGAAGATAATTCTGTAAATTCCTGCAGAGGGATAATTCTACCTTCTAATGGAATTAGCAATATTCAGGACATTTTTCTGAGCCTTCCTGCTCTCTTCTTATCTAATATGCCTCAACACCACCCCAAGAACCTCATCACTCAGCTGTTTATTCCTTTTAGGTAGTCAGACTTGTTTATCTCTACACCTTTACTCTTTATTTAGCTTGGCTGTAGCATTAATTATTTTAATCTTGTCTCATGAATCACACTCCCCTGATTTGGAATCACTAGCTTAACTTTGCCCTGAATAGTCTCTGGTTCACTTCTGTTCCAAAAGTGGAGTCTGCGCTGTAAACAGAAAGTCCAAACCTTCTTTCCACATCCTGGATATTTGTCTTATGAAAGACTGAAGAATATTTTATTAATTTAAGAATTTGAGGATAAAAATGAATGCCAGGATTCACTTGGCAAGTCCATGTCTCTCTCAGCATGAGCTGAAGGAGTTTGGAATGTCATTAAACCTAATTCTGCTAATTTGTTTAGGGATCGTTTGGTCATAAGGAACGGGTACGCAGCCAAGCTAATTTTTAAGCAAAGATCAAAATAAAATTTACTGGAAGAAAATGGCACAGACCACAGCAGACCAGCTGGGTGTCCACAAGGACCCAAATTAGGACCTGGTGTGTCAGGGCCGGGATCACCTTCTACATCTTTCTGGGGCTCTAGCTCTTGTCTCCTCATATCTCTGCAGTTCACAAAGAAACTGGAAGCAGCCTGGTCTAGAGCTCAGGTCTCTAACTCTCAGCCCCATCCTCTGTGTTCTTTACCAGTGTTCTCCACACTGGGCTCTTCAGGAGTGCCACAGGGCCTCTCCAAATAACTCTAGAATATCTAGGCTAGTGAAGATGCGGACCATCTGGAGAGCCCCTTCATCACTTCCATTAGCTTCCTATGTCTGTGTTATATGTAAGAGAGGTATTTGAAAAAGGGGTTCTACTATTTATTTTGTGATTCCTCGGAATCAGTACTGGGAAGAATTGGTCAAAACAAACAATACAACATCAAGAAGTATAATTTATGGGGCAATTTTTTTGGATAATTATACTTTATTTGGTGGCAAGTGAGCTAGTTGTCTTGTTAACCTTTAGAATGTGTTTCCTTTAGTTTCTTAGAATGAGAGTCCATTAGTTTTCTGGCTCTCTAAATGTGAGGCAAAACGTGACTAAAGCGGGGGCCAGCATACTATGGTCCTCGGACTAAATCCAATAGCTGTCTGTCAGTAAAGTTTCGTTGGAAGACAGCCATGGCCATTCAATTACATATTGTCTATGTCTACTTTTGGGTGACAAGGGCAAAGCTTGTGTTTACCAGTGTTATTATATAGTTGTGACAAAGACCGTCTGGTTCACAAAGTCTGAGATATTTACTACCTGGTCCTTTACAGAAAGTTCATTGATCTCTGGACTAAAGGGATAAAACAAGAGCAATTTTGTGCTTCAGTATACGAGACAGAGATGTCTCAGATGGCTCTGGAGCCAAAGGACAAATGGTGCAAGAGTCTACAGAGAGGAAGCCATGCACCCAGCATCCCAACTCCACGGTGAACTCTGGCCATGGACTCGCTTCAGGAGTATTAGTAAACCAGGGGCTGCCCAGGTGACGTGCTAGATCAAATGTTTTCAAGTACAGGCTGCGGTTCAAATAGTTTGACAAGAAATAAATAAGCTGCAGGAGAGTGTGAATTACGACCAGATTATGGGTGTATGCCTCAACACCACCCCAAGAACATCGCAAACTGTGGGTTGAACAGTCTCCTCTCAAGCCTTGCTGGAATGGGTGCATGTTCTAAGGCACAATCTGACAGAAAGTCAAAAGAAAATACGTACTTGACAGGTAATGAGAATACAACTTTTAGGTGGCAAACGGGATGATTCAGACAAGAATTTTGATATTTTTACTTCAAGTATTAAGGAACAAACCTTGCTTGAGGCTGGCAGGGAAAGACTGTGTTGGTTTCCATGACAAAGTATAGCCACGGCTGGTCTTCTGCATTGTTCTTTGGAGATGCTGGTAGAGCAAGTGGAATCCCCAGTAGCACAGCCAAGGGAAAATGTGTCCTGAGTCCCCTCTTCCTTCTGGCCCCTGGTTAGCACCCCCAGTCTCCTACCTAAGGGGAAGTTTCCTCCTCATCCAGTTTACATCTCTATGCCTTCATTTCAATCTGACAGACTTCCCATGTGATTAAGCATTTCCCAAATGTCTCTTTATCATGTGGTTTACCTTTTTAACTGTTCTTGTTTTTATTTTAATGTTTGAATAAATTAGCTCTTTATGTCCATAATAGCAATGGTAATGATATTAGTTACAGTCTGGTATTCATCTGTCAAGTACCTTTTCATGAGCCAAGCATTGGAAATACTTCATCTCATTTGACCCTCATATTGGCCCTTGGGAAGTGAATATAACTATAATTTTTATTTTACAAATGATACCGAGGCTTAGGGAGATTAACTTAATGTATTCATACCTTCCACAAATATATACTTACTGTCTACATGTGCCTGGTGCCGTGCTGGGTGTACTGCAGTGAGCAAATATTCATGAAGCATGAGGTTGGAGGGGAGTAGGGCAGACAGGCACTAAAGAAACAAAACAAACACATAATTCCAAAGTAGGCTGAGGGATCAGTGGAAAGGACAGGGTGAAGGGCAGCAAGAGGTCACACAATTAGCATGTGGCTGCCTGGCTCCCCAATTTGTTCAAACTCAAGCCTATCTCTGTGATCTATATTCTTCTTTGTCTTTTTTTTTTTTTTTTAAGATTTATTTATTTGAGAGAGCATGAGCAGGAGAGGGAGGGCAGAGGGAGGGGGGGACAAAGAATGTCAGGCAGGCTCCCTGCTGAGTGTGGAGCCCGATGTGGGGCTCAATCTCATGACCCTGAGATCATGATCTGAGCCGAAATTAGGAGTCAGATGCTTAACTGACTGAGCCATCCAGGAGCCCCTCTGAGATTTCTATTCTTGCACACCTGCCTGTCCTTCCTCCCTCAGTGGAACATTCTAGCCTAGAGTTGGGATGGGATTTTGGGATCCCCTGGTCCTGCCTAATTATCTTGCAAGGTGAATTTCTCCATTATCTGTTTTTGTCTCTGTCTTTTCTACCATTTTTTTTCTTTCTCATTTTTAAACAAATGAGTAAGTTCCTTCCTTCAGTTTACATTATTTTATTTCTACCAGAGAGTGTAAAGTATTTAATTCAATTCAGCAACTATTAAAGATGCCTGGGGCTTCATGGAGTGCTCTCCATAAATATTTATTGAATAAGTGAATGTACTAGGCTTAAAACAAATTTAAACCAGATGGGATCCCTGTCCTTAGGGAGATGACCACTGGCTGAGCAGAGTGACCCGTAAACAGCTCCTCACAGTCTAAGGCAGGGGGAAGCGGGCGTTGATGGGGTTCACTTAGGGTGGCTCTCCAGAAATTGTACTCTGCAAAATTCCAAGAGATTGGGTTTGTTTTATGATTCCATTACGAGCTCACTTCAGAGGTCAGCACTGATTTGTAGTTTGTCCCTGCACTGTGTCTAATGATCTTTTGACTCAAAAGGAGGACATTTTTGTGAAACTCAGATAAGGCTGTGCAGGTCATTGTCCAGGATGGATTTGAGAGCACTGTTGCTGGCGGCATAAATTTGTTCGGGTGACGTTGCTGGCAGCAGTGAGCAGAGAGGTGATGAAGGGGAAGGGGAGTGTATACACGTGAGGCTCACTCAGCTATGGGCAATCGATTGGGTTGCACAGTCACTGTCCCCAAAGGCAGGGATTTCCATTGGCATCATCAGCGCTCCAAGGAAGGGGATGGAGAGCTGCGGCTGGGTGTGTAATATGGCCACAGAAAGCTCGTTCCATCATTAGAATATGTGTTCTGCAGAACTCTGGGCCATTCTCAAAGAGCAGGCTCTTCTCGCTCACAAACTTGTTTTGGTTTCCCAGGGCTGCCTGAACAAAGCACTACAAACTGGGTGGCTTGAAACAACAGACATTTACTCTCATACAGTCTGGAGCCAGAGTCTGGAATTAAAGTGTCAACAGAGCCCATTTTCGGAGGCTCTCGTGGAGAACCCTTCCTCGCCTCCTCCAGCTTCCAGTGGTTGCTGGCAACCCGTGGCCTGCCTTGTCTTGTGGCTGCACCCCTCCAGCCTCCCTCCCTGCATCTCTGTGTTTTCACATCTGACTCCTGGTGAGGACACCGGTCATTGACTTTAGGGCCCATCCTTATCCACTGTGATCTCATCTTGGTTGTATCTGCAAAGACTGTATTTGCAAAAACTATCATATTCACAGGTATGGTGGGTTAGCACTTGAACATCTATTTCCGGGTGACACAATACAGCCCACCCAGCCCTTTCTCCTCTGAAATGTGTCTGTACTCTGAACACTTCTCATCATCTCTATTGTGACCACCCAGTCGCCACCAGCATCTTCTCTCTGCCAGGCGACTACAAGCCTCCAGCAGGCTTCCCTGCTCTGTCTCCTGCCTCCCGTGGTCCACTTTCTGCCCTGCGGCCAGCGCAGCCTGTCGAAAGTACAGATCGTGGGCTGAAAACCAAACCAGAACCATCACCACCAATAACCCTGCAGTGGTTTCCTGCCAATACTGGAGGAACACCAGGTCCTTCCGTGGCCTCCCGTTGCTCATTGCTGCCGGTCATAGCGGCCGCCTTCTGCTCAAATGCCCCACACTGCCTCCTGTCTCCGGTCTTGGCACTTGCCGTGGCCTCTGCATGACTTCTGCAAGTCAGGCTCCATCTTCCAGGTCTCATTTCACATGTCACCTTCAGAGAGATCTAGAACACTGGTCCTGCTCCCGATTCCCACCGGCTCCTCTCATCCTTCCACGGCTTGCTTTTCCTCACAGCAGTTCTAACCTCAGCATCATCTTGTATATGATTTAATTAGATGTTGTCATCTAATGTCAATTCCATCAGGCAGGAGCCTGGTCTCTTGGTCCCTTGGTGTCCCCAGTGCCTGGACAGCGTCTAGCACAAGCAGGTGCTGGAAATTATCTGTTGAGTGACAGAACAGAGGAATGAAGTGTGCCTTTGTTTCACTCACAAAAGAGCTTTTCAAGTAGTTGGTGACATTGGGTTTTCTGATTTCTTAGATGGGGGGATATTTTATTGTGGGGAGCAGAACTGACCTCCCAAAAGCCCACAAAAACACATGCACAGTGAAGTTGCAGAAACAGCAAGGACCGTGATGCACATGTTCCTGTCCCTCCCTCGCTCCTGCAGTGACCCCCTCGCATGGCCGGCCAGCCCCCTGCCTTCCCGGCTTCCACTGGAGTTGCTCTGTGGGATTTCCAGTCTCTGTGCTGGGGGGCTGCCTTTCCTCATGGCCCAAACCACTGATCCCTGAGGGGCCCTCTGTCCTGGGTCCCAAGTGGAGCTGGAGGGAAAGGCCCTTCCTCCAGCTCTACTGACCACGGCAGACATGCGCATGGCTCCTTCTCTGTGCCAGGCACTTTATAAACTCGCCACATTGCACCAAGTCGAAGACCCTTTCTTCCCATTCCTCACATTTTTATATCCTGCAGTCTGTGATGTGGTAGAGCCAGTGACATCCAGCCTTCGGTCCTGCTACCAGCCCTGGGAGGGGAGCCACTATTACTGCCTCATTTAGGGAAGGGGCCCAGAGAGCTTATGTAACTTCTCATATGTGGTGGAGCTGTGATTGGGCCTGAGCCCAGAGCCCAGAGCCCAAGCTCTTCATGGTCATGCTTTCTGCCATACCTGGACACCAAGCCACACCGTTATCTGTCCTTCCCTCCCATCCATCATCTTTGCGAGGCAGAAGCCTGTGAGCCAACACCTGCAAACCAGCAGAGCACCTTGCATATCAACTTGGGCAGTTGCTTGGAATGGCCACCGGGTCACCTGTTCCATAAATAGTCTGCCTCTGAACCCCAGTTTAGCCTTTCCTGGAGGCCTTGCCTAGCAGCTAAGCACTTTGAGATGCAAGAAAAGGATCTTCTTTTGCAACTATTGCAGTGACTTCCCAAGAGGATGTTCATTTTTTCACCTATCTGGAAACCCTGGATCCTGTGCGAGCTTAATTCAGCAGCGTAGTGATGCCTCCAAGCACTCAGGCGTCTGCCATCCTCAGGGGGCTGTTCTGGCTTTCCTTGCTGGGGAGCGCAACTATGTACAGAAGACAGTCTTTATTTCCTTCTCATCTCTTTTTACTTGGACCCCCAAACAAAAAGCCCCCAATTATCCCCACCATTTCCTAATGTGCCCCAGAGTGTTCCATTGGCCAAGTTTAGGTCACATGTTCAGGCTGTAGCTGCAAGGCAGGGAAAAGCTAGTGCCTGGCCGTATCAGCCTGGACAGTGGATATTCAACGAGGCTGAAATTGATTTCCCAAGAAGGTTTAATTGAGCTCATTATTCTCAAGATAAGCAGACATGGAAATAGGCTATATATTTTGGAAAGCATTCAATCCTTCATGCTTAAACAGTTTTCAACTTTGTCAGTTTTCTGGAAAATTCATTATGTAGAATCCCTCAACCTCTGACAATTTCATATCCATTTGGTATTATTGCAAGTGAATAAGTTGCTCTTCCAGTTGGCCAATCGTACCAAAGAAATCCTGGTAAGTGATTGCAGATTTCTGAGCTCTGACAAATTTATACAGTCTGGTCGATTCTTAAACAGACTTCATGGATTGCTTGTAAGGCCTCTCCATTTTCTCCTTTCTTTTGATTTTTCTAGAAGAGTAGAGAAAAGTGGATAAAAACTGGAATTTAAGTAATACCCAGACATTTTTGCTCTGGATGGAGTTATCGGTGGAATGGAACACTTGAGACTCATGGTTTCAGAGAGTTTTGGGCTTATTCTCAGGTGGTTGAGTAGAACATGTCCAATTTTCTCATGATTCTTAGATGCCTATTATCAAATTGATAGAACCATTTATTTTTTTTAGAACCATTATGTTTTAGATTGAGAACGCACATCACAAGTTCAGAAATAGTTGCATTTTTTTAGATGAGTGATTAAAAGTACACCAACAATGCTTGCTATTTATATAATCTTGAATATTTTTTCTTGCTGTTGAGGAAACTGAGGCCCAGATGACTCATTTGAAGTCACAGGTGGTTGCTGGTAGATCATGAACTTAAAGCACACTGCCACGCCCCTGCCTGGTTGGAACATGTAAGGAGCA
Organism: Ailuropoda melanoleuca; assembly: GCF_002007445.2. NCBI lineage: Eukaryota > Metazoa > Chordata > Mammalia > Carnivora > Ursidae > Ailuropoda > Ailuropoda melanoleuca. The sequence goes on from NC_048223.1 coordinate 118,867,667, forward strand.
TTGTAGTATGATGACTTTTTCTTTGCCCTTTCTCTCATTTTCGTTTTGTGTTCTATCTGGAAATTCATCTGAGAAGCAAAAACACCATAAGCCAAATAATATTTAATTATGAATAAGAGTCACAGTGGCCTCCTTATCAGTAAATTTGTTTGCTTCTACCCTTTGTAAATGCACTGCCCAGAATAAATGAAGCTCTGGGTGGCCCTGTACAATCACATTTAGTTACCTTTGTGACCTTATACTGGAAAACCTTATAAACGCATGTTTTCTAAGTATTGTATACAGGGAATGGTGTAGAATATAAGATTTCTGTCAAAAAGCACTAGATCTTTAAACAATTGATGTTCAAATATGAACTGTTTAGGATCATAAATATTTACAAGGCTGACATTTGATTATTTTTTATGAAAGTTGAGAAAGCACTTTAGCTGCCACCTAAGCTTTTAGAGAGAAATTTGCCTTTGCTTTTTGGAGATAAATGTGTTTATAGTAGCCTTTGTTATTGATTGTCTCATTGGTAACCTTCTTCTGTCCTAAGGCAGACACAAAGATTATTAACATCTTGGAAAAATGTGCCAGTAGAAGTCCACCAAGGTCACCTGAATATCTCCTTCATTCTTGTAGACCCCGCAGCACTTAGTGCCTATTTAGTTAGCAAAAATTTGCATTGAGCCCCTTCTAGGGGCCAGGCCCTATGCTATACTCTGGAAATAGGGATGAGGGAAACACGTTCTCAAACTCTCAGACTTCATGGGCCTCAGCATCCTGCATAATGTTGACCATGTCCCATTGAGTTCCTTATCAAAATCAGTAAAGGAATGAAAGCCATTTTTCCTTTGGTTATAACTTCGTTAGCATATATAGCTTAGATAAGTGAGATGGGGCTCTCATTATCATCAGGTGCATTATCGAGTGCTTATTCCTCACCAAGCACTATCTTACCTTATTTTACTTTCCACTCAATAACTCTAGGAAGAAAACACTGTCAGGTACATCCCCATTTTGGAGATCACATCGAGGCACAGAGTAGTTATATGCCTGGGCTTAAGTCACAGAGCTAGCACGTGGAGGAGCTAAATTGAAACTCAGGTGGTCTGACTTCGGACTTATTAGCCACTGTACTATACCGCCTCCCATTTATTGGCTGTGTTCTCTTTTCACTCGTTGGCTAGCTGCTCTTGTCAGTGTTTGGCTGTGTATTTGCAAACCTATGTTTTCTCCTTTGTGTTGTGGTTGGATGCTCAATTGCTGAAGAGGCCTGGAGAAGGTCGGACAGGAGAGATATAGGAACCACAGATCCCCTCAAAATCCTGCTGGGGAAGCCTTGATCTAGGGACTGGCCTCTCCCTTGAATGGGGCATGGTGTTGTTAAAGGAGCGTCATGATGAAGAATGAGAAGTCAGGGTGGGCTGAGCTGACTGCTACTGGCTGGTTTACCATCTCCATGTCTAGTGGCTTCCTGTAGTTTGAAAGTGGCTATAGTAGGAGTACTGACACCATGGAAATTGGTAAACTGTACAGATCAGGCCCTCCCCCCAACCAGAGCCAGTAGTTTAACGTTTACTAGCACACCCTTGGAAAAAACTGAAAGTCCCCCCAAATCAGTTTAGATTTAATTCCTTCCCAACCAGCAGGATGTTCCTCCCTGAGGGCAGACTGCCAGATCCCAGCCACAGTTAACCTCTGGGACCCCTTCTTCATCATCCCTGTTCTCCTCTGCCTTCTGAAATTCCATTCTGATGGTGACCCCCTTCCTTCCATCTCCATCCCAATGCTTCAGCCCACTTCAGGGCACCCTTCTAGACAGCAGTAACAGCTTCCTGACTTGTGCCTCTGGACCAAGTCTTGCTCTGTCTAGCAACAGTCAATGCCCTGCTTAACCAAGGGAGGGTGGAGAGAGATCTTTCTAGAACACAGCCTCCATCTCTTGATAGTCACCTACTTTAAAAGAAGATCTTAGCTGCTTGTTGAAGACTTTTCAGAATGGGATCCTGCTCTTTCTGTCCAACTTCACCTTGGGCTGCTCCTCTACTCTACCTTACATTTCAGCCTCACCAAGCTCTGCTGATGGAAGGGGTCGCTCTAAGTCCCCATGGGACTTTGTGCAGACTGAGATAACCACACTCATCCCACTAGGTTGAAATCTATGTATTCCTGTATGCTTCCTCTGGTCTGTGTGGTCCTTGGGTACCAGGAAGATGTCTTACTCAACTTGGTCACTGTTGTAGATATCTAGAGGTTTGTTTACTCATTACCACTCCTTCACCTTTTTGGGGGAGCTGCTTATCCCACCCCTACTCTGATACCATTTCTGTGGTTATTATGTGGCAGGCTCTTTGTACCTCCAGCCAAGACGTTGGCTCAAGATGGACCAAGCAGTGTTGTCTTTGATATCTTACAACTAGCAGAGTGTAAAAGCAAGATAGACAGCAAGCTCCCTTTCTTGATGCCTGGGATGTAAGATGTAACATTCCATGAATTGCTGGCAGCCATATTCTGAAGTGTGCATCCAGGATAAAGGAGCCTGGTCTTCAGTGGAAGACACAACCTGCTGATGTAGAGAAAAGCATAGATGGGAGGCTGGGAAAGAGGGATCCCTGGCTGGGTTCTGTTCTTGAGGCTGGCCTGCCCTTCAAATGCTATAATATCATGGCATCTTTCTAGTAAAGAGGCCTGTTTGCTTAAGCTAATTTGAGTTGGAATTCTCTAGCAAACTTGGTGGGGTAGATGTAATAATGCCTGCCCCAAGATAGCCATGTCCTAATCCCTGGAATCTGTGAATATCTTGTATTACATAGCAAAGGGGGGCTATGGCAGCAGATAGAATGGAATCAAAGTTGCTAATCAATTGATTGTAATAAAGGGAGATTATCCTGTAATATGTGCATGAACCCAGTGTAATCACAGGGGTCCTTCAGAGTGGAAGAGGGAGGGAGCAAAGGAGGTCAGACTGATGTGAGTAGGATTCTACTGGGTGCTGCTGACTTTGAAGTTGGAAAAAGGGACCACGATGACACAGGTGGCCTCTACAAATTGGAAAAGGCAGGAAACAGGTTCTCCCCAAGAGCCTCTAGAAGGAACACAGCCCTACATTCCTTGATTTTAGCTTTAGAAGACCCATGTTGAACTTGTCACCCACAAAACTGTAAGATAATAAATACATTTGTGTTCTTTCAAGCCGCTAAGTTTGTTACAGCAGCAGTAGAAAACCCATACTCTCTAGTGCCCTTATAATCACGGAGAACATCTCTGCTCTCAATATCTCTAACTTAAAATTCCTTTCTCTGAACCCTTGTCTCCATTTTTTTGCTATGTGGTCTTAACAAGTTCCTTGACTATTCCTTATGTTCTTCGGTCTCTGCCTCCACACACATACATTTCATGTTCCTTCTGCTTGTGCAAATCTTCTAGCAGAGCTCCTGGCACATGGAGAGGTATCCAACAGAGTAGCAATAGCAATAGTGTTTTTTACTGTTATTACACCAAAGAGATTTACCTCTACAGAACCTAGAAAAATGCTTCCTTTATAAATAATTCTTTTGGAAACTTTTGTGAAATTGAATTGAAAGTGTGTTGCCAAAAAAAAAAAAAAACCCAAACAAACCAAACCCCATAAAAACAATTCTTCATAATTTCTGGCAAGTTTTTTTTTTAAAAGACTTTATTTATTTATTCGACAGAGATAGAGATAGCCTGCGAGAGAGGGAACACACGCAGAGGGAGTGGGAGAGGAAGAAGCAGGCTCCTAGCAGAGGAGCCTGATGTGGGGCTCGATCCCACAACGCCGGGATCACGCCCTGATCCGAAGGCAGACGCCCAACCGCTGTGCCACCCAGGCGCCCCTCTGGCAAGTTTTAATTTAAAAAAATGTAAAAATATTAATTAAAACTGGTCAACCCCCCCTTTTTTAGTGTAAATTATAAAACAGTGTCACCATAAATGCTTTACATCTCCAGCTAATTTCCTTTTGAGAACTCAAATGTTTGATCTTTATCCTTCTTCTCTGGCTTTTTGTCTTTAAATACAAACTACATTTGTTTCAGTCTCATGATGTTTCAGTGACAAAGTGAAAACTATGTTTCTTAAAGGATGGAGTGAACCCATCAATATATTTATAAATTGTTTAAGAACTGCTCCTAATTTATATTCAGCTGACCAAGTTGTATGTCTTTAAGACCTTCATATTGATTTTAATTTTATTTTCTTCAATATTTTAAATGAGCAAGATACCCCTTGGCTCAAGAGATTTACTAGCCTTTCCTTCTGTAGGGTTTTTATTGCCGCCTGACGCCCATCTCTAAGATCTTTGCCATTAGTGTGGGACCGCCATATTAAGAGCTTGTGAGAACTCAGAACATAATTAAATGTTGTAACTAGCAACTAAAGTCTTAATGTAAAATGAGCATTTTATTTAAATTTAATTCAGAGCTCTGCATGAGCATACTATAGATGGGATTAGGTTAATTTGCCTGGGTTTTAATTAACAAATCATTGAAATGGAAGGACATCTGGTGAAATTTGTAGCCAGGCTTGGGGGCCTGGGCTCAGATCTCAGTTCGATGTAATCTGTGATCTTAAGCAAATTACTTGACCCTTCAGATTTATGTCATTATTACTCTAATCTTTTTATCGTGGGATGCTGCAAATATATAGGATAATATAGCAAACTCACTGTCCAGCTTTAACAAATCTTATTGGCCATATTTGTTATGATTTTTTTCTGTAAGAAAAAAAACATTGCAGATCTTTGTAAACCCCCTTTCTCTGCCCCTCCCCCACCCTAGTTCTTTCCTTCTTTCTAGTGAGTAACTTTTGTCATGAAGCTGGTGAGTGTCATTCTTATGCTTTAGATAATCTTACATGTTTTAAAACTTTGCATAAATGGTATCCCACTGTGCATATAATTTTTCAACTTTTATATAGTATTTTGAGGCTTATCCATGTCAATGTAGTTCTTATTTATTCATTTGAAACGCTTTGCCATTTTCTGTTATACAAATATATGACAGTTTGTTTTTCCATTCTCCTTTCAATGGATTTTAAATTGCTTTCAGTTTTTGCTTCCATTTTTTAGAAAAAAATGCTGCAGGAAACATTTTTCTGCATGACCTGAGGGAGAGGTTTCCTAGACTAGAAACACAGATATGCAGTTGTTAGGGTTTAGCACACATACATCTTAAACTTTCCCTGATCTTGTCACGTTGCTCTCCAAAATGATTCACGCACAGCAGCTGTGTGTGAAAGTCCCTTTTTTCCGCATTCTCACTGCTCCAGTGGTCCCCAGGATCACCCCTTGGTTCAGTGATTTCCTAGAAAGACTCACGGAACTCAGAAATAGTTTCTACTCATGGCTATGATTTATTACAGTGAAAGAATACAAAGCAAGATCAATAAAGGAAAAGGGCACGTGGGACCAAGTCTGGGAAGTCCTGGCATGAGCTTCCAGAAGTCCTCTCCCAGTGGAGTTATATAGGACAGGCTTATTCCTTTGGCAACTACTGCAGCAATCTGTGTGAAGTGTTGTCTGTCCAGGGAACGCTTACTTGAGCCTAAGGGTCTGGAGGTTTTAATGAAGTTTGGCCATACAGGCACATATTATTGCCTTTATAACTAGCTGCAGTTGCTGAAACTCCAGACCTGGAGAAGGAGAGTAGCCTTGCATCAAAATTCACAGTGTTTGCTCAAATTACCTAGACGGCTGGTATAGCATGGTTAGAGTATACAAAATGCCCTATCACTTAAAGCATAAAGAAGAGGGGTACCTGGGTGGCTCAGTTGGTGAAGCATCTGCCTTTGGCTCAGGTCATGATCCCAGGCTCCTGGGATCAAGTCTGGCACTGGGCTCCCTGCTTGGTGGGGAGCCTGCTTCTCCCTCTGCCTCTGCCTCTCTCTCTCTGTCTGTCTCTCATGAATTAATAAATAAAATCTTTAAAAAAAAAGCATAAAGAAGATTCCAATAGCTCCATTCTCAGGAGCCAGCCAAAGGCTAGTCGTGTTAAGCAGGCCCTCACAAGAATGTAGGAGATTTGAGCAGTCAAGCCCGCTGAGTTAATTTTTCGGCACACTTTCCAACTTGACATTTTCATTCTAAACTTTTAGCCAATTTGATGAGTGTGAAATAGAATCTCATTAGTATTTTAATTTGCATTTTCTTGATTGCAGGTGAGACTGAGTGGGTTGTCTCTTCTTTGAATTGTTCATTTTTAGTACCCTTTTTTTTTTCCATTAAGATTTTGGTCTTTCCCTTATTGCAATTCTTTCCACATTTTGAGTATTAATCCTATATTGGATATGTGTTGTGAGTATCTTTACCCCATCTGTAAATTGACTTTCCCTTATATTCCTAGTTTTTTGAAAGTTATTTTCTACAAACTCATGTTGAATACTATTGAATGTATTTGTTTCTTGTGGCTGCTGTGACACATTACCACAAACTCGATGACTCAAAGCAACAGAAATCTCCTCCTCCAGTCTTGGTGGCCGGAAATCTGAAAGTGTCAGCAGGTGGGTTCCTTCTGGAGGCTCTAAAGGAGAACCCATTCCATGCCTCTCTCCTGTTTACAGTAGCTGCCAGCATCCTTGATAGCCTGGGATAGGAGCTGCATCTCTCTAATCACAGAATCTGTTTTCCCATTACCTTCTCCTCTGCTCTGTCTTCTCCTTGGGATGCATCATTGAATTTAGGGCCTGGATAATCCAGGATGGTCTCCTCATCTCAAAATCCTGAATTGTGTATACAAAGACTTTTTCCAAATAAAGTAACATTCACAGGCTTGGGGGTTAGGGCAAGGACTTATCTTTTGGGGGATCACCATCCAGCCCACTATGATTGAGAGGATCCTTTCATTTTCTTCTTTAATCTGATAATGTAGTATATTTCTAGATATTCCAACATTGAACCATCCTTGCATTCATAGGGCAAATCCTATTTGGCCCTAATGTTTTCATAGTCTCTCTCTCTGTGTGTAATAGAGTCAAATTCAGTTTTATTATGTTTTATTTGGCATTTTTTGCCTTTGTGTTCATAAATAAGATTAGACTATAATTTGTTTTCTTGTCCAGTTTTAATTTCATGGTCTTATAAAACAATTCAGGGCACCTTCCCCTCCCCCTTCCCCCCTCCCCGCCCCCTTTTTCCTCTAGTCTGTAGAATAGTTTGTGTGAGGCAAGGAAATTTGCCTGTCAGAGCCACTTGACCTTACTGAGGCTCAGTTTCCTCTTAGGTCAAATGAGGATAATGCTGGTCCCAGCTTTGGGGATGGTTGAGAAGGCTTCATGAGCTGAGGCTTGTGGTGAAGGGGCTGGTGCCCAGGGAGCGCTCTGTAAGGTTGGCTGCTGGTACTGAGGGTGATCCCTGTTCTGAAGAGAGCCTGACTTGGCAGTTGTTGATGCCTCCTGAAACTGTCCTTTCTGGAGATTTCTCCAATGTTAGCCCAAACTCAAAGTGAGAAGTGGCTGGTAGCGAGGAAAGAACACTAGACTGGAAGTCAGAAAGTCCAGTGTGGCTGTTTATTGCCTGGGCAGCCAAATCAAAACACTTGTCCTATACCTTTCTGCTTTGGGACAGTTTTCTGTTTTTGACCAGTTTCATCTCTACTGCTTCCAAGGGGGTCAGCATGAGTAAGTTACAGAGAGATTATCTTTTGCAAAAATACTTCTAAATCCCCCAAAATGTTTTGAAGAGGCTTTACTGCTGTCTGCATCTTAGTGCATGTTCTCCCTGCCTGAAGAAGCAGCCTTGCAGGTCACTTTGTCCCCATCCCTTCAATTCTTTCCACTCAAGAAAGACTTACCTTATCCCAACTTTGTTGAAACTTTGTCCGTTCGTGGACCAAGCAGATTTGTCTTTCAAAAGTGTTCAAATTTGATTAAGAACAATATTTAATGAATAATAAAAGCTACTATTTATTGAGATCCCATTCTGCTCAGTGTACCCTGCTGAGGCCACTAGATTCCATCAGCCGCCTGAGTCCTCATTTTATCAATGGGGTCACTAGTACTTGCAGAGATGAAATAACTTGCCCAAGGTCACAGAAATGCATACATTTATTTAATTCTTACATGTATTCCCTTAATCTCACCAAGCCACAGACTTGCCCGAAAGTAGCTGATGGAAATCCCAGAAGGTCTCACTTGGAGAAGAAGAGTCCGGGTGCTCCAGGCCTCTCTGAGCAGCCGATGTAGCGACTGGGGGTCTGACTGGACGGTGGCTGGAACATCATGGAGTCTGCCAGGTGAGCGACCTCCTTACTGATTACCGTTTACTCCATGTGTTTGCCATGCAGAGTGCTCCCCGGTGCATTAACTCACTTGATCTGAGCAGCGCTAAAGAAGTGGAGACAATTGAGCTCATCCACACGGATCCAAAGTACTCGTTCAGGCTATTGGTCTCAAATAGTCACTACTCGACTCAAAAAAATGGGAGGAGGGGCATGAAAAACAGGAGCTTGCTGCTAGTAAAGCAAGCTAGCTCGCTAGCTTCGTTAGAAATCTGACACACCAAATACGATGACGATGGTTCAGCCTGCTCCAAAGGTCAACAGACCCTTCGCTGGTGTCCTCAAAGCTCTGAGGCCCGATTAATATGCCTCATTAGCCAGTGTGATTGGGTGTTACGAAAGCCACGGCCTCTGCCACGATGGGAGCCAGAGGCACCCGGTCAGATGTGTGGCTCGACCCTTTATTAATGAGGCTTGCAAAAGTGTTAAGGCATTTTCAAAAATTGCAACCTGACTCCTATTTGGGTTGGTTCAAGGAGAAATGAAAACAAATCAGACTGTCAGATTGGGTAGCTCCTTACACCTGGTGGAAAGGATTCAGAAGGAGTCATTACCCAGTCACAGAAGCCTTTCCTGTTCGATCTCTTCACAATGGTAATGAGGGAAATAGATGCAAAAGGAATGGCTTACTAATGACGTACGTCATCCTGAAGCCTCCTTACCACAGAGTGCCAGGATGTCTGAGAGCCTGGCAGGACTGCTTCTGGAAGGCAATTCTTCGAGGAGCCAGCTTGCTTTAATTGCTCTTTGCTTAAAATAGCACCTTCTGCTTAACTAACCTGATTTCAGGGGCTGTGTCTTCGGCCTTTCAGGGTGACCCGCGCAGCACTTCTTTGGGATCATGGCTGTGACATGTGCTCTCATCAGAGCTGCTTTCGTTCAGTGTTTATTGAATGACTCTAAGATCCCAGAGGTTGTAGGTAACGTCCAATTTGGTTCTGTATTCCCGCACGCATGGGGGAAGATTGCTGAGTGTAGATTAAAGTTCTGGATTGCTTTCTGTCTCTGAGACGGGGGCTCGGTACTGTCTGGGGTGCAGAGACGCGGAGGACACGGTCCTGCCCTTCAACAAGCGGAGCTTAGGATCAGGATGAGAGACAGGCTCTGTGTCACGTGCCGTTTGGTTGGCTGGCTGGTTGTGGATGCGTGGAGAGCTGTGTTGAGAAAATGCTGAGACCCCGTCTGGGCCCCGTGGGCAAGACACTGTGCTCCAATACAACATCTATCATGAGCAAGTGGGTGGCCGATGTCACAGTGCCACTTATTTCCCACGCCCAGTTCAAGGAGCATGAATACATCTCGTGCAACGCAGGTATCAAGGAGCACAGGGTCTATGTATATAATATTCGGCGGTAGTTCCGTTGAGGGTGGGGATACCTTCCCCCTCGAGGACCAGTGGCCCTTCTGGCCCACTCTGGACAGACTGCTTGCCCATCTGGAGAAAGGACGCGAGCTTCCTGCAGAGCTTGGGTACATGTGTCGGCTGTTGGCCTATGGAGATGCCCCCGCAAGCTGGGCAGAACGGCTCTGTGGTCCCTTGTAACTAGTCACATGCCTGCTTCCCACTGCTGACCAGCCCCAATCGCTCCTCTTTGTAACTTTGTAGAATCTGTCACATACAAGAGCTTGCCTTCTCGAATCTGATGACGGGGTTTTGTTTCTTATATCCAGAATGCGGCTTTGAGAAGCCCTCTGGGTTTGTTGACGGGGCTGGATTCTTATGGGGACTGTATATACCGAAAAGCTTACTGTGCTGTCCAGCGTATGGAATTCAGAACAAGGCTGGCATTAAATCATAAAATAATTTTTTTTTTGAAATGACATGAAATGAAGTGACATGAAGCTTGCGTACATGCTGAAATTTAAACGGTTTCTTGCTGAATTTAAACATTGCCTTTCTGTCTCCCTGCTTCGCTGGTGCCCTGGATATGTACTTGTTTTGCTCTTTGGATATTTAGTCCTGGGTGTGGTCCCTCTCAGACAGGTTTGGGGGTGACAGGACAAAGAACAGCACGTTCTGTCATTCTTGTGGTCTTGCCCATATTCACCGTGCGCCTGGGCTGTTTTCACTCCAGTCTCTGAAAAATACACTGTGTAGGATCTCTTATTGATGCTGGTCCCAGTGGCTTTTTTGCTCTGCCCTCACAGACGGCACAGGGACCATCAGCAGAACAGAATCAGGGACATGCTTGGCACCCAGGTGAACTGTGATGCATCCTGACACCTCTGCTTCCAGGAGACCCGAGGCTGCCAGAGGGGAGCACCTCTGGGTGGTCCGGTGGTTCTCCAGCTGCCCCCACATGGCATTAAAGCCGTCTTGAGTCCTCATAAGGCCCAAAGCAGCGTGTCTGCTTGGCTGAAACTAGGCATTGAAATTCCTTGGCTCTAAATAATTCCTATTGTAACACTCTGAAAAGACAGATTTCTCCCCTTATGTTTCAACAAATACAAAAAGTTAGTTCCATCTGCCACCGCGTTCTTGAATAAAGAGGTCATTAGTAGCCAGCACTTCTCACGTCTACTCATGGAAGCAGAGAATGTTCATGATGTCTCGTGAGTTCCCTTCCAGAGAGGAGAAGCTAGACAACTGGATGGAGACACTCTCCTGGCCTCCGACTTATTTTTTTGCCCAAGCGATGTCAAAAAGCTTGTCTCCGCCTTCCTGTTTGTTAATAAAACTCATGGCTGAGACACACTCGTGCTGACCATCAGACGCAACACACAGTTCTTGTCCCTGGGTCCTGCCTTAGGCTGGATGTCGGGAATCCAGAGACAGCTTCTGTCCTGGGCATCTCTCAGTCCAGTAAGGAGGAGGGATGCAGAAACACGTATCCCCAGTGCAATAAGGAAGGATGGACCCTGAGCCATCCTTTACTTCTTTCTCTGATGTGTCCCCATTTTACTCATCAAAACCCAGCGTCCTGCGAGTGGCCAACCAGGCTGCTGTCTCTGAACCTGGAATCTTGCTCATTCTCTCTGCTCTGGCCAAACGTGCCTCCTGCCCTAAGCTTTCTCGCCATCTGTTTCTCAGCTTGGAATGTTCCTCACTGACATGGGTAACTCCTTCCCCTCCCTTGGCTTTGTGCTCAAATGTCACCTACTCAGCGAGAGCTACCCGGTCCCCCTATTTTAAATTGGAGGCCTCCTTCACACTCTGGAGCTCTGGACCCATCTTTGCCTGCTCTGTTTTCCCCATTGCATGAATCACTGTCTGGCATACTCTGTTGCCTTGATGTGTCGTGTGTTTTGTCTGTTGTTCCCAGCTGAAGCGTCATCTCCACACAGCAGGCACTTCTGTCTTTTGGTTCCTGGGGGTCTCCCAGGGGCCATGGTGGTGCCCAGCACATGGTAGGATCTCGGTGAGTATTTGCCAGAGGAACAAGGGATTGGAACGACTGCATGAGAGCAACATTGTGTGGGAACAGGGAGCGGCTATCGCAAGGGACGGCGGGGGGGTGGCGTCTGAAAGGTTTCGGTCGTGAGGACATGACTTCTGAGCTAGGTGCTTTACAGGCAGAGGGGAGGTGAGGACAGGGAGCAGCTGGGTTGCTCTCAGGCACTGGGAACAGCAGTCAGAAAGGCCTAGGGGCCTGGAAGGGAAAACTTAAGGGAGGCACTTGTTATAGTGAAAATTTTATGACCTCTAAGTAACCTGTCCCCAGACTCTTTATCTTAAATGACTCAACATAGTCTTATAAAGTCTGATGTGTTTTGTAGGCGTAGCTTAATCTGAGTCAAATACTGCTCTGAAAACCAAATTTGCTATCAGAAGATTGAAATTTGAACTTGACAATGTGGGGTATTCTCATCCACTCTGGACAGATTCCTCGGATATCCGAAGGCATAAATCTATACACATAAAGCTGTAGAGCTGGAAATCCAGAGACGCAGATTTGTTGGTATTGATTCTCACAGGGAAAGGGAATGAAACTGTCAGTTGAGACAGCTGGCTGGTGGAAGGGGAGGGTCTCCCCACCCTCACCCTGACACCTCTCAGAGGTGAAGCTGGCTGAGTTTGACAGTGTCCAGGCTGCGTCTCTGAGTAATGGGACAAGGTGCTGTACGAAATGTTGGCTTGGCCTTTCACTCCTCGGGAACTCAAATACTGCAGATGCAGTGAAACCAAATTCCTTTAGGATTCTAAAGAAAATTAAATAAAATGTCAGGAATTCACTGTATGATATTTAAAAAACAACAAAACTCTGCAAACTTGTCACGTAGCACAGGAGACAAAGCACTACATTTTGAGGTCCACACCCGGGGTTAAAATCCTGGCTCCATTCCTCGGACTTTTGACCAAATGACTTTTCTGGGTCCAGCTTGTCTCCATCACAAACAAGAGGTCTGGTGTGTGACAAGGCCCAACACAGGCGCTCAAAAATTATTCGTGAAATCGCAACCTGGAAGTTATAATTCAGGCAGACATGCATGAACATTTTGTAAATAAAAAGGCAGCAAAATCTAGAAAATATTAGTCAAAATGATGGAGTACAAAGATTACAGAAAGAGAGGCCAATGACTGGAGAACAGCGTTTTGTATTCTCTAATGTTATTGATGAAGTTGGTGTTCATTATTACAACACTTATTCACTTGGGATTGAAAAGGGATTCCATATGCCTTGCTGCAGGAGCAAAGTCATAATTCATTACTGTTAAAATAAAATCATTAGGATGACATATTGCCAACAGAAGGAACACAGTCACAAAGCTCCAGAAAAATAAACAATTCGTGAGCGAGCTCCCATTGGTGGGAATGCCTGACTGATTATGATCTTGTGGCTCATTCTTTATCCCAAACTCATCACCAGGCACAGGAAGAAGAAAACAAGAAGGGGAAAGGTAATGTTTGGGGAGAAAAGACAGGAGCCCTGTGTCCTTAACTGCCCTGCTGTTTATAACTTCTGTGCTGGACCATTTGTCCTAATTTTTGGCTGACAAATATCCAAACCCCTTTCTGTGTCTCAAAAATCCCCCACTTTCTGTGGCTTGGGAGGAGGCAGGGTCCCCTGGGAGAGGACAACAGAGCCATGTCCTCCTCTTGAAGATCCCAGTGACAGAGCTCCATCTCTGGTTTCATCTGCTTCCCTGGAGCATGAGATAGAGACCAGCTCATGACTGAACAGGGTTTGGGGAATTTTGGGGGGGTACTTGCTTTTGGCAAGACACCTGTATTTACATGGAAGTGTGAGCAGCATGTTGAATTTAGAGAATGAAGTACACTGGCTTTGAGTGTCGTTTGAGAGGGAATGAGTGATGGGATTTGGCCATAAAACAAGGTAGGTCATGCAGATGAGAGTGCTTCCCAAATTGTAAAGTACTAGAAACATGCTGGCTCGTTTTCATTTTCTACTTTCCAGGATTATTTACAGACTAAATGAGACAGTATCTACCTAGGGTTGCCTTAATGACGATGTCCAGTGCTGGCAAAAATGTGAGGGCGAATGAACGGGAACCTTTATGAACTTGTAGGAGGATGGGAAATTGGGGAGGGTGGGAAATGGATGCTGCTGTTTTTGGAGGGCAATTTGTGAGCCTTTAGGGAAACGGAATATGCAGATATTCAAAGACCCAGCAATTTCACTTTGGGGGATTTTCTTCCCTGCACCAAGTCCCGTGTACAAAGATGTCTACCACAGCATTGCTTGAAATAACAAAGGGTCAGAAATAAGCTAAATAGCCAGCAGTAAGAGGCATTGATATATGTGGCAAATGTGCAAAATCTCCAGTGTATCATAGAGCAGCCAGAAATAATCACCTGTTTACTAATCAAGCCCAACAAAAAGCACAACAGAGAAAAAAGACTGAAGACTTCAACAGTCACTTCAATGACTGATAAATGTATAAAGAGATTGTCAAGTTCATTGGTTATCAAGGAAATTCAACTTAAAACCATATTTTACAGTTCGGACACTGACACAAGTTTAATTCTGACCATATCAAGCCTTTGAGAAGCTTGGAGCCACTGGGACACTCACCCTCTGCTGGGAGGACTGCCAGTTGGGGCAGCCCCTTTGGACATCAGCATGGCATCGAGTGAAAGTTGGAGACATGTACTCCTAACCCAGCCATTCCGCTTTGTGGCGTGGAGACGCTCCTGCACATCCACTGAGGAACGTTCCTACGGCTTTGTTTGTAAAACACTGGAAACGGTCCAAATATCTGAGGATGAAGAATGGATAAGTAACGATGCAGGGTTATGGAAATTAAAACACAGCGGTTATAAGCCTCTGCAGGAAGGAATTGGGCACATGCTATCGAATTTTTAGAAGTCGTGTAAAAATGCACATAATTGCATTTACGTAAAGTTGAAAACCACAGGAAACCAGACAATACATCATCAGGAGTATATGACATGTGTGGCAAAAGTAATAAAGGTAAGGAAATGATAAGCAAAAATTTGGGATACAGTTACTCATGGAGGGAGAGAGGTTGGTTGAATTGGGTGGGTCACCCTGGGTTTCTGTGGTGCAAGCGATCTAACGGCTGGTAGGGGATGCCACGTGTTCATTGTCAACCTCAGTACTCCTTATATATACATATAAAAACCATTGCTAAATCCCCAACATGTAATATGGAATGCAAAAAGTCAAAAGTCAAATGAGATACCCAGCGAAATCCTGTTTGTGGGAAAACAACCCACACAAGTAAAATATTGTTAAGGATGCCTTTAGAGTAAATAAGGTCATTCAGGAAAGTTACACGTTCGACCAGAGTATGTACATCTAGTGGAATGGGAATGGGATTAGGAGTTAGGTGAAGGGGACCAAAATAAAATTTTGAAATATGAAGGATAAAAATGGGAATGTTTGTGGACTCTTGATGCTAATATGCCATAAACTGATGTGAAGTCATCTGCTTCTATGTATCAGAAATCCCAAAGGAAAGAAAGACTGCTTTGCAACCTGCAATCATCAAAACCAAACTTTAATTCTTAAAATATGTTGTGCTTGTTGGTACGTTAAGGGTCACACCATAGATAAAAAGTAGAAAGTAAAGTATTTGCTAATTTGTCTTGACTCCTTAGTCACAAATCTGTCATAAACTAAGATGCTTACTTAATTTCCTTCTCCCCTCTTTTTAAGATATCAGGATTGAGTCAAAACAGTTCTTTTCATGGTTTTGTGGTCAATGAAGCCACCAGCATTAGGAGCCAGGGTCTCCATAGGCTTTGTGTCTCTTACCACGATCCAACATTTGTTCGCCTAGACTCCTCAGAGAGGATTCTTCTGTTTCTCGGTTACCACCAGTCATTGTCCCATTACACCCAAACTACTGATGTGGCCTTTGCCATTTACTGTGATGATAGCTGCTTAGTTCCTAATTCTATCATTTTCAGCCTGGCCAAAAATTCGACACCACTATGTTCTTTCTAAAGAACATTAAAATAATTTAATAATCACCAAAGTGGTAAAGCAGGAAAAAAACCCATTATAACAATTAGGAAAAAATAAAAGTGTCCTTATTTCCAGAAGATATGTATTTAGAAAACCCTGGCAAATTAACTGGACAGCTATTAGAACTATTAAGACAATTCATTCAAAGATGGGGGCAGATAAAAAATAAATATAAAGATATCAAAGTCTTCTGTAAATGCCAGCAGTGGGTTAGTTAGGAAGCTTGATGGGGAAAGTGCCATTCTTTTCTTTTCTTTTTTATTTTTGACTGCTTTAATAATAGTAGCAATAATATTAATAATTGTTAATGTTTACAGAATACAATGTAAATATATGCTAAGCACTTTACTTCTATCACTCCACTTAATCCTAACATCAACATCATGTGGTTATTATGCCCATTTACAGATGAGAAAATCCAAAGCTCAATGAAGTTAAGTCACTTGCCTAAGGCCATATAAGTAATCAGTAGCAAAACCTGCCTACAGGGCCATACTGTCTTACTCAGGATTCTCTGTTCTTTTTTGTTTGTTTGTTTTTTCCTAAATAGTATTTTTTTTCTTGAATTTTTAAATTTAAATTCAATTTAGTTAACAGATAGTATATTATTAATTTCAAGAGTGCAGTTTAGTGATTCATTGGTTGCATATAACGCCCAATGCTCATTCCATCAAGTGCCCTTCTTAAAGCCCATCACCCAGTTACCACATCCCCCACATTCTTAATAACTACCATTGCTGATGATGGTGCTTGTCTGAGTCCAGACTGTCACATGGTCCCTTATGAAAATAATCCTATCTACTTTGGGCTCCTCATCCCCTAACCCTGGGCTGGACCCTTTCCAAAGGGCTCAGGGTGGAGGCAATGCCAGGGCAATACTTCCACCGTCCTTGATACATTTTTTCCTGCACCGCCTAAGAGCTGCAGCCCTGTTTCCACTACAGAAGCCTTGAGCATTCTCCCAGTGCAGTTTCAGTCCCCTGGAGTCACATTTCCAGCCACATTGCCAGAGCAGGTGGCTCTGTATTTGCATTGCTAAAAGGCCTGTTTGGCTGGCTTTCCTAGGGAAATGGACCAATCTCCTCAAATGGACAATTGAAGTCTCTGAAGTCTCTTCCTCCTGCCATGCAGAAATGGCTTATTTAGAGCTCTCAAATGACAGATAAAAAAATTTTTTTAGCCTAAATGTTTTGAAAAGCAATAGTTCTGGGAAAAATTCTCTAGGATCATAGACACTCAATAATCTTGGCTTTTGGGGGTGGGGTTGATTGGAAAGGAGCAAGAGAGATTTTCTGGTGTGATAGAAATGTTCTTGTTCGGGGCGCCTGGGTGGCACAGTGGTTAAGTGTCTGCCTTCGGCTCAGGGCGTGATCCCGGCGTTATGGGATCAAGCCCCACATCAGGCTCCTCTGCTATGAGCCTGCTTCTTCCTCTCCCACTCCCCCTGCTTGTATTCCCTCTCTCGCTGGCTGTGTCTATCTCTGTCGAATAAATAATAAAAAATCTTTAAAAAAAAAAAGAAATGTTCTTGTTTAAGGAGGTGGTTTTACAGCTGTACACAACTGTCAAAAATTACTGAATAGAACACTTAGAATATGTCCATTTTGTTGTATGTAAACTATCCCTCGACTAAAAAATAGCTATCGCATCAGCATTGGCCAGTGGGCCGTGGGTGGGGTGGAGGAAGCTGTGTTTTTTAATGAGCACTTCTAATGGTTCTTCCGCCATTCTCTGGGAAACACCGTTTTAGGCTCTGAGTATCAGGTCACCCCAGGTATGGTTATTGGAATTGACAGGCTCCAGAGCAGTATATAAGCATCAGGTGGGCTGGCTTCATTTCCCCACTGTACCCCCTGACCTTGCTGGGCACCCATCCATGTGGAAGCATCTATGGGCACATTCTAGTGACACAAGCCTAGAGCCATTGGCCACCTCTACTGCAGGCAGGAGAGAATTCCTCAGAGGAATTGAGTTACCTGCAGGAAAGATCATGTCAATTTGCTCTAAATTTCCAGAAAATAGTGATGTCCCAACAGATGTCCTCACCATTCTTCTGAGTGGGATTTGAGAAATTTGCCCCGAATCATGTCTTCCTAACTTTTCCTTTATCCACGATGATGCACGGCAGGAAATTTCTACTCTTAAAGTCAGTGCTATAGAATGCAAGACAGTTTCTTTCCAGTAGACCCCTGCTGGAATGCAAATAGGGAAGTGGCAAAGAGCAAGACAAGGCTATGGGCATCCAATGCAGGAAGACATGTCAGGTCATCTAAGTAGAAAATAATCAGCCCAGACAAGGAAGAAGTTGGCCACCCAGTGGACCAGAATCTGTAAGAGGCCCGCAGTGTAGGAAGAAAAGAGCCCACTCCTGTTGGGTAATCACACATGTCTTGGGAAGAAGAAAAGGTTGCAAACTAAAACTCAGGTAGCCCCAGAAGCTCAAGCCATCGTACTAGGGGTTTCTATTAGTTATGCATTGCTATAAAAAAATCATGCCAAAAAAATTTTTTTTTGGTCTTAAAAACACTCAAACATTATTTCATTGTTCCTGTGTGTCAGGAATTATTGAGCAGCTTATTGGATGGTTCTGGCTCCAGGTATCTCATGAGTCTTAATGCTACAGTCCTAATGTCAGCCAGGGCTGCCTTATCTGCAGATGTGGCTGGGCTGGGCTGGAGGATCCACTTCCAAGATGGTACAGGATTTATTGGTAGGAGGTCTTAGTTCTAGGTCGACCTCTCCCCAGGGTGCTTGGGTATTCACAACATGGCACCCGGCCTTCCCCCAGAACAAGTGACCCAGGAGAAAACAGCAAGGAGAAAGCCATGGTATCTTTTATGACACAGTATTGGGAGTCACACATCATCGCTTCTAGCACATTCTTTTAGAGGTATGTCACTAAGCACAGCCCACAGTCAAGGGGAGGGGATCGGGCTTCACTTTTTTGAAGGGAGGAGTATCAGAGAATTTATGGGTATAATTTACCACTGGAACTGGATCTCTCTTCCTCCTCCACCCCCCCCCCCAAGAAAGCAGGAGAGGAATATAAATGAGGAAGAAGTTGCCTGCAGTCTAGAGAGGTAAACATCCGAATTAACCCTGTGTGTTACACTTGTTATGAATGCATGCATACATTCTCCTCATTGTAAAAGGCGTCTTGAGTTGGGTTTTCTGGCCCCACAGCTGGAAAACATGCTAATGATACAGAATGCAGCAAGTTAGGGCTCACCGTGCAAGTGGGCAGTAGGGCAGAGGTCGGCAAGGTGAGACCCTTGCACTCAGGAGAGTTGGCTCCGTGCCCAGCCCAAGGAAATGGATCAACAGTGGTAATTCCGTCCCCCTTGTCAGTCCTTTAGCTTAGGTCTGTGGTTCTCAAACTGAAGCAACAGAATCAGCCTCATCCTGAGCTGCTGATCAGTAGGTCCGGGACGGACTGAGGGATTGCATTTCTGAAGTGCTGCTGCTGGCCGAGGTCCAAGGACCACACTTTGAGAACCACTGGATTAGGCCAATGAGAGGGTAGAGGGGGCAGTCTTCCAGGGGACTCTTGGAGAAACTTCCTACGTTTTAGAGAGATTGAAGAAGAGGCAGGGTTTTGTTTGTTTTCTGCTTTTGGGTGTCAGTGTGTGAAAATGTGCTGCTGGAGGCATCCTGTGACCGACCGTGGCCGAGTGAGCCAACCAGCTGATGTGGGCAGGGCAGGAGGGTGGTGAGGGTCCGGGCCTGGGAAGGCATCTGGGGTTTCTGACGGGACCAGCCCTGAAGCTTTCTACAACCACACTTGTGTTGCGAGATAATGAGTTTCCTTATTGATCAAGTCATTGGGAATTGTGTTTTCCGATTTCTCAGCTGGAAAAAAAAGATCCCACACTCATGCATATATACAATCTTAAGTTTCTAAAGCACGTTGACACAATGTCTTACAAAAAGCTGTATCCATTTACACTCCCTGCAATGGAGGGTCAGAGTGCTTGCTTCCCTACACCCTTGTCAACTCCTGGGTAATAGTATTTAAACAATCTGTGCTCTCAGGGGTGCTGGGTGGCACAGTTGACTAAGTGTCCGACTCTTGGTTCTGACTCAAGTTGTGATCTCAGTGTTGTGAGATCAAGCCCCTCTTTGGGCTCCACTCTCAGCACAGAGTCTGCTTGAAATTCCCTCTCCCTCATGCTTTCTGTCTCTGAAATAAATAAATAAGTCCTTAAAAAAATTCGTACTTTTACAGGTGAAAAATGACATCTCAGTGTTAATTTGCATTTCCATGATTACTAGTGAGATCGAGGATTTTTTTAAATACCCATTCTTCTTGAAGCAGATGCATTGTAGACAAGAGACTATAAGCATAATATCTCCATGATAATCACCATTCATTACTTCTGCTTACTCAGTTGGGACTGAAAATATGTGGCTTAGGCTATTAACTCTGATGCAATCTGGGGTCCCCTGTTGCACTTGGCAATAGCCGGGTTTGGGCACAGGCTTCAAATCTGTCTTGATAACGGACAGAAAGAAGTGTCTCATCCCTGAGTTTCGTCTTCTCCCTTTGGATCTTTTTAGCTTGAGACATGTGCTTCTGTGGATACCATTTCTCTCTTCACCAATGTGGGCAGAAGTACAAACTGTGCCGACAAAGACTTCCTTTCTGGCCATTTAAAAATTCATTCTAAGAGCAAAGAGGAAATCCTAGGACATTCCACTGCTTCATAAATGGCAGCAGATGACTAAGACCAGACCCGTGTCTGGTTGGAGATCATTACTCACAGCTGGCTACCAGTATCCAACTTTGCCTCTACTATCACATATTAGAGTGATGGAGCTTTAGAAATAACATTTCTGACCAGGATGGGTGGGGGTCTGGAGGTTGGACAGTTTCTGCCAGTTCCCCAAAACAAAGCATTGTCAGGATTCTTGTTTACCATCTCTTCCTGTTGCTCCCCGACCCCCATGTGTGTTTGCAATTGGAAGCAGCTTGCTGACTAAAGACTAAGAAGTGTTCTTCATTGAAGAAGCCAAGGTGTTGGGTTGAATAAGCCACAATGAGGGCGTAAGTGATATTTTCTTTATTAATGTGACACACACACACTCTGCCTGGCATATACGCAGTGCTCAAAACTATACGTAGAGTGAAGGAATGAAAAGTACATGGTCTTATCTTTGGGCATGGCCATTCTCCCATTGATCTGTTGTATGATGAGATTTCTGTTACTGGCACAACTGGTGTGAAGCTCCCCAGCTTGTCAAATGATTGAGTTGTTGAGTTTTCCATGATGACAGCGGAAAGTTGAGGCACCAGCCTGGCTAAAAGAATGAAAATGGGGTGCTTTATTGCCCAGGGAGGAAGGCTGATTGGTGGGCTGTTTCCGCAAGGCAACATTTACTGCTTTTGTTGTGATAGAGAAACTGGGCATCAGCTGTGTGAGTGAGAAATTTCTGATGTGTGGAGACTTCTGGTATGACTCTGTCTGTCCGGAGTGATTCACAGTCACCAAGTGTACAAAGGCTGATTTATAAAAACAGAAGTCTACTCGTTTACACTGAGGAGTGTTATCGTGAAGGGGGACTCATGCAATTGAACTGTATGGCCAGAATGTTCTCTCTGTCCATGAAAGCCCAATGGGAAGCCAAATTATCATCTGAAAAGTTATTCTTCAAGTAAGAAAGTTAAAGAACACGTCAGGCAGAGACAGAAACACTTGAAAAACACAAAGCTATGAGAGAGCTGCTCCTGTTGGAAAAGCTACAGTTATTCAAGCACTGTTGGTGCGTGAAGGACCAGTGTGGATATGACAAGGAATGAAGCTGAGGGAGGGAAAGAGGGGCCGGATCCTGAATGATGTATACAGTGTTCAAAAAGCTGGAGTTCCCAGCAACCCTTCTCACAGAAAGAAATTCCTTTATTTGTATCTATTGTAAAAGCAATACACGTTCGTTACAAAAAATACAAGCAAAAAGAACAAAAAAAATTGCCAACCATACCTTCCA
This sequence comes from Ailuropoda melanoleuca, assembly GCF_002007445.2. Lineage (NCBI taxonomy): Eukaryota > Metazoa > Chordata > Mammalia > Carnivora > Ursidae > Ailuropoda > Ailuropoda melanoleuca. The sequence goes on from NC_048223.1 coordinate 118,889,322, forward strand.
CCCAAGGAAGACCAGTCTTATGCCTTGGTACTTGTTCTTTTATGACAAATAATAAAATGCCTTAAAATACTACTTTCTAATTAGGATTTGCACTTTAACAATATATCCCAAACATATTTTTCTGTTTATATATTTCTGCCACATTTTGTAAAATGAAACAACATATTCTATTGTATGTACAGATCAAAACGAGTGGTGATCATTTAAACCATTACAGCTTTTTCCTAGTATAAATAGTGCTGAAATGAAGCACCGTTTGCATAGGTTTTTGGCATATGATTGCGATTTCCACAGGATAAATTTCCTTGGACAAGACCGGTGTGTCAAAAGGCATGAACAGATTTCGGACTTTTTGCCTTATACAGATCTTTCCAGTGTTTTCTCTGAAATACCCTCATAGTCCATTCTGAAAGCTGAGTCCAAAGTGGCCATCCAGATATAACATTACTTTTAAGTCTTGGGTTTCCACTTAAAGTTTTATATAACTTTTGCACGTAACTCCATGTAATGTTCGCAATTAGAATGTCTTCCCTCCCAAATCTTTGAGTAAAATTGTAGCTTCTGGAAGACGTTTAGTGTTTGTTCTGTGGCTTCCTATTTTCTTGGCATATCTCGTTGTACCCATTGGGGAGGGGCACCCCAAGATTAGAAGCTTGGTGGAGACACTGAGGAGTCCCCAAAGGATGTCCACCAGGCAGTGACACGACCAGATGGTTGGACTGGCCAGCACAGAGAGGAACAAGAAGGCCCTGACATGGGAGGCTTGGGCAGATGGTTCCCACAAGAGTGAAGGTGAGCTGTCTGACACCGCGTGGGAGTGGCCTCATGGGAGTTGAGAAGACAGATGGGAAGAAAGAAGGAGATGCCATTGTCAGGCTTTACCTAACTGGTTGTGAAGAACAAGGGACAGTGAGGAATGTGGGATGACAGGCATGCTTCCTTCCTTTAATCTGACAAATGATCAAGTGAGAATTATGTTTCCATGATGTTTCTAGTCTTGCTTTGACCAACAGAAAGCTCCTAGGTCAGTTCGTGGTCAGTAACAGTGTTAGTGTCGTTTGTTGTGGTGGTTGATGTTGCTGGTTTTAATTTTTGTTTCTGGAAGACATCTGTGATCCACAGCTGAAACTAGGCAGTGCACAATATGTAGGCAAATGATAGAGAAGTACAACCTGGGTCTTAATCTGGGCAAGTCCTTTCCACACATGACTTGAACCCAAAGGGAGAGGAGCAACCAAGCATTTGGATTAAAGCCAGGGGCGGGCGTTGTGATGGAGCGGAGAATCTCGAGCAGGCTCCCCGATGAGTGCGGAGCTGGACTTGGGGCTCGATCTCATGAACCTGCGATCAGGACCTGAGCCCAAACCAAGAGTCAGACACTTAACCGACTGTGGTACCCGGGAGCTGCTGGTTTGACTTGTTAAAGCATTTACATTTTTGAAACTTAATTCAGTCCTGCAGCTCTTTCTTCTTCCCTCCCTGTTTACCAAATAGCCAGTTTTACTAATTTTTTTTAAAGATTTTTTAATGTATTTATTTGACAGAGACAGAGACAGCCAGCGAGAGAGGGAACACAAGCAGGGGGAGTGGGAGAGGAAGAAGCAGGCTCATAGCAGAGGAGCCTGATGTGGGGCTCGATCCCATAACGCCAGGATCACGCCCTGAGCCGAAGGCAGACGCTTAACCGCTGTGCCACCCAGGCGCCCCCAGTTTTACTAATTTTTGACGCTTCTTTAAAATATATCAGCTAAGCTCTCTGGAAATCTGCCTTTAATCATAATCTTAAGCTTATCTTAAGTAGACACTGTGAATTAGTGTTCTGGAAACTTGTAGATTTCCTTTGATTTGATTTGATTTGATTTGATTTGATTTGATTTGATTTGATTTGATTCTCATGGGGGCAGCCCTCTCATTTACTTGTGTCTTTGTAACCTTCATCTTTATATTTTCTCTTCTCTTTTCTTATGTCTGGAGACGGACAGCAAGGCTCCAGCTTGACGCCAGGGCACTTGAAGCTTGGGACTTGGGGAAGCAGCTGCTTGTCCTGAGGCAGGCATTGACTCTTCACTCTTTATTTCCTTTTATTAAAAAATGTTTTTCCCCTTACTTAATGTTATCCTGGATTTTATTTTCAAAATTGCAAAAAGTAAATTGGATTTCCTCCCGTGAGCATGCAAAAGATGATTGTATGCCTTCCTCCCTCCCTCCCTCCGCTGCCTCCTTCCCCAATTTCTTATGATGTTTGTTCTGCTTTTCCTTTGATATTTCGTTTTTGTTCTGAGGAGGAGAAGGACCACCTGATTTTTAAGAGCCTTGTCTTTAACCTTAAAGAAGGGCTGAGCCCAGTTACTGAGGCTTCTGTGAGCTTCCCCTTCCCTAGTTTTGTCTTTTGCTGGGCGCCTTTGGGCAAAATTGTTGTGATACCTGATATCTGCATTCAGTCATGTCTATTAATTCAACTGTTGAAAATCAGCAGCTTATTAGTTGTAAATAGGATGTCTGTGCTTTGTCCCCAAGTACTAAAGAGATTATTCTAGAAAATGTAAGTCCCTGCTCAGTTGATCTATATATTGATATACTGATACCTACAAATGAAGAACTTTCTACGTCTTTCAAAGATTTCCAGGAGTGTGGACAGCTCACTAGCTACCAAAGTGAAATATTTTAAATGTAGACTTTGACCAACCTGAGATAGCATTAACATTTTGTGAGAAGACATTTGGAAATTATATTATCTTTTGAGTCTCTCATAAAACTTAGTTCCCTGGTATTTTGCTTCTGTTGATTCAGTTATGCCTCTCTCTGGGATGAAGGGACTGAACTTATAATAAATATAACAGATTTTAAAATATAAAGGAAGCAGTTTGTCCTGGTCAGGATGGTATATACTTATTACAAAGGTCTCCATGGGGCTCTGTTTTTAGATTCATCTTTCAGTTATTTAATTTCTGAAGACCATAGATAAATACTGCATAAACTGGTAAATCTAAATATTGCCTGGTTACAAAGGCTTTCATTAGGTAGATTCCAGATCAAGTGGAAATAATTAAATAAACATAACTCCAAATTATTAAAAAAAAAACAAAACCCAAACCTCCCATTATCTGGAGCATTCCCTCACCAAGCAAAAAAGCATTCCAAGTTCATTCTTGAGAGCTGAGGCATGCAAACTGTTCGGTCTCCTTCAAGGCTAATCACAGGCAAACAGATTTAGGTTGTGTCTACACCAGTGAACGTTGTATGTTGATGAAAAGGATGTCTGGAGATACCAAGTCAAAGGAGAGAAACAGGTTTTGGAAAATCCAAGGAAGTCAGTTTGTTTCTGAGATGGTGCCAGCATGTGGAATACTGGCTGGACCCAAAGAGGGTGTTACTGTCACCGGTTGGGGGGATGAGGGACAATAATCAGTCGGAAGGTGAGGATGGATTTATCTTTGGTTTTACAAGGGTCCAGAGGTGAGAGTTATCATCAGGCACTCCAGATGGCAGGTGTTGGCCAATTTATTCCCTAATGTTGCCATGAAACTCCAGAGGGCTAAGCAAGGCCAAGTGATATTATTAAAGCTAATTAAATCACTCTGTATTTAGTTTGTCCAGGGTGTTATCTACCAGAATGATCGTCATAATGCCTGGAGAAAACAAACAAATGAGGATTGGTTAGGCAAGAAGTTTTACTGATTTTTTTTTCACTTTAAAAACAAGACTTCCCCCAATACCAGAAATTATTATTAAGTCTCTCTGTGCTTTGATTCTTACTAGTATCGCACACTTGCCGACTGACCCGTGTTTATTCTGGGGTGGGGAAGCTGGCATGTATTTTCTTGTCTAGTTTTTTTTTTACTTTTGAACCACAATTGCCAAGGTAATTAAGCAAGAGGTTAATGGCCATCAGATGTCCTGCTACACGATAGTCACAGCTTCGATGTGAAATAGCTTTTCTCTTTTTGCATCTCAATATGGTGAAATCATTGGAGGGATAGGCAGAGAGCAGATTGGTTTTCCAGACTCTAAACAATAACTACATAATGGTCTGAAATGAAAATGCAAGTTAAATATCATCATTTGAACAAAAAAAAGGGAGTGGTAATGAACGTAGAGGCATCATCCATAGAAAAAGTAATCTAAAATGTTCACTTAAAATATAGCCAGTTTGGGGAGGAAATGAGCAGAAAAGGCTTATGGAGCAAACACATTTGAAAGTTACATTGTATTAGATTTTATATATGTGTATGTATGTATGTATATATATATTTATAAATAATGTGTGCGTGTATATATATGTATTTATATATATAATGTGTGTTGTAAAGTGACAAGTATGCTGGCAAAATGAATTAAATGGAGGATATGATTAATCAAATTAATTTTTATGATCTGTGTAGCTTGCCAAATAATCCACTTGGCTGGATTATGGCATGGGGGAAAGGTTTGAAATGAATTGTTGAGTTCTGCTAAAGCCTGTGATGATAGTTAATTTTATGTGTTAACTTGGCTAAGCCATAGCACCCAGTTATTGAATCAAATGGTAGTCTAAGTGTTGCTATGAAGGAATGTTGAGGATATTGCCAACATCTACAATTAATTGACTTTAAGTAAAGATTACCCTTGATAGTGTGGGTGGGCCTCATCCAATCAGTTGAAGGTCTCAAGAGAAAAATCTGAGGTTTCCGAGAGAAGAAATTTTGCCTCAAAAGTTGAGCATCAGTTCCTTCCAGAGTTTCCAGCCTGCTGGCCCTATGAATTTCAGACTTGCCAGACCCCACAACCCCTTGAACCAATTCCTTAAAATAAATCTCTGTAAATTGTTTTGTGTCTATCCTCCTGGTTCTGTTTCTTTAGAAAACCATGGTTGATACAGTCTCAGGTAGCCTTCTATATACCAGATAATTTTAATCTTCCTTGTACATTTCCTGATCTGAATCTGAGTTTTCAAAGACCTCACTGGATTCATATTCAAGTAATTTTAAATTCATTTAAACCCAAATATGAAAATATGGATGGAATTCTGAAAAAGGGTTTTATTAGGAGGGAAAGTAGCCGAGATAACACAATGCAATTCCATATCCTACCTTTTCTTCAGAGACCCGAATTTGGAATTTTTTTTCTTTCCCTTGAGGTTTACTTTCTGACGTAGAAATGCAGGGCAGGCATTTTTAAGGTGATGCCATGCAGGCAACTCTTAGACTTTCTGTGCACAACGTTTATGAGAAATACCGTACGGTCAAATGCATATAGATAGGAAGCCAGGAGTTTGACTTCTGGTAGGGATTTTGAATTCTTTGGTCAGAGGCATTAAATGAAAACTGTTTCTCCACTCACAAAACTTCTACAGCAAATGTGTGGATGTGCCACACAAAGCAGTTCTCCAGATTCTATGGGGACACCAGCTGGGTGTGCTGAAATTTAATTCAATTCTGACATTCGCTGCCCAGAGTCGTGCAGTCCCTACAGGTCAATGGCTCAGTCCCACAAGACTGCCCCTCACTTCAGATGCCAACTGCAAATACGGGGTCCCCAGGTGACCCACACTTCTGTCTGACTTGGCTACAAACTGGGCGTTCCTATGACCCCCCCGCCTTCCTCGGTTTCCATAATTTGCTATAACAGCTCACAGAACCCAGGGAAATACTTTATTTACGATTACTAGTCAATTACAGAGAATATGACAAAGGATACAAATGAAAAGCCAAATGAAGAGGTACAGAGGGTGAAGTCCAGAAGGGTCCCAAGTGCAGGAGCTTGTCTCCATGGAGTTTGGGGTGCAGCATCCTCTCAGCTCATGGATGCCTAAAGCAACCCGGAAGCTCTCCAAACCCCTTCCAGTAGGGTTTCTATGGAGATTCTGTTATGTAGGCGTGGTGGATAAGGTATCAATCTCCTGCTCCTCCAACCCTGGTTAATTTCAGCAGAAAGGGAATTTATGGGCAGGACATCAGGAGGCAAAATGGGAAAATTGGAAAGCTATACTCGGGGTGTGGCCTGGAGCAGGGGGCTTTGGGCAGCCAGAACCAGTGGTCACCCACAATTCCTGCCTGGTTAGCGTCCCCTGATGCCCACTGGCCCTGGGGACCAGGATGTGAGCTGTTGTCCCTGGTCCTGGGATAGACTCTATGCTGCCCGCACATTTTCTGTTTCTCTCGCTCCTGCTTCTGAATCACAGGTCTGGGCTGAAGCATCCACGTGGCTGAGTTTAAATGACCCTTCTGCTGTCTCAGGGGCAGCGGGAGCAAGTGAGTAGCCTTTGGGGCTTGACTTCATGGCGAGAAGTCCTTGCATCACCCCAATCCTTGAAGAAGAGTGTTAGAAAAAAATCGGTGAAGAAAATTAAACAAACTTTCCCCCACCAGGGCTATATTACTGCATTTAATCTTCATAGCTGCTATTATTATACACATTTTGCAGATGAGGACATTGAACTTCACAAAGGTTATGTGCCTTGCCTATGGCTACACAGCTAAAAAGTGGATTAAAAAAAAAGGTGAATTCAGGAGTTGAGCTGGATAGGTACCAGACCAGCAGGAATATCCACGGAATCAGCCTGAGACGCAGGAAGATA
>NC_048223.1:118895977-118920699 GCF_002007445.2 Ailuropoda melanoleuca
AAAAAAAAAGGTGAATTCAAACCCAGATCTGTCTGAATTCAAACCCCAAGTATTGAACCACTCCAACAATTGCAATCTTAATTTTTGTTCAGTATATTTAAGGAGACCCTTATATAATTAAAACTTCCCTCGTCGCCGTGGTATGTGAAGCAGTCTCAAACCCAGACAACCTGTCTTCTGAATGCTTTCCAACTATTTTTCAACTTGGCAACAGCATCTTCTCACCACCTAGTTTAGAAAATCTCTAACCATTCAGCTGAGGATGTGTATGTATTTTTTGTTTTTGGATTAAAAGCGTTCTGTGTGTTGCTGAGTCACCTCCTCAGTGTTTACCCAATGCTCAGGGCTTGCCAGTGCCGTGAGATGAGATTAGAAATTGTAAATCAAAGTCTAACTATATGCACCTCAGAACACCGAGTCATCCCAAGAAGGCTCCGCCCAAGCCCTAAAGCCACCTTGCTCCTCTGTTCCCCCACTGTGCTTCAACTGGATGTCTGCAAAATCCAGTAGTAAGTTACTCTCTTGAGCAGGTCTGGAAATTTGCCAGATGGAGACAGATATGTTTAAAATTCATTCCCCTGAAATAAAAAATAGTGTTAATTAAAAAACAAAAATCCGTTCTGCATTTGCCTCCCATGTGATTTTGTCTCCCTTTTGCTCATCCCTGGGTTTTTGGAAGTGAGTGTGAGGCAGGTGAACCCAGTGCAGGAGGCATGCGGGGCACACTGCAGGGTTTACGCTCGGAGGAGTCCCGATGCTTCGCCCTGCCCACCTCTGAAATCGGACAACTTCAGGTCCACATATCGCTGCCTGATCAAATGTTCATATTTCCGACCTGAAGGGCGACTGCCCCGTCCATGTCTCAGCTTGGCTCCAAGGGCAGAGCACAGCAGTGAGCTCGCCGCAGGGCTCCGTCCCCGGTGGGGGTTCCCACGAGCGTCCCCCCGCAGCTGTGCTTCCCAAAACCGATTTCACTGGCCCCTGGCATCGGACTCACTGGGTGTTAAAAATGCAGATGCCCAGGCCAGCGGGTACAGCTTCGTCAGAATCCTGCATCAGCGCCAAGTTCCCCGGGTGATTTGATGCCCAGGAAGAGTTTCAGAATGATTGCTACGCATGAGTCAGTAAAGCTCTCGTCGTTCCGCCATCCAGCCAATCTCTCTCAGGCTGAGCTGAAATGTATTATTTTAGAGTAATTTTCCTGGGATATTAACACTTAAGGATTCCCTTTAAACTTTTTTCCCCCTTTGAATCCAATTTCGCAGAGCCAACGGAATGATCTGAGTTCATGTAATTATCTAGAAGTCAGCCTCCCGCGCTGTCCTTGGAGATGGATGTGGGTGAAACCGTGAGTGGAAAACCCACTCTCTCCACCTCCAAATGGCTCTCTGGCAGGTGTTAAGAGTCCTGCTGGTGGTGGAGAGCATGCGCTGTTTCGCTCCCATTGTGCGCGGGCTGCAACGTCCCTTCTCTGGGGAAGCTCCTTCCTCTACCTTTTCGCAGCAGCCTGAGCCTCCTCAGCCCCTCAAAGCCCAGTCCTGCTGTTTGTGTGTAATCCTCTTATTTGTTTAATAGGGGATTCAATTTATTTCAATAGTAGACACGTGTTATGTCCCTACTATGCACGAGCATCATGCAGGGCTTTGGGGGAAGAGGATGCTTGAATAGATATAAAGGTAATAAAAAGAGGCCCCTGCTGCCTGGGAGCTGCCCACGGATGGGGAGAGACATTGTTGCATCACCGAATATAGGGCAAAGAAATAGAGTCAGTGCTAAGTGGAGGTACAGGCAACGCTGGAGGGGGGTTTCATTCACAGAGGAGGGAGGGCTGCTCGTGGGCAGTGCCATCACTGTGGGACAGGATGGAAGAAGTTGACCAGAAGTCAAGGGGATTGACGAGGGCGAGCAGGAGGAATGACCAACTTGGCAAATACTCTGTGCATAAAAGATGTCACTCTGCTCTTTTTGTCCCACGTTGTAGCTTATGCATCTGAAGATAGTGGGACAAATGGGCTTTGAAAAGCTCGGTACCTGGAACCCAAGGTTGTTAAGTGAGTACAATTCGGTGTGCACCTGGCTGTGTTCACCAAAGCCCTGGGCCAGCAGGTCTTGGGTCTTTTCTGTCATTGTCATCAGCAGCCAGCCTGCTACCCACAAATTCCAAGTGCTGACAAATGGGGCAAGTGCAATCGCACCCTGGCTTAATCCTCTCATTTGCCACAAATCAAACTAGTTATCTAAAAAAATCACGTGGCCCTCAAGTACTCTGAGTGCTGGGGATCAGTGAGGTAGGATTGCTCTGGGGTTGCAGAAACAGCGCAAACTCATCTCTGCCTCTGGAGCTTGGGGAGTGAGAGTGACTTGTAGTCACATCACACGTGGCCTTTCATTTACAGTAATGCCCCCAAACTTCTAGTGAGGTACTGGTCAGATTTCCTCCCCCTTTTTGGGACTTGTGTGCTCTGCCTTTTGTGGTGAAGATTCTTTTTTTTTTTTTTTTTTTTTTTAAAATTTTTTTTTTTTTATTCAACAGAGATAGAGACAGCCAGTGAGAGAGGGAACAGAAGCAGGGGGAGTGGGAGAGGAAGAAGCAGGCTCATAGTGGAGGAGCCTGACGTGGGGCTCGATCCCGCAACGCCGGGATCACGCCCTGAGCTGAAGGCAGACGCTCAACCGCTGTGCCACCCAGGCGCCCCTGTGGTGAAGATTCTTGGTCCATTTCTACCTCCTTTGATGGTATAAGGTGTGGCAACACACAGATGTTCAAATTCCATGATCCATGTAGGTGGCTTGTCTATCCGGAAAGAAACCAAAACACACCAGATGACATAGAAGTTCATTTCTGCGACCCTGGCAATCACACTGTCATGTGTTGGTTGGGGCTGACTCCATAACCTTGTGATGTGTTTGAGCAATACAAGGTATTCTGCACGTGCTCACCTTTGCCAGTACCAAGCATTTGCAAACATTACAATATGCTTGCTTCAGTGAAGGATATTTTGACTGTAAGTAATGGGGCCCTAACTGAAACTTACTCAAGTTAAAAAAATGAATGCATTAACTAGGAATAGAAGTAAATCAGGAGGGCACGTATTGCATGGTGCACTGGGTGTTATACACAAGTAATGAATCATGGAACTTTAAAAAAAATAATAATAAAAAGAAGTAAATCAACTAAACATAGTAAAGGCAATACGTGAAAAGCTCACAGCTAACATCATGCTCAATTATGAGAGACTGAAAGCTTTTCCTTTAAGATGAGGAGTAAGATAAGGATGCTTGCTTTTGCCACTTCTGTTCAACATAAGTCAACTAGAAGTTCTAGCCAGAAATATTAGTAAAAAAAAGAAATAGGGGCGCCTGGGTGGCACAGCGGTTAGGCATCTGCCTTTGGCTCAGGGCGTGATCCCGGCGTTATGGGATCGAGCCCCACATCAGGCTCTTCCGCTATGAGCCTGCTTCTTCCTCTCCCACTCCCCCTGCTTGTGTTTCTCTCTCGCTTGGCTGTCTCTCTCTCTGTCAAATAAATAAATAAAATCTTTAAAAAAAAAAAAAAAGAAAAAGAAAAGCCAGCCAGATTGGACAGGAAGAAGTAAAATTGTCTCTGTTTGCAGGCAACATAAGTTTATGCGTAGAAAACCCTAAAGACTGCATGCACACACCCCTGTTACAGCTAATGAGTAAATTCAACAACGCTGCACGATACAAAATCAACACATTAAAAATCGGTTGCATTTCTGTATACTACCAGTGAACAACCCTAGAAGGAAATGGAGAAAACAATTCCACTTACAATACCATCAAAAAGAATAAAATACTTAGGAATAAACTTAACCAAGGAGGTAAAAGATGTACAACTGAAAACTACAAAATTTTGCTGAAGGAAATTAAAGAAGACACAGAGGAGTGGAAAGACATCCCATGTTCATGGATTCGAAGACTTAAGATTGCTCAGAGGTCAGTAGTACCCCAGGTGATCTACACGTTCAGTGTAATTCCTATTGAAATCCCAATGGTTGTTGTTTTGTTTTGTTTTGTTTTGTCTTTTTCCCCCCAGAAATAGAAAAATCTATTCTGAAATTCATATGGTATCTCAAGGGGCCCTAAATAGTCAAAGAGGTGCTGAAAAAGAACAAAGTTGGAGGTCTCACACATTCTGATTAAAAAAATCATTTTATAAAGCTGATTTCTTACACAGTTTCAATAATCAAAATAGTGTGGCACTGGCACAAAGACATACATACAAACCAGTGCAATAGAATAGAGGCCTGGAAATCAACCCCATGTACATGGTCAAATGATTTTCAGCAAAGCTACCAAGACCATTCAGTGCGGGAAAGGAAGTCTTTTCAACGAATGGTGTTGAGAAAACTGGATATCTACATGCAAAAGGATGATAATGAGTCCTTATCATACACCATATACAGAAATTAATCAAGTGGTTCAAAGACCTAAATGTAAGAGCTGAAACTATAACACTTTTAGAAGAAAACATAGGGGAAAACTTCATGACGTTGGATTTGGTAACAATTTCTTGGATATGATACAGCAAAGGCAACAAAAGAAAAAATAGATAAATAGGACTATATCAAAATTAAAAACTTCTTTGCATCAAAGGACATAATTGACATAGTGAAAGGCAACATATGGAGAGGGAGAAAATACTTGCAAATCATGTCTCTTACAAGGGGTTAATATCTGTGATGTATAAGCAACCCCTACAACTCAAAGATAATAAAAAAAATCAAATAACATGGGCCAAGAACTTGAATAGATGTTTCTCCCAAGAAGATATACAAATCGCCAGTAAGCACACGACAAGATGTTCAATATCACTAATCACTAGGGAAATTAACATCAAAACCATAATGAGGTACCACTTTACAACCACTAGGATAAGTACCATCAAAAGGAGAAAACAATAAGTGTTGGTGAGATGTGGAGAAATTGGAACACTTGTGTGCTATTGGTGGAAATGTAAAGTGCTGCAGCCACTATGGAAGAAAACAGTGTGGTGGCTCCTCAAAAAAACTAAAAATAGAAAAATCATGTGGGGGCACCTGGGTGACTCAGTTGTTAAACAACTGCCTTTGGCTCGAGGTGTGATCCTGGAGCCCTGGGGTCGAGTCCCATATCAGGCTTCTCCACTGGGAGCCTGCTTCTTCCTCTCCCACTCCCCCTGCTAGTGTTCCCTCTCTTGCTGGCTCTCTCTCTCTCTCTCAGATAAATAAATAAAATCTTTAAAAAAAAAAAAGAAGAAAGAAAGAAAGATCATATGATCCAGCAATTCTACTTCTGAGTATATACCTAGAAGAATTGAAAGCAGGGTCTAAAAAGGGTAGTTGTACATCCCTGCTCATAGCAGCATTATTGACTGTAGCCAAAAGGTGAAACAACACAAATGTCCATGGACGGACGAATGGAAAACCAAAATGAGGTATATGCAAATAATAGAACATGATTCAACCTGGAAAGGAAAGGAAAGGGAGTTCTCTTACATGCTGCAGCATGGATGAACCTTGAAGACATGGTTCTCAGTGGAATAGCCAGTTACAAAAAGAAACACTTACGTGAAGTGCTTGGAGTAGTCAGACCCATAGACAGAAATAGAATGGTGGCTGCCAGGGACTGTGTGGAGGAGGAGATGGGGAGTTGTGTTATGTGTGCAGTTTCAGTTCTGGAGATATTGGTGGTAATGTTTGCACAGCAATGTGAAGGTACTTAAGGGGAATAGATCTGGGGTTTCAAACGATGGCTTTGGGACTTTGAATCTCCCAGCCCTCCTTTCTCTGTGTCGCTTATTCTTAGGGTGGTTCTTGTCATCCTGGCAGCTAGACTGGCCAGTGGCATCTCTGAGCTTTCATGGTCCTCCTATCAACCAGTCTTAAGCATATAAAATATCATGGGAGGACTCCAATTGGTTCTGTGTGGGCCACATGACCGTCTTTGTGACCAATCATGGTGGGCAGGGAAAGTAGACCTGAGTTACCCCTGTCACTATGGAGCCGGTGAGGCTGTGGAGCACACAACATCATCAGGTTGCAAGAAAGAAAGGATGTTCTCCCAAAGAAGGGGTGTTGAATAGACAACCCATGACCTCTGTAACATCTGGGTTCTATCTTCCAAAGTTATTTCCACCATTTGAGGCAGGGCATGAGCACTTTGCCTGAGTTATGGAGACTGGCTCTCTTCCAGTTCCACCCTCCTTTTTTTCAAGTGACCGCAGCCCTCCAGAGTGTCTCCAGGTTCACGGCACCCCAACCTCTCAGAGGAGAGGGGTTTCTACCCCAAGTCCCTCTGCACTGGCTTTGAAATTGGGTGTGGCTCTGAATAAGGCAGGACAGGCACTCTCCTGATGGTCCGATTGATTTTTCAGCTTCAATCCTGTTAACCTAATGCTACCTCTTGGGACATTGAATAATGCCCACCAGAGTCTAACATCTACCCACTTAATTTCCATTTGAGAGATTTATGTGTGAGGTTGGATACATTATTACCCTGGTGTAGACAGTCAGCAGTGTTTGTGAATTAAGATTGATTACCCGGGTAGCCGTCTACACAAACTGCTTAAAAGTCGTTAATTTGTGGTTGGCCTTAACATGGTTGATGGATGTCATCAGATACAAATCAGAAAGAACTCTCAGCTCATTTCAGGGAAGATGGGGGCCCATTGCTCCTAGCATTTCTGCATGATGGATTACCCAGTGAGGAGTTTCCCCAAGGGTGGTCCCCCCTACTACCTACTGTCCAGAAACCCAAAGAACTGGTTTAAAATACAGATTCCTGAGATTTACCCAGATAAACTGAATCAGACTCTCTGGGGATGGAACCCAGGAATCTGTATTTTTATTAAACTTCCCCAGTGAAGTTTGAGGGCCCTCCTCTGGCATTTCCGTAAACTGTTCTGTGACTATTTCACCACGTAGCAAAATGCAAGAGGAAGCTCTTTTCATACATGAGAGACCAAGAAATTGTTTTGTGGAGTGCATAGCCAGGCAATCGCAAGATCATGGAATGAGGAAGAGCAGAGCGCTTTCTGGCATTTGCTTTTTCTCAGTTGTCTTTGGCTCAAAAAAAATCCTTATGCCAAAGTGGCACACTTCGGGGTGGCAGGTTCTCATCTTCTGCAAGGGCTCTCTGTCTCTCTCTCTCAGCTTTGTCTCTTGGATTTTCTCTCTCTGAACTCCTTGTGACCAGAGACCACCTGGTGAACATCACTGCCCCATCCCCCGCTTCCGAAGGGACTGTGCTTGAATTGGATTTCCGGAGCGGGTGACATCAAAGTACACGTCAGAGCTCATATTCTGCATGGATTGTAGACGTTGGAGAATCTTAGCAATCATCCCGGGGTAGTGCCTCTGCACCCTTTGAGTTTTTTTGTTCATTTCAGACACTGCCAATCAATCTCTGCGCTTCCTCCCACCAGGCTTGGATGCAGCTTCACAGTCCTTTTCAATATAATACTGAGTTTTGATTGATTTACAGTGAAGCTTATTTATACCCAAGATCTAACCAAACTTCAGCTTTCACTTTTGGAGAAGTATAGGCTCAGGGAGGAAAGGTGACTTGCTCCAGGCCCAGAGCCAGGTCTGGGAATACCAGTGCTCCGGCTGTAAGCATAGGTGGTGTTTTTTTGTTGTTGTTGTTGTTGTTGTTGTTGGGGTTTTTTGCCTTAGTGAACGGTCAGTGTTTAATCATATTTTCCAGAAATGCTGGAATTGGAGCATACGTTTGAACAGCTAAAATATAAATTTGTGGGGAATATAATCTTTTCCCTATAGGAGTGAACATTTCTTAAGTGTTATGGGAATTGTGAAGGACTGAGTATGTAAATAGCTACTGTTAAGTGGCAAGTCTGAGCATTGACAACCTGCTGACTTCCAAGAATAATTAGCAGGTTAGTAGATTCCGGAAGCACTACCTATAATTTAGAGTTGTAGCCAGTGGTTCATGAACTTCACAAAGAAAGGGAGCACAAGATAGCTTAATCTGCAAATCCTCAAGTACCTGGCATTTGCGAAGAATAGAGTACATATCACTTTGTTGAGCCCTCATCTGCCACACCATATGCCAACATCTCCTAATGGATACACTTGCTGTAATTCCCCTTGAATTTACAGTTCTCACTGTGGGGAGCTGAGCCGTTCTAGCCACTAACCAAAAAAGATGCCGTGTCATGTCCAAAATGGCAAAATGGCTGAGTTCAACAGAGAAATCAGGGGTGTGTGGCAAGACCTCTCTCCTAATGCAATCAATCCCATGGGCTTTCAGCACTCACGCAGAACGCTGCTGTGTCTACCCTTCATCAGCATCAGGCATCAGAAGGACTTTAGAATAAATCAGTGGGGGAGAGTCCTGTCGGAGGGGGCAGGAAGTTACAGCTGAGAATCCTGCCACACACCCAATATCGGCACCTCTGCTGACATCAGTCCTTCCTCCTCATCTCATCTGTTCCCCCACTCTCCCTCTCTCTGTAGTTGTTATTTCTTTGCCAAGCCCTCAAGCTGGATTAATTTATAACTTTAATAACGTGGTAAAGAACCTGGAGTTATTTTGCCTGGAGAAGGTGTATAAAGTAGGTTACATCATTTTCTCTTGTGCTTCCCCCATAAGCAGCCCATCTGCTTACTCATCTTTGCTGTTGGAATTTAGCCTTTGCATTGGAAATTGCTCAGATTAATCTGAACTTCAGGGATAATTAAGTGTATAAATTGCAGATGTTTCTTGCTTTTTGAGTGAAAGTAGTAAGAAGAGGAGAAAACTGGAAAATGGGGAGAAATGTTCTAGGAAATTAACTCAAAGTAGATCTCTTAAGATTGTGTAGGGATGGGGGCACGTGGCTGGCTCAGTCGGTAGAGCATGTAACTCTTGATCTTTGGGTCGTGAGTTCAAGCCTCACATTGTGCGTAGAGATTACTTCAAAAAAGTATTCAAAAACCCACAAATTCTGAAGGGATGTTAGGTACAGTTTCCCAAGGCAACTTCTGAATAAGAAAAATAGAACAGATTACATCAATTTCAAAAAAGAATCTTCTTGCCAAAGAAAACATAATTTCTGTCTTTATTTTTATTTATTCTTAGATTTCCAATGTCATATATATGTACATCTCTCTCTTTTCCTCTCTCTCTCTCTCTCTCTCTCTCTCTCTATATATATATATATATATATATATATGGCATTTATATTTATACACTGAGAGACCAACGGGAAAAATTTGTAGGCTAAGACAGTTACGATCTTACAGATAGTCTGTTAAGATTCAACATTCACACATGGCAGAGATATATTAATAAATGTAAGTGGATTCTTTATTTGGGCTTGAATACATTGGAAAGTATATAGAATTAAAATTGGAAAACTATGTTTTTTCTTCTCTTTAGATCAAATTCAGACTTGCTCTGAATCGAGCACTGAGTAGTCCCATAATGTATATATTAGTTCATGCCTTGTAAATTGCCTTCCTATCTGCTACAGCCTTGGACGTTTCTGCAGTTCTAAGTCATGTAATGTTGTGATTATTTAATTTTCTATATGTTCCAGATGAGGAAACAGTGCTCTGGAGAAGTTGATCACTGTTCAACATGAAGCAGCCAGTAACGTGGCAAGGCTGGATGAATCCAGATCATCATCACATTTGTTTGTCAGTGTTGGGTATTGAGCGTAGGCTCTAGGTTGGGCAGTAGTCAGGCATAGGGGCCAAAGGCAGCAGAAACAGTCCCTGGCTCCACAGAGCCCACAACAATGGAAGATCAGCGTATACGAACTATGTGAAACTATTGGATTGAGGAAGATTTGTGGGTTGATTCTATCTAAGAGGTGCCAAAGGTCCTGTGATGCCTCCCAGAGAGAGTCCACCTGGGGGTTGATGATAAGCAGGATTGATGGGGTGGGGAGTTCAAGGGCAGAGGGCAGAGATGCACATGCCCAGTGGGTGGGAAGGCACAAATAATCCAATGTGGCTCAACCCACAGCTTTGTGCCCTTTGAACACTTCTCTTCACTGAAAGATGGAATTATTATTGAAATCTGTTTTTATTTTGTTCCAAACCATACAATGGAACTAGAATTCCCTAAGAATTGGGATTTCTTAGTGATTTCAGAAAGACTAATTCTTATGGGACCCAACTGAATAGTTAGACGCCTGGCTCTTATGGATGCTGTCAATGAAGAAAACTTGTCTCTTTGCAAAGTTTCAATTCAAGCTATGCATGACTTTCTTTGACATAAAAAGGTAAAAATTAATCCAAGAAGAATATTGGCAAACTCAAATCTGTCCTCTTCATTAGCCTATCAATTTGAATAATAATTCTTTACAGATTGTTTTGTGACAGGACCACAAAAAAAGTAACACATGGCATTCTTAAATTGTAATGAAATTGCCATCAAGTTTTTGGGGTCTAATATTTCCTGACAAGCAGGCGATAAAATTCAGAAGATCAGTATATGCAGTTTTTCTGGGCTTTGCTGGAATGATTAATAGTTTGGACTTGGTTTGAGTTGGGAAAGAGGTACGAGGCAAGATCGGTTACAGGTGACCTTGGACTTCATTACTGCAAGGCAATCTGTAATGCAGTGCTCTTCTCTGAACATATATGAAGGCAAAGCCTGGGGGCAGAAAGTGAGGAAGGCATGGTCTAGGCCACTGGGCTGCCCGTGCAAACAGTGCTTGCAGGGAGGATGCCTTTTTTTTTTTTTAAGAGAGAGAGAGAGAGAGCATGCACCTGCAAGCAGGGGTAATGGGGAGGGGCAGAAGGAGAGGGAGAGAGAAAATCTTAAGCAGACTCCATGTTCAGTGTAGAGCCCCACGTGGGGCTCCATCTCTCAACCCTTAGCTCATGACCTGAGCTGAAATCAAGAGTCCAGCGCTTAACTGACTGAGCCACTCCTGGGTCCCAAAGCGAGGACGCCTTCTAATTGAACCAATATTACGGAGCAGATTCCTGGCCTTCTTAGCAGCTTCCCTTACTTGTTTTTCTGGTTACAAAAGTCTGTATCCTCAGTGCTAAAAAATTCACGTATTATGAAATGTCTAATTTGCAAAGTGAGGGTTCTCTGTCATCTCTGAGGAAAACCACCATCAACAGTTGGGTATTCTTCTTGGAATTGTTTTTGGCTCATACTACGACTTATTTATTTATTAACAGAGAACGATCAAGGAACGTATTTTGAACTCGGTTGATAATTTAATATCTCTGTGTATGAAAACAACCACCCCCCCCCCCGGGCCTGGGCCTGCCCTGCTAGTCTGGCTGTGTCTCTGGCCAGCAGCTGGCCTGGTCCTTGCATCCACGGTCCCCCGGTAAGGGCTAGTTCAGGTACCAAAATAGCCTTGTTCCAGGGTTAGTGTTTTCGTCAACAGAAGCCACTTACAAGCTCTGGGCACCAGGCGAGAAACTCGCTCAGGGGCCGGCTTGTTCTTGCCGTGCGTGCCTTCTGGACTGGAAACTTGTAGGGGTGTTTTAGGGGGTGTTCTTGCTCAAGGAGACTGAAAGTCAAAGTGGGTCAGAATATACCTTTCGGAGTTGGGTGGCATCTATGTTTCTTAACCTCACTAAGCCTCCTTTTCCTTTTTTTGTAAATGGAAGTAATCATGGTACCTACATTATAAAATTGTTTCTGTGGGGATTAAAAGAAATCCTTTACGCAGAGCACTAGGCTGGTGTCTGGGATATTGTAAGTGCCTGTAAATGACATGTCCTCTTGCTAGCTGTGCAGGCTCAGGAGGACAGGGACTGGTTGTCTTTTTCCTTCTGTATCTCTAGTGCTCAGTCCATGGAAGATTCTGGATAAATATTTGTGAAGAAACGAATTCCCACTGGTTGCCTCCATTGTCCCCACTGACGAGGCCAGCCCCTCAAGCTAGAAAGAGAATCCGGAAAGGAGAGTTGGAAGGCCAGAGAAAAGTCATTAACTAGTCTTCTGGAAGTATGACCTGGGCAGAAAGTTGGAGCTTGCTGCCCAAACTGGGAACCTGCCACACAGGTCCCTCTGCTGAAGGGGGTCCGCCAAGGAAGCTGGGGATGAAGTCTGTGGCAGAGGCGGGTCTGGATGTACCATTGGTCAGCAGGCTGGCATTTAGGAAGAAGAGCTGGGTGTGTTTTGAGGGGAGAAAAGAATAAGGTGGAACCCCCGCACCCCCACTATAGCATGTTTCCACCTCCCCTCACCATGACGACTTTCCAAAAGCAATAGCTGTTGCTTCACTCTTACCTTGCAGATCTTCAGCAAATGTCCCCTCTGGGTAGCTCCCCCCAGAATCTACAAATGGGGTCCCAGCTCAGCCAAGTGGACTCAGTCAATGAGCCGCTATCTGAAACCGATTCCTTGCGTCTGTCAGAATAACACACAGCACTTTCGTCATCTGGCTGCTGATGAGTCCCATGGCTTTCTGCCAGAGCGTTCCACCAGCCAGCTGTGCCGCGCTAGATCTCTTTAGCCCCGTGAAGGGAAGGGCCCACTGCCCAGGACGGATATGCACCGACATCCATTGTGTGGGGCCACCACTGAGAATAATGATGCTGAAGCTTATTGGCTGTTACCGGAGGCAAGGTCTTCTGGGATTTCTCTAGCCTGTAATTGCCTTTTACTGTTGTGGGTTCTGTGAGTGTCAGAAATAATGAGATGACATTTGGATCTGACAGGGCATCATTAGAGGACTGGTAGTGCAGATTACGAACATGCATTCACATAAGGGAGAAGAATAAATCAAGAGGGAAAATGCTGGAGGAGTCAGGAGGGCTGTGTCCAAATATATACTCTTCTGGTGCATATTAACACCAGCAATTAATAACCCACAGCCCTCTCCTCCAGGGGCTTGTAGGTTCCGAGCTAAAATAACATTTCTCAGGCCTTCGAGAAACCCCTGGTGAGGGGCTTTGTGAGCAAGTCTGAAGATCATCTGTGCCATGCACCCAAAAGGGGTGGGCGGCAGGGCATGGGATAGCCCACCTTGCCGAAATGGAAATATCCTGAGCACTGTTTTATATGCCTCTGCACGATTCCAGTGATATTATGGTTTTTGGGGAAAAAAATTATTTAGCAATTTATAACAGTCATTAAATTACTATGACTTAGGGGTGAGCTGCATTATCCCACCCCCACCCCAAGAAACACTGCAAGCTCTGTATTTCACCACTCTCAGGAACAAACCAGTGCAAGTGTTTGTGTCTGGCTATAGAAATCCCGTCCTCGTGCGCTGAGCATTTATGAGAGTTTGCACAGCTCCGCTCATTATAAATTCAGAAGCTTTAGCGCCATTGCTGCTAGGCAGCAGGTGAGCGGAAGGGAAGGGAAGGGGGGCAGTGCTTGTGGGTTGCCTGTATGTGCCATCCTTTCCTACAAACAGTCGGAATGTCAACCCAGGTCTTGTAGTTTCAAACGTCGTATCTTTTACCTCCAAACCCCTATCCCAAGCCAGTGTGTTTGCTACCCCAACGGTGGCCATGTACCTCATGCTTTTGGAGAGGGTGGGGTGTCTGTCCGTGCTGTCCCTGCCTGTCCCTGTCTGTCTCCATCTGTCCCAGCGTAGCTTTCTCTGTCTCTGCCCACTTTGAAACTCTCTCCTTACCTTAATTTTTTTTATATTGAAGGGAAATACACATGCAGAAAAGTGCCCAAATCATAAGTGCTCAGTTGAGAGAATTCTCGTAAACTCTAATCAGCATCCTAGGAGCCCCTTTATGCCCGGTTCTAATCGCTGCCTCTCCCCAACGGCAGCCATGCCCCTAATTCCTAACAGCATAGATGCATTTGCCTGATTTTACAGTTTAAATGAGCGGAATCCATTGGCTTCTTTCACTTGGCATTTTGCTTATGAGGCTTATCCACATTGTGTGTAGTTGAAAACTCATTCTCATCACTGGGCCCTGTTTCATTGTGTGCAAATACCATGGTCTATTTATCCACTGCCACCATGGGCATTGGGAAGTTTCCAGTTTGGGGCTGTAATGGGAAGTGCTCCTGGGAGCATTCTAGAAGACATCTTCTGTTAAGCATATGCCAATATTTCTGTTGTGCATAATTTAGAATAAGAAATGTTCGCTTCCCTTTACTTTAATTGTAAACTGTACCTGCCCTTCAACCATCTCAATCTTCACTGAAGTGAAGAGGGAGACTGAGCGGTGCTTAAACCATGAACTCAGGTGTACAAGAAATATCACTGAAGTTTTAAAAATTTAAACCTAAGTTTTAGCTCCAAGTCTTTGTACTACCAGACTAGGGGAATCCCTTCTCAGTTGTTGTGGGATATCCCCCGTACCCTGTGGTGGCTGTGACCAGAGCTGGGAAAGGGAAAGGGTCTCCAGCCACTGTCTGTCGCTCTGTTGAGCAGCTCATTCTTCAGAATGAGGGGCCGTTCTGTGCTGTGCTAGGGGCTGGAGTTGTGGGGAGCCTGGGACCCTCGATGCCTCTGATCATATCCTTTGGGGTCCTCTGTGGGTCCAGCTCTTGGGGGTGAGGGAAGAGGGGAGGCCAGATCCCTGCTGTTCTCCTTCCCATCTCAGGGAAGTCTCTTCTTCAACAGGAAGGCCCTCCCTGCATCACCTTGCTTCTTGGAGCCCCACTACCTTTTCCGCCAGCTCTGTCCAGTGTTGGGCTCAGGATCTGGAAAACAAAAGCCAAGAAGTTTTAGGCTGGTGGCTTTCTGCCTGGCATATTCCTTCCCTGAAGCAATGAAACATAGAATCTGCCTCAATGGGGAAAGGCAACAAATGGGGAGAAGAACAGAAATCATCTTAAAGTATCACAGTCTTTGCTTGACTAAGATGTTGGGAGCGTGAGCATGATGGCCACAGACACATGTGACCTGTGTGGTGACATTGACATGATCTGCTGTCTGTGACCTAAGGGGCCACTGGGTCCCACTTGGGCATGGTGGTTTCTCTCTTATGGGAACGCTTGTGACCCCTGTTTGTCCTCTTGCAGGAATTGGGGAAATGGGCTTGGGTAGAGAGGAGGGAGGCAGGAGAGACAGAGAGTGGAGAGAGATGCATGGAGAAGTTTTTGGAGAAGTCACATCATCAAAACACAGCAGTTACGGATGCAGGACGCATGCTAAAATGGCTGACATACGGACAATCTGACAGAATGAGAGTGTTGTATCCTAAGAGAAGCCAGCAAGGTCGTGCGGTGGGGAACACTCACATCAAATTCATGTCCTAGGACTCCGGGGACAAGGTACCACAAACTGAGTGGCTTAAAATAACAGAAATGTATTCTTACACAGTTCTGGTGTCTAGAAGTCCAAAATCAAGGTGTTGGCACAGCCATGCTTCCTCTGAAGGCGGGAAGGAAGAATCCTTCCTTGCCTTTTCCTGGCTTCTGGTGGTTGCCCACAGTTGTTGCTGTTCCTAGATGCATTATTCCAACCTCTGCCCCATCCTCACATAGCCTCTTCCCTCTATATGTATCTATGTTTTCTCTTTTTATAAGACTATCAGTCATTGGATTAAGGTCCACGCTGACGCACCTCATCTTACCTGATGACACCTGCAAAGACCCTATTTCCAAATATATATATATATATGTGTGTGTGTGTGTGTATACATGTATATATGTGTATATGTGTATGTATATGTGTATATATGTGTATATATATTTTCTCTCCAGTCCCTCAATGGATTGAATACTGCACACCCACATTGGAGAGGTCTATCTGCTCTACTCAGTCCACCAATTCAAATGCTAATCTTCTGAAAACACCCTCATAGACACACCCAAAAATAATGTTTAATCAGATATCTGGGTTCCCATGGCCTGATCAAGTTGAGACAGGTTTTGAATATATAATTTAAATTATATATTAATTAAATTACTGTTTTTTAATTACACAAGAATCTTTATTTTGACAAATAAGTGCAGAATAAAAAAATTGACCTGAAAAGCAAAAGAAAAGCAAGTAAAAATCAATGTTTACAAATTAGTGTAGAAATGATACAAAAGAGGATTAAAATTCTCAATGAGGAAAACCCAAAATGTGTCCAATTGTATAAAGCCTCTTCCCTTGCAAGAAACAGGGATGGAGCTGAAGACCCAGTTAGTTTTTGCTGCTGAAAAATGTACAAGATAACTGAGAAAACCCAGCTATTTATAAAAGTGTGGGTAGGTTAAGAGGAAACATGGAGGGATGGTGCAGGGCCCTGGGGACGTTCCTACCACCCCTTGGCTGGAGGGGAAATTGCTGGAACCTGGCGGGAATAGCTGAAGCTGGAGGAGCTGACCTCCCAGCAGGAGCTGTGGCCTTTGATAAAGGGACCTGCCCACACTGCAGAGACCAGAAGTGAGCCAGGGGACACAGGTACCCCAGCGTCACTTTCCTCCCTCCTACTTCCTGGCTGTGTTAGTCATAGAGAATCAAGTGGAAGTGCAGTGGGTCCCCTGAGAGCCTCCAGCACACGGTGCAGAGCGGAGGAGGGCAGAGGGGAGAGTAGGAGGGTCAGTGGAAACCATCCAGACATGAAGCTGGGATTCCTCTGCTAGGGTGACGGTGTGGTCAATAGGGTTTGCCTTGCCAGCGTCCAGGGCTGAGGAGGAACAAGCTCAGAGAGTGGGTGGAAGTCTACACCACTGAGAAGGTCCCCCTGCAGCTAAGGAGTTACAGTTCACGACGGTACAGTTTCTGTAGGGCGATTGCTAGTTTTCAAGCAGCAGAGTGAGTTTCATTCTTTCCATGGAGGAAAAAGCAATCTAGACCCTTTTGGGTAGAGACTTAAAGAAAACACCAAAATCTTATGGCCACGACCAGTTGTGCCAAGAGCTGGAACAATCCTAGAATAGAGATTGACAAAGACCCTCAATAGATACCTGATGTGATTAAAAGGAATTCAAACCTCAGATTGGTTCCAAAACTCTAAATATTTCAAATGGCTATTAATTTGATTTAAATTATCTGGAATAATTAACTCAAAATTTCTCCTCGAAGCATAGTCTCCCCCCCCTTTTTCTTGGTCATTTATGAGAAGTAGAATTAAATAAATAGATTTTCCAGGAATATGGCACATCATTCTTTTTCCTTTTCTCCTCTTGACAAATGAACTCAAAGGTGACATACATAGATGTGTTTTTTTTTTTGCTTGTAGGCATTTAAAATAGATTTTTCTTATGTAAGTCAAATGAAACATTACATATTAATTTGTACGGTAAGATTAATTGAGGTTTCTGGAGCTGTTAGGAGTTTTCAAATATGTGCTTAAAAACTTCTGGGTCATTTCTGTGATTTATTGTGAGGTAATACATAAATACACATTTAGGTGCCCATTAAGAATAGATTTGAGTCCCATAATATGGAAATTACTCAGCTCTTCGTACTTCATAATACATCACATTATCTGGCAGTATGGAGCCATTACGATATTAACATAGATTTCAGTGTAATAGAAATATACTTACAGGAAGGTTGAAAGAACAAGATCCTCTTCTAATGGCCCTTTGAGCCACTTGGAACAAGGTAATGCTTTGTTGGCATATTTGTAAAAATTTGAATAATAAGATGTTAAGATTTTTAAAATATTGATTTCTGAGTACTATTTGAAAATACCATTTCTTGTAAAATATTAAAAAATGTGAGCATTCAAAATAGCCAGATGGGGCTGTTTTTCCTCTTCCATTTTGAAGATGACGAGGGGTCTGTGAAACATTATATTGAGAAAGGCTCTCGGAGAGCCTGTTAAGGAAGGTCTCTTCTGCCTTCCTGGAGGTGGATGGATGCCGGCCGGAAGTTGGCAACCACACCTCCGCAAGGAGTGTGGAAACAATGGCGTGGCATGTAGAGCAAAGACTGATGGGGCACTTGGCTAGAATAGGAAGAGCAGAGAGGAAGAATTTTGCCCTGAGGGTCCACTAAAGCTCTAAATCACTAAAGCTGGTTCACATTTCATTTCAGTTTTTACTGAGTCAGTCATGTGAGCGCTATTTCTGCTGCTGAAGTCTTTTGTGGTGGGTCTCCATTTCCAGTCTCTTCATTGTGGTTGAAGCCATGGGTAAAGCAATGTGGAAATAGAGGCAAACACCCTGGGATAATTGCAGATTCCTCTCTCCCTGTGCCAGGTTCAAAACCATCTAAAGATTGGAGTTACTGGGACCCAAGCTCTGCTGGGTCTTGAACACACATTTCATAGTTTCACACAACATCTCATTGGTTAAAAACAATCCTGCAGGCACCGTGCTGAGTGCGGAGCCTGACACAGGGCTCGACCTCATGACCCTGAGATCATGACCTGAGCCGAAATCAAGAATCAGATGCTTAACCCACTGAGCCACCCAGGTGCCCCCAAGGATTGTTCCATCTGCAGAAGGGCAGGTGACCTGGGGACCCCCGAGCTTGCGGCTTGTGTGCAAAGGGAGAGCCGTCTTGTTGGGGACTGAGCCCTTAAGCTGTGGAGTCTAACTCCAGAAGACTGGTGTCAGAACTGCACTGCAAAATTGTGGGGCTCAAGTCACATTAATGGTGAACACAGAGAGAAAGGGCCGCAGGCTCCTCGGCTATACACCTGCCCAAGAGATACTCCAGTATCTTCTGGAGAACTCATGCCCCCATCCCCCATCTAGCTAGAATGGATCTGTCACTTGCAAATCAAAGAAACTCCAGTAGTCCAGTGGGGGGGTGGGTAAGGAGGAGGCCATCAGAGGCCCTCCCTGCTGAGATCTTGTTGAGAATATTTTCTGGAATATTTTCCAGAAAATTTTAACTTAATTTTAGGTGTAAAAAGGTACAGGCTTTTTTTTTTCTTTCCCTTTTTTCTTCGTGGCATTCATTTTTTGTTCCCCTACTCTTTTTGGTTCCTTACGTTATTGCTGGAATGTGATTCATTGGACTGTCAGTATTGGTTTAGCTTTCTTTTGAGTGAATTTAGAAAATCTTCTAGTGATTTCACTCATTTAACTTACTTGTGAAAAAATGTTAAAGGTAATTTTATCCGGAACATCTGTCAACCCCAGGAGTCTTTAGGGATGGGGCCTTTTGTGAGCTTCCGGGGTATTTCTGATGACCACGGAGGCTGGAGCTGCAGCATAATGCTTTCATAATTCCTCTAGGTTCATGTTTTTGTGATCCCTTATCTGTCCTTCATAATTGGTAATAAACTTAAAAATAAACAAAAAAGGACATGGTAGTGCTTTTGTTCTAAGAGGCAGGAAGCAGGGGGCTAGTATTTTTTTTTTAAGATTTTATTTATTAATTTGAAAGAAAGGGAGTGAGTGAGAAAGTGGGGAAGGGGAGAAGGAGAGGGAGAAAGAGAATCCCCAGTGAGCAGGGAACCTGGCAACGACAACTCGACAGCTCGAGGGGCTCAATCCCAGGAGCCTAGGATCAGGACCTGAGCCAAAGGCAGACGTCTGCTCAATGGACTGAGCCGCCCAGGTGCCCTGGGGAGCTAGTATTTTATTTCCGAGCCAGGCTTGGGCTGGAGAGAGGAGCCCTGAGATGGAGCTGGGGGACGTCACCAGAGAGAACAGAGCAGCGTTAACCCTGCAGACTGGGAGAGGGGTGTGGAGGGGAGGAAGCCCTTTGGAGGGTTTAGAGATGGGGAAAAAAGGAAGAAAAGAGACTTAGGGTCTCCGACCTCCCTCTTAGCCCCGGCCACAGTACACTGGACCTCCCAGTGAATAAGCACTTCACGTTTATACTCTAAGCCCCTCTCCACTGGGCGTAAGGTGTTTACCGTGCACTGTTGGTCGTGTCAGTCACCCCAGAGCTTCCTCTCAAAACTCCAGTGACACGTAACCTACATGACTTTCTCCAGTTATATCCAGGGAATAATTTGATTTCTGATGCCTCATGCAAAGTGATGGGCCAGGGCTCAGCCTCATGTTTTGGAAACCTCCATCACAACCCCTGCCTGCCCACCACCCTTGTCCTGGGGCCAACTGCCAATCCTGGCTGACATTCAAACCTGGAACCCCACGAGTGCCAGAGAGACAGATCAATGCCAATGAATTTCAGAGTAATGGAAACGTAGAAGCTTGTAAGCTGAGATCTCAACAGGCAACAGACTATTTTTCGTATTGTTGATGTACTTTTTAAATTACAAAACGAATAGACATTGATTGCTAAGAATTCAAGCCCAACAGAAGAATATAAAGTAAATAGTGGGTGTCTTCTATTCCATACCCCTCTTTGAGTCCAACTCATTACATATAACACTGCTAACAGTTTGGTGTGGTCTTCCATACACTTAGCCATGCTCGTGAACACACACACACACACACACACACACACACTTCCAGGACTTTTGTTCTTTTCATTTTGATAAAAAAAAATCTGATGATGCAAGGCTTTCACTTTGCTGTCAGCAGTATCTACCCAGGATGCCTTACATGTTGGTGTAAGTTTACCGCTGACCTCTGACCTCTGTTCCATAGACTTGCTCTGCCTTAGCTCATTGAACCATTCCCCATTGATTGATATGTTGGTCATCTCTACTTATTTGATCATTCAATAAATATTTATTAGGCATTTATAAAATGCTAGACTCTGGGGCACCCGGGTGGCTCAGTCAGTTAAGCATCTGCCTTCAGCAGGGTCATGATCTCAGGGTCCGGGGATCAAGCCGCATGGTGGGCTCTCCACTCAGTGGGGAGTCTGCTTCTCCCTCTCCCTCTGTGCTCTCTCTTGCGCTCTCTCTCAAATAAATAAGTAAATATTTAAAAAAAAATAAATTCTAGCTTCTGTTGTAGATTGATTCCTGCCCTCATGGGGTTTCATGTGCCCCCTTCCTGATCGTGGGGCAGGTTTTGGGGGTATAGTGTGTCGGCGAGCATGAGGATTTTACATGTGGATGGGTCCTGCCCAAATACCATGTACCTAACTTTAGATCGTATCTTTTAAAATCCTGTAATTTTTTTTTTATTTCTGTGCAGAGAGAATCAGTTCTTTTCCAGAGTCCTGTCTCCTGTGGACCCATGTGAAAGTGATTATATTTTAATCAGAAATGCTGGAAGAATAATTGAAGTCATAATGGGAGAGCTCTTCTGTCAGGGAAACACTGATGGGATTTCTCACTTGTATTTTGGCTACTCTCCTTTCTCAGCAGATGTAATTTAAACTGTGCAAAGAACCATCATCCCGACGCCTCCTTGGGCTCTGCAGTGCCTGGGGACTGATGGAGGTCTCCAGTGAAATCTGACCTCTTTCTAGAACTTCTGAGGAAGGCAGGAGTGTTTTAGAAATCTGGAAGTCTGTTTCAGCCTCTTGGCAGTGTTTTCAGTTGACTCTCTCAGCTTGTGTGGGTGGGATAAGCCTGCCCGGAAAACAGGGAAAGCAGTTTTGGAGAAAGAATCCTGTTACAGTTTCTGATGTTTCCAAACGAACAGAGTACCTGATGTTAATACAATGTCTTTCTTTTGCTCAGTGATTTCTGCCTTCATGTTTCAATGTTTTCAGCATCTCTGGATATAGAGCAGAGTAATTGTTGCTGTCTGCACCTGCCACGAGTGCAAGGAAGCCANGATGTTAATACAATGTCTTTCTTTTGCTCAGTGATTTCTGCCTTCATGTTTCAACGTTTTCAGCATCTCTGGATATAGAGCAGAGTAATTGTTGCTGTCTGCACCTGCCACGAGTGCAAGGAAGCCAGGGTGGCTTTAAGAAAAGCAGGCATTAGGTTCTCCATCAACGTGGTCTTGGTTCTCTAATCCCTTTTTCTTAGGTGTTCCTGGGAATCTCTGCTTGGGGAGGGAGGAGAAAGATACTGGCTACAGGCAGAAGAGGGGAATGTTCTATGGGAGAAGAGGTCAGAGGCACAGGAGTCCTGCAGCCAGAGTCTTGCGGTCAGATACCAGGATGGGCATTTACTAATGACGTGACTGTGGGCTCGTTACTGACCTCCCCAGGTCTCTGTTTTCTCACCTGTGGAAGTGGATAATGACACTGTGCTGCACAGGGCTGCTGTGAGATTTGCCACAGTTCTGGCCACACCCCTGGCATTCAGATGCGGGTTTGGTCCACTGTGTTTAGCTGTAGGACAGATGAGGCCAGGCGGTGGGAGAGCTGGGACGGGAGGTATGTGATTTATGCCACTTATGGTCCATGAGGGCACACTGCTCCTCTCGCCCTACAGACCCAGGTCTCCGCCCCAGGACCATGGTTTCCTCCATGAGGGCTCTGGCCGAGTCATTTAACCTCTTTGAGCCACTCAGTCCTTGATCAGTCACAAGGAGGCCACGGCGGCACCCACATCTGAAGGGTGTCGGTGAGGACCACGCAGGACAACGCCTGGAGGGTCTGCACTGAGCCTGGTGTGTGGAGAGAGCGCCGCCAGCGGTGGCCCTTACCCCTCGGTGTCACTGCCATCCTCACTCCTGCCACTCCCTTCTTCTTACCTCTGCCTGAATTCCTTGAAGCAGACGAGCAATCTTAGTCAGACGGCCACACGCCCATTTGGCAGAGTGAGTTAGGAAAACTGTGGTCCTTTTCCACGGTGTAGACATCAGTTCTCTGTCTTCAGCCTGGAGACGTGGCCAAACCTGTGGGGCAATTTTCTAGAAGACAAGCTACCTGTGCCTAAAGGGAAATGATTATTCTCGGCAGAGATCCCTACGGTTCCAGTAGACAAACTGACGCAAAAAACTTCACTGAACGGTTTCATCTAAGTTGCTTGGCGAGCGTTTTGCACTAGTGTCAATGGGGCAGCGGGTCCGTGGGGTTTATTCGCTCACTGTCCTCATAACTGCAGCACTGGCCCTACCTGAGATTATTTTATGAAAGGCTGGGTGACCAGTAACATTTTCCTTTACACATTCCCTAATACAGAGGGTCTTCCCCTTGCCCTTTGGTGCAGGGCACTGGGATTTCAATCAGGTGGGCCCATGGGCAAGTACAAAGGTGTGTGTTCATTCATTCCTTCCTCATCCATCCAGCAAATGCTTTCTTTGCACCTGTTACACGCCAGGCACTGATCCAGGTCCCGAGAACACAGTAATGAGGAAGAAAGCTAGTGCCTGCCCTGTGGAGCCTATAATGCAGAAGTGAGAAACAGGCATCAAATAATCACACAGCGAACCACTAAAATACAAGCAACAAAACGCTAAAGAGGAGAGGCACCTAGTACGGGGTATCTCACCTACCCAGATCTGCTCCTGATGGTATGAGAGAGCGGACCTATTCAGAAGGGACAGGAAGGCTTTGCGGGGGAAGTGGTATTTGAATGGAAATCTGAAGGATGAAGATGGGATAACCTGGTTCAAGGTAGAACATTCCGGAAGGATGGGGCAGCAAGTTTAGAGCATGCATGTTGCAGGAATTGAGAAAAGGCCAGTATGGCAGTGAGTTAGGGATGAACGAGTCAAGATGAGTCTGAAGAGGAGACACTCCTACAGGCTGTGCAAAGCCTAGTGGGCATTGCCGGGAATTTCTCTTTTTTATTCCAGTACCGCATGGAAAACCACTGTTAGAAGGTTTTATGAATGGGTGTTTGTGTGTGTACGAGTGTATCTGTTATATGTGACTTGATTTCCATTTTGGAAGCACCTCTTGGCTACAGTGTGGGGTCAGGAATGGGAATGGGGGAACAGTTAGAGAACCAGGGAGGGACGGGGGGCAGTTGGCCTGAGATGATTGTAGAAATGCCTGGGCCTCTGAGAGCATTCAGGAGATAAGCCTGACAGGATGTAGTTTTGGATTCAGAAATGGAGTGGTGAAGAAGTTAGGGCTGATGTTCAAGGCGCCAACTTGCATAACAGGGTGGATGGTGGAGCCATTCATGGAGATGGGAAACTCTGGGAAGGAGCCAGGCAGGCAAAGGAGCTGGGGTGGAGGCAGCACGTGGGAAGCCCCAAGTCCTTCCTCACAGCACTCTCTGGGCCTTGCCCCTGTCCCCCTGTAGTGCACTTTCCACAAGGAGGAACCGCCTTCTGAATTCTGGGCCACTCTCACCTCTATCAACAAGCTTCCAGATTTCTCCTCATTGAACATCACCACTTTGCCATGTTTTTGTACTCCTCAGGGGACTCAGGGGACTCAGTTCAACCCCTGAAAGAAATGCAAGTTCATCTAGACCAAGTCAAAGTCAAGTTCACTCTCCTTTTGGTAAAAGGTAACAGTATCAAGAGCCACCATTCCTTGCAGGGCGCTGTGCTTGGTCCTAACATCTGCAGCCTTATCTGAGCTTGGGACTAAGTCAGATCTCCAGCAAGCGACGAGCCTNAATGGTGCTTGGTCCTAACATCTGCAGCCTTATCTGAGCTTGGGACTAAGTCAGATCTCCAGCAAGCGACGAGCCTGATTCTGGTTCAAACAGTCAAGGAACAGACACTCCTTGCCAAGAACCTACTTTGCTACGCTTGGCCTTTGGGATACAAAGATGGAATACGGATCCGTCCTCAGGGTGGGGTGAGGAAAGAGGGGACCTACATGAGCTACCGTGTCCTGGCTTGGAGAAATGATCTGGCAGGGAAGACACATGTACTGAGACATGGCTATAGCCAGAGTGAAATGATGTAAGGAGTAGGTCCTGGATTAGAGAGGAGAAGGGATTCACTTACAGGGAGGATTGGGGCAGGCTTCCTGGAGGAGGTGTACTTGTTTGGGGGCATGTGGGATAAATAAGAGTTCAGGATGTAGAGTGGATGAAGGCAAGACATTCTGGGCACAGAAGTCAAAGTCAAAGAGCAGAAGGGCAGATGGTGGGGGCTGCTGGAATGCTGGGCACAGGGATGGTGAAGCAGTGAGAGAAGAGGCAGAAATTAGAAAGGGCCAGACGGTGGAGACCTTCCTATGCTAAGGAGTTTGA
>NC_048223.1:118920799-118956408 GCF_002007445.2 Ailuropoda melanoleuca
ATTGTGGAATAGTCATATTATTGGAATACTACACAGCAATGAAAACAAACTGCTTCTCTATGCAACAACATAGGTAAATCTTGCAAGCATAACATTGAATTAAAGCAGGCAGGCAGAAAAGAGAATGCAGCCCTACATGATTCCAGGTGTCTGAAGTTCAAAATCCCGTAAAACTAAACGAGTGTTAGAAGTCTGGGGGCGGGGGTGACCTTTGTTGGGGGTAAGTAATGACTGGGGTGAGACATGGCGGAGCCTGTTTCTTGGCATAGGTGGTGATGACTTGAATGTGTTCACTTCGAAAATTCATCAAGCTCTACACTCATGATTTTGGTACTTTATATACATAATACTTAAACCAAAAATTTATTTAAAAATAGATACCACTCAACAACAAAAAAGAACAAACAACCCAATTTAAAAAATGGGCCAAGGGGCGCCTGGGTGGCACAGCGGTTAAGCGTCTGCTTTCAGCTCAGGGCGTGATCCCAGCATTCGGGGATCGAGCCCCACATCAGGCTCCTCTGCTATGAGCCTGCTTCTTCCTCTCCCACTCCCCCTGCTTGTGTTCCCTCTCTTGCTGGCTGTCTCTATCTCTGTCAAATAAATAAATAAAATCTTAAAAAAAAAAATGGGCCAAGGACTTGAATAGACATTCCTCCAAAGATATACGGATGCCCAGTACACACACGAATGGATACTCAGTATCACTAATCACTAGGGAAGTGCAGATCCAAACCCTAATGAGCTACCACTTCATACCCATTAGGACGGCAATGACTTAAAACAAGAGGGAAAATGACAGGTATTAGTAAGGATATGGGGAAATTGGATCCCTTGTACATTTCTGGTGGAAATGTAAAATTGTGCAGCTGCTGAGGAAAATGGCCTGGTGGTTCCTCAAAAAATTAAACGTCAAGTCACCATATGATCCAGCACTTCTACTTCTAACCATATACCTCAAAAAATTTAAAGCAGGGACTCAACAGTCTTGTATACTAATAATCAAAAGAAAGGGATCAGTATTGTATCAAATCCCCATGTGTGAGGTACATGAAATAGACAAATCCATTGAGATAGGAGCTAGGATGGAGGCTACCTTGGGCTGGTGGGAGGGAGAATGAGGAGCTAGTATTTAATGAGGATGGAGTTTCAGTCTGGCATGATGAAAAGTTCTGGGAATGGAGAGTGGTGATACTGCCTATAGTTATGCATCCGACAGTTCGAATGTACTTAATGCCACTGAACGGTACACTTAAAAGGGTAAATTTTATGCATATTTTATCACAATAAAAAAGAAATATGATATAAATAAGAAATAGAGATCTCTGTGATATGAAATGATCCTTAACACATATTAAGGGAAAAATCAAGAACAGCCTATATAAAGAACCTAACTCTAATTGAATATTTTAAAAGCGTATGCAAATAGATGCAGTTATTTAATATTTTAACCAAGGATATGCAAGAAAAGTTGATGGTGCTGATCTTTGCAGGGAACTGGAAGTAGCAGGGAGAGCGGGTAGTCCTTTTTTATTGAAAAGCTTT
Source organism: Ailuropoda melanoleuca (assembly GCF_002007445.2). Lineage (NCBI taxonomy): Eukaryota > Metazoa > Chordata > Mammalia > Carnivora > Ursidae > Ailuropoda > Ailuropoda melanoleuca. The sequence goes on from NC_048223.1 coordinate 118,922,345, forward strand.
CCCTGCAGGAGTCTGAGATCTTTCCCCTCCAGGCACATGCATTGTCTTTATTCAAATAACCGTAACAGAACAAGGGAGGAGGGGGTGCCTGGAAGCTCCCTTGTGTTCACCTTCTCCAGATTGCAGGCCAGTCCTCTGGGGAGCACTCCCGAGCCCAGGGTGGACAACAAGCCGGCAGAGCTGGATTTGTGCACCCCTGCACCTCCCCAGGACGGTGTGACACAGGACAGGCTGACCACTGCCTTTCCGTCCTGGAATGAGCAGAGCCTGTTAGCCTGGGGCTCCAGTTTATAGAAGACCCGGTCTAGTTCATTTTTATAAGCCAAATTATAGAACTCTTCACTTTTGTTTTATGTGGTTGTTTGGATAATAGAAACTGAAGTCCTTGCCCAGGAGAGTAAGGGAGAGCGAACCAGTTATGTCTTTGCACAATAACCTGCTATATACTTAATGCCTGCAAATCACTGATGTTAGCAGAGTCGCTCCCGGAGGGAGCATCCACGCTCCTAGATGGGTTCTGGACTTTCTAGAGACTCGTGGAGCTGTTTGCATGAGTATCACAGTGAAGTGGAGTCATTATTCCATCTAATCTGTGACAAGTGTGACAACGGAGCAGGGCCTTGCTGTCCTCTACCTGCCTTCTTGGTGGAAAACAAATTCCTTGTGCCTGAGCTATTGGTCCAACGTGTTCTTTATTAGAGCATCTCACACGCGAGCAGGAAAGAAGTCCCACATTTTCCTAGAATTCAAGGAACATGGTTGTCACTTGTGTCGAATAGCTGCAGAGTGGCTGTCCCCAGGAGCTTTAGAGCATTTTCACTCTGTCAAGTGGCCCCAAGAGACATGAGACAGATGCCACTTCAAAACCATGGGGACAGGGTGTTAATGAAATACCTCCTTACTGAGAAGTTTCTGGTTGATTCAAAAGCGTAGCTTCCCTTTGGAGGAGCATTGCTAGTTTAAAAAATCAAAGTGTAATCAGTGGGACAAGAATCCTGTTTTTCAGCCGTGGATTCCAAAGCTGGGTTTAGCAAGGCAAGGAAAACATTTTATTGCTTCAACAGAAGCTCTTCATTGTACCCAATCGAGGGCATTTCACAGCATAATTTTGCCTCTGTTTTATGACAAAGAAATCTCTGGGATATGATGTGATGGCTTCCTTGAACAATCTCACTGTCCAGTTAGTTCCAGCAAGATCCCACTGGAGTCTCCAGCCGGGCTGCGGTGGCTGCTTCCATGGGGTTGGTCAATAACAGAGCTGACAGCTGCTGAAATCCTAGGTTGTGGCTAACGCTTTTCTGCAAAGAAGGCTGTGCTCATTCATCTCATTTGAGAAGGCATAAACACCAAGTAATTACCACTTCTCCAATTCCACTCCACAAGGAGGGTGTCTAATCATCATTAATCCCTCTGGGGTATGCAGTGTGCCACCAGCCCTGTGATGGGCAGGTCTGGAATTAATCTGGACGTAACATGGCATCCTTGTCATTTAGCATTGGTTCATCTCCTCTCTCTCTCTCTCACACACACACACAACCAGAAGCCCTGAGCGTACTTTCTGTGGGAATGTGGAACACAGAGGGAACGGACTAGGATCTGGATTTGGGGGGAGCCTGGAAGATGACAAAACCAAACTTGTGTGAGGCTGAGACTCTGAGGAAGTCCCAAGGGCAGGCTCAGACTTCCGTCATCCCAGTCTTAGGAGTGAAGTCAGGATGAGATGAGAAGAAGGTGCTTGATGACTGGGGTGGATGGGAGGACAGACAGAAGCTTCTGCTAGCCAGGCCTAGCCTGCTGTCTGCAGTTGATCTCATTTGGGATGAGAATGACACAATGGGCCTATTAGCAAGTATAAATTAGACTAATGTGATAATGATTGCCAGTTCTTTTAGGAATTATACCAAGACATATATAGTATATCCTTTTTTTAGTAGAATAATCTGGAGACAAATCATGATTCATTTTCATGTGCAGTTTCATCAACCATGAGGTTCCCTCCGACCTTCTGCATCTGATAAGCTATAATTTGCATCATGTCCTTGTTTTTATTAGCCTTGTTTTATTTTAGACTGAGCAGTTTAGTCTGCTCACTGTTTCAACATTTTCCCAAAGAAGAAATATAGAAGAGCTGACACTTCCAAGGTTTAGATCCACAGGCTTGGGGCAAGAGCAGTCTTTCATTCTCCATCAGTCAGAGTCCTGGGACCGCCCTTCTTGATCCTACCTGGGTGCCTTTGCACCTGCTGGTCTCCTGAACAGCTGTGTCCTAACTTTGCATACCTGGGGACCTTTTCCCTCCCCTGCCCCCTGCCCCAGACATCTGTTCATTCAAGAAACATTTGAAATGACATCACGGGCACTTGCTAGGGCACTGGGGTATCATGGTAGACATAGCAGCCCTTTCACATTTCTTCCTGGAACTTTGAGTTTAGTGAGGACACCACATAAAAAAAATAAGTAAATAAGCAAACTCAATTATTTAAACAGTGTTAGGCTCTATAAAGATAACCAGACGCTAAGATGGAACAAGACAGAGGAACTCTCAGGTAAGGAAGTTGAGAGGAGCCCTCTTTCCGGAGGAGACCTATCATCTGACCCTTGGAGGATGGGCAGGAGCCCAGGCGACCCTAGAGCAGGGGAAGGGCATTTTGGAAGCTGGGAAGGCCAAAGGAAGGAGCAGGGCAAGTCTGATGAACTGAAAGAAGCCAGTAGGACTGGGAAATCATGGATTAAGGGCTCCTAGTCTGTGCCCTCAAAACCTTTGGTGCACAATCCCATATAGGGTGCCTTCTGGTTCTCTAAACTGGGCGTCTGGGTGTCTGCTTCCTGTCTCTGCTCTGATCACCTGGTGTCTCCAGCAACGTGGTCCCTACTGGGCATGTGGTAGGTATAGAGTGTGTGTTTGTTGGATGGAGAAGTCCATGACTCTGGTCTTGCCTGTGCTGGGTGCTTGTTACCTGACTCCGTGTAAGCTGGTGGATGTGAAGGATGCCGCAGGGCATGCAGAAACTCCAGGCGATGGTATCAAGGGGCTGTGGGCCATGGTTTCCAATTGCTGGGATCTTCCCTGGTACTCTCTCTAAGCACAGAATTGCCCAGATTGTGTTTCATGGCTGATATATTGATATTTCTACTTGCAGTCCTTGCTCTGGTTAATTCTGGTTGCTTGAATAACTACAGCAACTTTGGCTTAATGCCATAAATGAATGCCATAGACAGCGATATAGACAGCCCAGGCTTTGAAGTGGGAACAGACATAGGAGATCATCAACCCAGTCTTCTCATTTTATGAGGACCAGAGGGGAAAGTGACTTATCCAAGGTCACACAACAAGCTAATGACTGGAGGAGACTAGCTCCTGGAGCCCTTGACTCCCAGGCTTTGCTGTGTCCACGGGCCATCGGGTCTCCACTTATGCCTTACCTCTCCAGGTTCCTCCACATATGAAAGGCTAGGAGGGTGGGGTTAGAGCCTGGGCTCCGGAGCCGGGCTGCCAGCTGCCGATGCCAGCTGCACTGCCTAAGCCTGGCTCCCACATTGAGCGATGCCTCAGTTCCCCCATCTTCAAAATGGGGTAACAGCTAAATTTATCGCTTAGTGAAATGATAATTCATTTAAATTGAGTAATTCATGTGAAGAACCTGGCACTTAGTAAGAACTTCATAAATGTCAGCTATGATCATCCTTTCTCTAAACTCTGTTCTGAAGTCAGCATAGGCTCAGCGCACATTTCCAACAATTCTGTCCTTTATGCATTTGTTTTTTCTTTCTATTAGATACTGAACTGGATTTTATTTATCCATCTCTCCCCAGGCAAATGTCTCCACTGCTGGAAAAATTATAAATCCCAAGCTATTGTTTCTTTATTAAATTTTAGAAAATGAGACCGCGGTGCTTGTGATGCCCCCTTGCCCAACGTGGACAGTGTAGGGAGGAGGCTTATTCTTATGAGAGAAGTTAATTAGTCATGCTCAAGCAAGGCAAATAGCGTGGAGGAGAAGGGGCCTCTGTGGGGAGAGGAATGGCTTGAATTGTGGTCTTGAAGATGAGATTATAAATGAGACAAGGGATTTACATGCATAAAATACAGCCTGATGAAGAGAAATGGAAAAAAGGCAAATGAGAATGAAAAAGTTTGAAAAGGCTCCGGTTGTCTAAAGGAAACACTAAGCTTCATGTCTTATGTTTATCAGATGCCTAGTGATGATTTAAATGGAGAGGTAGGGGCCCCTGGGTGCCTCAGTTGGTTGAATGTCCGACTCTTGGTATTGGCCTGGGTCATGATCTCAGGCTTAGGACATGTCCTCAGCATTGTGAGATGGAGCCTGTGTTGGGCGCCGTCTCAGTGGGGAGTCTGCTTGAGATTCTCCCTCTCCCTCCCCCTGCTTTCTCTCTCTCAAATAAATAAGTAAATCTTTAAAAAAATGTTTTAAAAAATAAAATAAATGGAGGGGTAGTAAATGGGTGAGTAGTAGGCAGATGGGTGGACAGACAGACGGACAAGGGGAGGGTAGGCAGCTGGGTGCATGAGGGGTGGCTGGATTTGTGGGTGAGTAGATAGATGGATGGCCAGACAGATGGATGTGGGATGGATAGATGGAGAGGTAGGTCAGTGGGCTGGTGGATTAAGACAAAATGTTCACCTGATTTTCCACATTAACTTGTCTGGAGCTCTGTAAAGTATTGCAAAAGTAAGTATATCTGTGTGAAGTTACACATTTTATTTCCTCAACTATCAATAAGAAAAAAAAAGTACAAATCAGCCTTGTAGAGGAAAGGCAGAATTATCTTTTTAGTCTCTGTATAGATAATAACACAAAATTACTGTCACATGAATAGGCCAAAAAAAAGGGGGGCAGGAAAGAAAGTCATACAAGGTTGTATCAGGCAGCTAATTAATAACAAATCATGTTACTTTTCTGGATTTCGTGATGTTAAAATTATGATTTATTTTCTCATTCTTAAAAAATATTCGCTTTTGTTTTTAATTTTATTTTTGTGATATTGTAAGCTTTTTCTTAAAGAGGGAACCCAAAAGTGTTTACATTTCAGGCCGCACCAAACCTGGGCTCCTCCTAATGCCGAAAGATACGCTTTACCCTCCCGCTCCCTGCTCTGCCCTTCTTCTCTCACACCTGCCCTGTCCTTGCCCTGGTTAAACCAGATCGCCTGTCTGCTGACACCCAAGCCCCTGAGCGGGGCTGGGAGGAGATACCCAACTTGGATGGCGGTCTCTGGTCCCAACATGGGCACTTGGCATGGCTCTACCCTGTGCTGTGTTTTCTCCGTAAACCCACCTTCCCACGATTGTCCATGACAAGGTGATACCTGTGCTCTCCTCCGAGCACCAACATCTCACTCTGTCCACTTCCTTAGCTGGTGACTTCTGTTCTTTCACTGAGAACATAGACAGGAACCACTCACCTCCTTCAATCTACCAATCTGACTCCTCTGCTCTCTTTCCTCCCTCCTCGGTCACAGTGGCACTATCTGGGTTACTCTCTAAGGCAGCCTCCCCGTGGGGGCACCCTCCCCCCGGGGGCACCAGCCCCATCCCTTCTGGAAGACGCAAAGATCTGAGAGTATCAGGTGCGTGGGTGTCCCACCCTTCTCTGTACCCACCCTGGAGGCCACTGGGGAGTGTTCTCTTTCAGGCCAACATCCTCCTGGTTCTCTGCCCAAGGGGGGTTCTGTGGTCATGGGTGTGGGGGCATCTGGAAGAGCCGAGAAGCCCTCAGGCAATAGGGGATGGGAGGGAGTGGAGCGCGCTCACCCTCCATGGAACACTTCTGATTCTCAGCGGGCCCTGCTGGTTGGAGCCCCCGTGTCCACAGCAGCTAATGCACGCTCCCTCTGTTGACTTTCTTCCCTTCCCTGTCCCTTTCCCACGCCCTCACTCTGCTTCTTGGGATCCACCTCCCTCCCTCGTAAGCTGCTGGCCCCTGAACCTTTGCTCAGGGTCTTCTTAGTCATCAAGCTGCATCCCAAATCCGCTGGGTCCTTACCCCCTTCACCAGCAGCACCCCGGTCTAAGCCACCCTCGCCTCGCACCTGTAATATCGTGGAAGCCTCTCTCCTCCTTTCTCTCTTTCCGCTGTTGCCTCATGTGGTTTTTCTACACAGAAAAGCCGGAGGATCTTTACTTTCAAGTGCAAAAATCAAATCATGGAACTCCCCTGCTTAAAATCCTTGGACAGCTGCCCATCAAATGTCGAGTAAAATCCAAGCAGCTCACCACAGCCCCTCCACCTCCCCGGCTCCATCTCATTTCCTGGCCCCCCTCAGCCAAGCTCTGTTCCCACGGGTCTTTGCTCTGGAACATGCCAAGCTCCCTCCTGCCTGAGACCCTGCGCTCAAGTGTTACCTCCTCAGAAAGGTCATTTTTTCTGATAGAAGGAACAATGGTCCCCTAAAGATGGAACATCCTAATCCCCAGACCTTGTGAATATCGACCTCACATGGCAAAAGGAGAGTTTTGTAATTAAATTAAGGATCTTGAGATGGAGATATTATCCTGAATTGTTTGGAGGGCCAGTGTAACCACTATGGAATCCTTATAAGAGAGAGGCAGGAAGATCAGAGTGAGAAAAGGCAATGGAGTGAGGGAGTGGGAGAAGGAGCCAGAAGAGAGGAGAGACGAAGACGTTATGTTGCAGAGGATGAGATCAGGAACCAAGGAAATGGATTCTTCCCCAGAGCCTCTGGAAGGAAGACAGCCCTGCCAACACTTTGATTTTAGGGCTTCTGCCCCCCAGAAATGTGAGCAAATATTTTGTGTTTATGTAAGTCACTAAATTTGTCATTTGTTATGATGTGATTTGAAGTTTGGGTCTGAGAGCGAACAGCCAGGAAAGAATTCTTGAGATGTTTTTGGTGCAAAAAGGTGAATTTATTATAGCACAGCAATAGGACCTGGGGGCAGAAAGAGCTGCACTGGGATTGTGAGGAGTGACTGATAATATACTTTTTAATTAGTGGGGGTTAGGGTTAGTGTTAAGTCTCTAAGGAATTTGTAAGCAAGGCTTTCAGGACCTTGAGGGGCTAGCTGCTGTTAAGGTAAGATTACTCTTCGTCTTTAATGAAACATAAAAATGAAGGCATTAAGGCAGCCGTGAGTTCCTTGAGGAATGCCGTGCTGTGCAGGTTTCAGGTATCTATCAGTGGGCTGCAGGCTCTAAGGAAATTTAATTTTGGCTACATTTTTCTTGCCTTTGTTCTCCTCATCAGTTACAGCAACAGCAGGGAAGGAGCAGACCCTCCATGAATCTTGATGCTGTGCTTTTCTCCCCAGGACGGAGCACAATCTGGTCAGTACCATTTGTGGTTTGCTTGTTTAGTTGTTTACTCCCTGTGACGTCCCCTAGAACAGAAGCTCTATGAGGGCTGGGAGTCTGTGTTGGTCACTTCTCTACTCCCAGCAGCACCCGGAGGTGGGGCTGTGCCTTTGCAAAGTCTGCGTGCCTACAAGTGTCCCTGCCCATCCCGTGCCTGACACCACTTGTTGAACGCATGATGAAGACTGTTTCCCATCATGACTGATGAGGTTGTGGGATATCGGTGAGGTTCAGTGGGGTGGAGTCCGGAGCCGACGACCAAGAAAGAATTCTTGAGACGCCTTTGGTGCAAAATTGGTGGTTTATGAAAGCACGGGGACAGGACCCGTGGGCAGAAAGAGCTGCTGCCCCGGGTTGTGAGGGGTGGCTGATTATATGCTATGGGGTTGGGGGAGGTAAGGGAAAGGGGAGGCTGAGAAAGCACTTTCATATGTCAAAGAAGACTCGCTGGATATTGGAGGCCTTGCTATTTTCAAGCCAAGGCTGTTTACAGTATTTTTTTTTATAATAATTTTTTATTATGTTACGTTAGTCACCATACAGTACAGCCCTAGTTTTTGACGTAAAGTTCCATGATTCATTACTTGCGTATAACACCCAGTGCTCCATGCAATACGTGCCCTCCTTCATACCCATCACCAGCCTATCCCATTCCCCCACCCCCCNTGACCCTCCCTCTAATAAGCACTAACATGAGGACAGTTGGGAGTCTGCCAAAGGAATGATCACAAGTCCTTGTCAATGGGCTTCAGGTTTAAAAGAAATTCCATTTTATTTACATTTCCTTCTGCCTCAGCCTCCCTCAATTTTATGGAGGGGATGGTAATGTAGGGCTCCAGGAAACTGAATTATGGGTCTCTGGAAGTTAGGCTATTGATAAGAAAGCTTCTTCCTTGTAAATCACTAGGACATGTGTAAACTGAGGGAGACTCAGGTCTCACAGGATTGTGATCTCTGTCACTTAACCATTTATTTTTTCCTTTCCTTAGTTTTAGGGCAGTCAGGACTGCCGAGGAATGTTGCATACATTGGGGGGGGGGTTGCAGGGTGTCAGTTTCTGCTTTGTCCTCAGCTTGCCTTCGGTTCCCTCATCAATGACCATTGAAATATGCTTTTCTCTACCCACAGAGACAGATTTTCCTTTGGCTGCATGTACCATGTGAGTTGTTTTTCTCCCCAGTACTGGNGTATCCTCATGTGGCAGGAAATGCCAAATCTCTTTAAAATGTTGTTACATTTGGGTTCTGAGTTTCTCCAGAAAGTTACATGAGGAAGGGCTTTTAGGTGGCAACGTTCTGATTCTCTAAAACGTTTTAGTCCTGTCGTTTAGAGGAGGTGAAAACTGTCCTGGCGGACTGGGCAGCCAGCCCCAGCCCCGGGGGAGTGCTAGGTCGAGGAGGTGGGGAGCAGCTTGCCATCACTCTGGTTTCTTGGGAGGAACGTCTTCAATGACAGAATGGCGAAGATGTGTTGAGTCTATGAAGCTATAAACTTGGTTCTGGGCGTATGGGTCTGTAGGTAGAGAAATGGGAAAGTCACCAAAGCAATCCTGGGGAGAAGGTAGGGCCCCGTTACCTGACCCGAATCATTTGCCCAGGGCCACACATTCGTTCATCGACATATGTCTCTGAGCACCTACCGCGTAGCTAGTGCTGTGCCGAGTCCGGGGCTGGTTGGTGGTCAGCACGCCAGGCCTGGTCCCAGCCTTTTGGGACCTGCATTCCAGTGGGACAATAACGGAGCCCCAAAACACATTTTGAGAAGAGCTGAAGAAACAAAGTATGTGGTGACAGACGTCAGCAAAAAGGAGGCAAACATAATACCAGCAACTGTGAAAGAGCTTTTATTGACTAAAAGAAAACCTCTCAGTTTTTTAAGAATTCAAATTTTGAATGAAAGTCATTGAAAACAGGCGATTCCATGAGGTTTAAAAGCAAAGGGCTGGATGAAGACATATGGAGCAAATATTAGCAAATGGTCCTAACGTCACACGAGGGTGAATTCAAAGCCAAGGATTAAAATCAGGCAAAGGTGGCACTTTGTTATACAGGATATTATCCCCAATGAGACCGTGATGATCACACATCTAGATCTTCAGTTTCTGTGGCAGGCAGAATAATGGTTCCCCCACAGATGGCATTCCTGGCACCTGTAAAAATGTGACCATGACAGAAGGGACTGTCAAGATGGGTTTGAGTTGAGGATCTTGAGATAGGGAGGTTATCCTGGATTATCCTGGTGGGCCCAGTGTAATCACAAAAGTCCTCCTAAGTGAAAGAGGGAGGCAGCAGAGTCAGAAAATGGGGTATGATGTGAATGGTGACGTTTCTGGCTTTGAAGTTGGAAGACAGCTGCAAGCCAAGGAACATGGGCAGCCTCTGGAGCCAGGAAGGCAAGGAAGCAGATTCCTCCCTAGAACCTCCAGAAAAAATGCAGCCCTGCTGATTCCTTGATTCCAGCCGGTGAGTCTTCCAACCTCCAGAGCGATGAGATAATACATGTGTGCTGTGTAAGTGACTATGTTTGTGGTCATTTGTTACATCAGCCCTAGGAAACCAACACATGTACCAAATAACAAAGCCTCAAATTATGTAAAGAATAAGGGTAGTGACTACAGGGAGAAATATACAGAATCATAAAAGAGATTTTTAACTCATTCCTGTTAACACAGAAAATTGGGTTTGGGATTGCTAACTGCTCATCACAATCTGTGGTCTTCTCTTCTTCCCAAGTACACAACTGGACTACATTTCCCAGCTCCCTTTGCAGCTAGATATGGCCACGTGACAGTTCTAGCCAATGTGATGTAAGACATTGCTGGGCCAAGACTTTTAAGCTCACTCTGCCCCCGCCTCCCCCAAAACAATGACGAGGCCTTAGGAGATGGAGGAGTCTTAAGGTGGAAGGAGCGAAGTCCTTGAATCATCTTGTGACCGGTACATTTTATGAGAGTGAGAAATAAGCTTCTATGTATTTGAGTCATTGTATATTTTGGAGTCTTTTTGATACAGTAGCCTAGTTTAAGGATTAGGAAATATAGAGAAAAATATTTAAGAATTTAAAAGATCTGAAAGTTATAATTAAGAAAGGAAACAATCAACAAAACTAAAAAGCAACCGACTGAATGGGAGAAGATATTTACAAATGACATATCCAGTAAAGGTTAGTATCCAAAATATATAAAGAATGAATACAACTCAATGCCCCCCAAATAATCCAATTAAAAAAATGGGCAGAAGACATAAACAGACATTTCTTCAAAGAAAACAGATGGCCAACAGACACATGAGAAGGTGCTCAAAATCACTCATCATCAGGGGAATGCAAGTCAAAACCACAAGGAGATATCACCTCACACCTGTCACAATGGCTAAAACCAAAAAGACAAGAAACAAAAAGTATTGGTGAGGATGTGGAGAAAAAGGAACCCCCTTACACTGTTAGTGGGACTGCAAACTGGTGCAGCCAATGTGAAAAACAGTATGGAGTTTCCTTAAAAAATTAAAAATAGAACTACTCTATGGTCCAGTAAACTCACTCCTGAATATTTACTAATTCAAAGGGATACCTGCACCCCTATGTTTATTGCAGCGTTATTTACAATAGCCAAAGTATGGAAGCAGCCCAAGGGTCCATCAATAGATGAATGGATCAAGAAGAGGTGATATATATATATGTGTGTTGTGATAGTATATATGATATATATATATATATATAATGGAATATTATTCATCTATAAAAAGAATGAAATCTTGCCATTAGCAAAAACATGGATAGAGCAAGAGAGTATCATGAGAAGTGAAATAAGTCAATCAGAGAAAGACAAATACCATATGATCTCACTCATGTACAGAATTTAAGAAATATAACAAATGAGCAAAGGAAAAAAAAAGAGAGAGAGAGAGGCAAACCAAGAAACAGCCTCTTAATTAATGAGAACAAACTAATGGTTACCAGAGGGGAGGTGGTGGGGGAATGGGGGAAATAGGTGATGGGGATTAAAGAGTACACTTACCATGATGAAACAAAATTAAATTAAATTAAAAAATAGAAGATCCAAAAGTTATAATTAGTATATAATTATAATTAGTTAATATTAATAAAAATAGAATTAATAAATTGTAATTAAGATGATTAATAATTATAATTTAATATACATTGGCATATCAGCTGATGGAGACTACTCCTTATTGTCAGGTAGTTTTTCCACATTTATAGAAATTGACCATATAACAGGTCATGGAGAAAATGTCCATAAATTCCATTTAGTCAAAAGTGTAAGATTACATTTTCTAATCATAGTAAAACAAAAATAACTGACAAAAAAAATAGGCCTTCACATTCCCCCCAAGCCCTGTACCTTCACAAAAAAAGGAGGAAAAGATTTCTTAAATTGCCCTTTATTTCTCCTTTTATACTTTTCTGTAATATTTTGAAATTTTTTACTTGATTCTTACATTATTTCTGAAGAATTGGGGCAATACCACCACAGGGATAGAGATTNACATTTTCTAATCATAGTAAAACAAAAATAACTGACAAGAAAAATAGGCCTTCACATTCCCCCCAAGCCCTGTACCTTCACAAAAAAAGGAGGAAAATATTTCTTAAATTGCCCTTTATTTCTCCTTTTATACTTTTCTGTAATATTTTGAAATTTTTTACTTGATTCTTACATTATTTCTGAAGAATTGGGGCAATACCACCACAGGGATAGAGATTGGGTGGGTGATTGCCAGAGCCTGGGGATGGAGGAAGGTGACCCACAAAAAGCATGAGGGAACTTTCTGGGGTGATGAAAATGTTCTGTATCTCTGCTGGGGTTCCAATGCCTTCCAAACGCACTGAACCACACACCCCAAACAGTGTACATTTTACAGATTGTAGATTATACCTTAATAAATCTGAATTTAGAAAACTCAAGTCAAAGTAAATAATTTTATGGGTCATAGAACCCTAGATTATTCTTTTTTATTCTTTTTTTTTTTTTGGTATCAAAAAAACCACACTTAATGTTTTTGAGCACGCCTTTTGAGGCCTGGAGGGCACTGAATCGTCTGGCTTTCAGATCTGGCTGCGTTGGACTTAGAATGACCACAGCAAGTTGGAACATTGTCTGTCATATCAGTATCTNCCTGAATTTAGAAAACTCAAGTCAAAGTAAATAATTTTATGGGTCATAGAACCCTAGATTATTCTTTTTTATTCTTTTTTTTTTTTTGGTATCAAAAAAACCACACTTAATGTTTTTGAGCACGCCTTTTGAGGCCTGGAGGGCACTGAATCGTCTGGCTTTCAGATCTGGCTGCGTTGGACTTAGAATGACCACAGCAAGTTGGAACATTGTCTGTCATATCAGTATCTGTCAGAACGCCACTGTGCCAATACCCAGGCTCTCCTGCGAAATCCTAGTATCGAGGAATATCCAGTTGTTCTCTCATTTGAAGAGAGAAACAAATCACCTCTGCATTCCCGCATTCCAAACCCCAGATTCAGCAGAAGGAAGAGAAACCCTTCAGGGCACATCCCGAGATGGGCCCCATTTCCAAGTGCTGCATTTACCTCCTTCTGACTGTAAGCCATGCCAGCATGCCCGAGGCTGCCCCTGACGAGCAACCTTCCTGGTGTTCATTACCTAGAACTTTCTAGAACATTTTATTTTAAAAAGGAAGGTCGACAGGGGTCAGATACAGTTTTAACCAATATTTAACAAATGTGACATCTCCCTCCCCCAACACATTTATTTGTTTATTTTAAGATTTTATTTATTTATTTGACAGAAGGAAAGAGTGTGAACAAGCAGGGAGAGCAAGAGAGGGAGAGAGAGAACCAGGCTCCCTCCTGAGCCGAGAGCCCAATGTGGGGCTCGACCCAGGACCCTGAGATCATGACCTGAGCTGAAGGCAGATGCTTAACCCACTGAGCCACCAAGGCGCCCCCTCCCCCAACACATTTAAATACACGATGAGGACACTAAAATACTACTCAGTGCTTTGGAAGGTCGGTGCTGAAATGCCAGTTGGCATGTTGGAACGCTCTGGAAACGGTGTGAGTTGGGGGTCTGGGCCTCCGTGTGGGGCCCCGCCTGCCTCTCCTGCACCATCTCCACCCATGGCCACATCCATCTTCCCTCATGCTTGAGCAATGCCAGTCTGCTGGTTTCAAATCTCCATGCATTGACTCATACTTTTCTCTCGGCATCCACACCTGTGCCTCGATACCCTTCCTCATTGTCTGTCTCTCTCCCTCCAGGGAGCCTGCCCAGAATCTTCTGGCTCAGCAAGCACCCTTCATTTTTGTATTTCTTTCCCTATGCCTATGACTATTTTCATCACTCACCAAACAGTACTGAGATGATGTGTCAGTCTCCTAAACTGACCTGGATGCTCCAAGAAGGCAAGTTCTCTGTCTTACTGGCTTTGTCCTGCAGGCCTTAATGTGGGTTATAGCTCTCATGGGGCCTGGAAGAGCTGGTGGAACTGAAATGGGAAATGCTTCTCTTCTCACTCCCAGTTTGTGCTCTCTTCCTTGCTCCTTGCTGACCACGTGGGCCAGGCACAGAGTAGCAGGTGCAGGTCATGGACGCTGCTGGGACAGGTGAGGAGGCCAGGGGTCAGGACAACGGTCAGGACACCGAGGGAAGGGTGAATCTGAGACACAATCATGGCTTTGCCCAAGCACACTGTGAATTAAGACATTATTTTATTGATAGCTCTACACATTCCACCAACCAAAAATGATTTCACCGTCTTATATGTTGAGCTAATCTATTTTAGAATCCTGAAAAGAAAACCAAAGAAACGTGGACAATGTAGCATGTGCCACAGAGTAAGGGAAAATTCCAGCATTAAGCTTGACGGCAATCCTGTCATGAGGCAGTGCTATGACCATGCCCTTATCTGGTCTACAGATATGCTGAGTTTCTCTTCAGCTGCGAGACCAAGGGATTGAGGAGGACGTTTCACCTTACTTCTGGTGAGGATTAAGAAGCCTGTGGACAAGGAAAACAGAGTATATTGTTTGGTTGAGAGCAGGCCCAAGGTCGAATGGTGGACACGCAGGCAGGTGTCCTGAACCTTGGATGAAACTCAAATGCCGAGTCAGGAGTAAGCCGAGAGTCAGAATCCGAGAACCACTGACCCGAGTGAATGAAGAAGCAAATCAGGGCAGGCTGGGAACTCTAGGAAGACGGCCCAGATGGAGCTGTGTGGCTGGTGGGGTCTTCAGCAGCATAGGTCAGAATCTTCTTTCTACTTCTCCTCCTCCCAAGATATCATGAATAAGAATGAGCTGAGTGTGCTTTCAAAACATCCCAAACATTTCAAAACATGCATGTATATTTGTGAGTGTACATACGTGTATTGTGTGCACATATGCATAGCTTCTGTTTCTCTTTTTAAAAAATATATAAATAGGATCATTCTTGACACAGTGAAGGGTTATGGACTTTTTTTTTTTTCACTTGGCACTATGTCTTGTGGATCTTTACATGCCATTGCATCTTGATTAAAATCATTAAAAAAAATTGTTCCAGAATATTCCACACGAGATGGTGGTACCAAAATATATTTAGCCCATTTCCCTATTGATAAATATTTGTTTTTTATTATTCAGTTTGGGGCGATTTGCATAGCTACCTTTCTTATACACATAATCTCTCTATAGCTGGGCAAGTATATTGGCAAGAAAGAGAGTTAAAAGTGAAATCGTTGGGTTGAAAAGAGGGTATATTTAAAATTTTTCAAGTTGTTTCTAGATATAGCATGGGTTCTGCAAATTGCCTTTGAGAAAATGTACCAATTTTTGCTCCTGCCTTGGTATGTGGCCTGTTTGTCCACAACATCCCAAAGAGGTGTTCTTCTGAACCTGAAGCCTGGCACTTGGGTTCAGCCTGCCTTGTTTCCAGGGTTGCCAACGCATTATCTGATGAGTGAACGGCCCTCCTCTCCCTCTAACTCCTGTCATCTGTCCACACTGTCGCTTAAATAAGTGTTGCTTCTTCAGGCAGATATCTCTGATGCTCTGAATTGGTCAGGCAGGTCTCTTTGATGCTCTAAACCAGGCTTGATCTCTCGATTACATGCTCGCATCGTAGCCTATATTTCTTTGTGTTTATGTAGGTGTGAAATATGATTTGTTTACTCTTCGTATCTCACCCTAGATTCATTCATTCATTCTTATGTTTTTATTAATTCATTCATTCAAAACGGGATGTTTTGACCAATCAAGGGCCAGTCTAGTGAAGTGGTTAAGAGCACAGACTCTAGAATCGAACTTCTTGGGGTCAAAAATCAACCTTGTCCCTTACCACCCTGTATGACCAAGTCACTCAGCTTCTCTACCCACTTCATAGTGTATAGGGATGGTTAATTGGGAGAGTGCACATGAAACACTTCAAAGAGCAACTGGTATATAGAAAGTGCTAAATAAATTCTACTATTTCTTATTATATGCCAGGCAGTGTGCCTAGCGCTGGGGACCCAGCAGGGAAGAAGACAAAGAACTGTCTTTAAAAAACAGAATAATTTCACATCAGCTATGAGGGAAATACATGCCTCCTAGGCCGGGCAGGGGGGATTTCTCTTAGATAGAGTGATTAGGGGAGGCCTCTCTGTAAAGGTGACTTGTGAACTGAGGCTAGAAGGATAGAGGTGGCATGAGCTCTACAAAGAGTCAGGGGAAGATCATTTTAGGCAGAGGAAACAGTAAGTACAAGGGTCCTGGGGCAGGAACATGGTGCATAAGAACAGAGCCTATATGATGGGATAATGGAGAGCAAAGTGAGAGGTCAGCTCTGGGCCTGTTCACCATGGTATCCCAGTGCCTAGTATATGGCATATCACTGTGTAGGTATTCAACAAATTCATAGATAAATAAGTGAGTAATGAATGAGTGAAGAAAGGAAGAGATGATATGAATGGGTTAGAGGCTTCGTCCTGCTCTCAGATACCATCTGCCCATTTTTGGTCACTCCAGCCTCTGCAGAAGAAGCAAATGAGTATGATCTTCGGCACCCTTACCTGTTAGAGAGTCAGGCAGGTGAGTGGATATTTTAATCTGGATGGGACTTGAAGATCACACATGGCACCTGGTACCATCATTCCTGCCAAGAAACTGAGCCATCTGGAAGAAGGAATATCTTCGGATCCTGTGTACAGAAATGGTGACAATGGGCATTTCCACCAGACAAACCTGGAAGGGTTTCCAAAGAAACCTTCCATTTCCGATAGTGAAGTCATTTACCCTAAAGCAAACTCAGTGCTCAGAGTTCAATCACTGGGCATTTGCTCCTTGTGCCAGCGTGGCCGGGGCTATCCCCTCCGTGACTGGTGTCCTGATGCTGTGCTCACCTCTGTATAAACACGTGAAGCCAAGTGCCCATAAACATACCCACCGTACGCGCTTCCCCCTGGTCTGAGCCTCGGGTGGATGCGATTGCCTCAGGCAGCAGAAGAGGAGTATTAAATATCGCGTAGAAGAGAAATAGGGTCTAGATTTGCAGAAACAGAAAGACCTGGGTCTGCTGAGACGGGATTAAAGAAAGACAATGAGCATTGGTTTAGCACTTCAGCTTTTCAAACCATGTTAACTGTCTGATTTATTATCATGACCACCCTCAAATGAAAAAAAAATAACTTACTAGTGGCATATGATCCTAGGCCGAAATCCCCAGCTTTTCTCACTAGTCCGTGTTGATGCTCTAAGCATAAATTACAGTGCACTGGAAAATCCAACTTCAGAGCCACTTTATTTTTCTAGGTATTTTTATGGTACAATGAAGCCCATATCTATCTATATTACATGTATAAAAAAATCAGTTTTATTTAAAAATATTCCTTTCTTCGTTCTTATATTCAAAATAGATTTTTTGAACCAACTGCTTCGCAGGGCAAAGGTTTTTGAGTTTCATAAATTCTGAATTAGTGCAGATGAAAGTGGTTTTCACTCGTTTCCTGTTCGTATTTACCAGTCTTCAGAGTCTTTTTATCTTGTGGCTGGCTTTATAAGAAAAGTCCTCCAAAGAAAGTACACTCCCCTGGGGGCTGAGATGGTCTGTTTTTTGGTTTTTGTTTTTTATGAAAAGGGTGATCTTCTTCATGAAACTTTACAAATTTGAAGGGCAAGGTTGCCATGCCAACTTGTATAAATGGACAACTCCCATAACTGGATGAATAGCTGCCTGGAACATTCCTCCCACTGGGGGGCTGCCTCTGCACCCTCATCCCTGCAGCCATTGCCTTACTGGGGTTTTGCAAGAGCTCAGGTCTATATTCCAACCCCAACAAAGGTCACACCCAAAGCCCCTGTCATTTGCACCTTGGGACAAAATCTGTGAGTGACTTATATCTAGCATTTTCACCCACAGCTTTTACTGGTATCATGATAGAACTTGCCAACAAGGTGGGAGACTTGCATGATGGCAGGATTAGTGTTCTTGGAGAGATGAAAAAAAAAATCTTTTCTAGACCCATAGGAGCCTGAAGAACTGGAGAAAAAGAGGAATAAAGCTTAAATTTTCTTATGCTTTACCTTTTACAAGATGGATGGCTCTAGAAACACGACCGACTACACTTGCTGATAGGTGGCATGGAGTAGGGACAAGAGCATGGACAATCACTCACTTCATAAATGTCTATTGAGCACCTACTATGTGCTAGATGCTGGGAACTCAAGGTTCTGGAGGTTCCAGTTAGCACTTGGCTAACCATGTGTGAACAAGGGTGTTTGTGACTTGCTCAGTAGAGAGAGGGCCCTGGAATCTATCTTGCATGGTGTCCTGTACATAGTAGGTCCTTAACAAATATTATCAGTGACCTTAATGAGGGTGGGGAGCAGCAGGCTGAGCTAGAAGGAGCAATGAATTTCAAACACGGAGGCCTTGGGACCCCAGGCAAGTCACATTCGCTTCTCTGAGCCTGCTTCATTGCAAAAAAGAGAAAAAAGAAAAAGAAAAAGGGGAATTGTAATATCTCCCTTACAGAGGTGTTGAGAGAATTTAATAAGATGATCTCCCTGGAAGGGTCTAGTGTCGTGGCTGGCGGGGAGGAGCTCTCTGGAAGAATGTCTGCAAGGCTAGCATAGGGCCATGTCATGCAGACCGCCAAAGGGGTCATATTACCCATTTTGCGCTTTCTCCTAAAAGCAACAGGGAACCCCCAGAGGGTTCTAAGTGACTGGGACAGGCGTGGCTCTGCCGTTTTGGAAGCACCTTCTGGCTGCAGCCTGGAGGTGGGACAGACAGCGGGCAGGCTTCTGCCCCGATGCAGATGTGTCACTATGACAACCTGAGAGAGGAGGTATGGCTGGGTCTGGTTGAAGTGGGTGCCCTGGGAGGTGGAATTTGCAGGACTTGGTATCTGTTACATAAGGCTGAGATGAAGGAGCTGTTCCAGTGCAGACGGGTCAAGCCGGCATCCCGAGTTTTTGCTCGTACAACAGGCAGGAGAGTGGCCCCTCCAATCCCAGTCGTTGAATAATGGCGGAGGAATGAGTTTGTTGGACAAAATGCAGACTTCAACCTTTCAACACAGAGTGTGAGGGGTCTGCAGGCTGACCCGAGCGGGAGGCCCAGGAGCTTGCACCAAGCCAACAAGCCCCAAGGGAGAATGTCTGGAGTCAGCTGGTCTGTGCTTGTGTCTCAGCCGCGTCCTTTACCGACCACGTCGCCCATGGTCCCACAGATGCTAACCGAGCACCAAGCCCAGGGGCCACAGGCGAAAGAGACAGATCTGGATGCACGAGACTTTCTGTTCCAGCGTGGGAAACATAGAGCAAATATGTGACCAGGGTGTAGACAGGGTAGTAATCTGCCCACATTTGAGAAGTGGAGGTAAAGAGGTGGGGGTGTTTGACAGTAGCTGGTGTGGGTGGGTGGTGATGTGACTTTACGTAAGGTGGTCAGGGAAGACATTTAAAATCAGGTTGGAAGAATGAAAGACCCTGGGCAAGTCACGGTGTCTCCTGGAGCCTCGGGTTCAGGATCTTCCTCGGAATGATGGTGCTTTCTTTCAGATCAAATATACTATCCATCAATGCAACTAGAAGCTCCACAAACGTGACGTGCTGTTAACAGGTAACCGTGGCGGTGTGGGAAGGTTTGGGCCCTGTTGTCATGTCCTTGATGGCATGAGAAAAAGAGAAGGGTGTTTGCTTATTGCCCAGCATTTTCCTTAGAATCAGAGGTTCTGGCCTGGTGAAGGAGTCAGGCTTCATGCTAAGACCCTGAACCCCAACTCCTCTGGGACTGGGGAGTGCGGTGGAGGTGGAGGGGTGGTTTAGTCCTTGGCTGTACTGTGCTTTGTGGCCACAAGAGGGCTTACATCCCACAGACATTTCCGCCAGTAAACCTTGCATGTTCTCTTTTGACACAGTTTCGGTGAACGGGGCCCGATCCAGTAACGTTTGAAATTGCTATTTAATCATGCACGATTGCCAGACAATTATAAGCATTTCTGTAATAGCTAAACATTAATTTTAGCATCTTAATTTTATAAATGTTTAAATGTGTTTCTCGTGCAGAGCTATTCAAATGCAGAGGATTAAATCAAATGATTGCATTTATAATTTTCTGAAGGTTTTTCCTTTGAAATTAAATTTCCCCATTAAAAGTTTCCTTTTGTCGTACCCTCCGATCAGCTGTTGGTTCACATTCACAGTGGTAATTGTTCTCTCCCAACCATGTGTATGGTTTTGCCTTCCTTTCAGCCGCCCGATTTTTTAGGCACCTGCACGTGCAGAGAGCCCTGCTTAATGATTCTCTGTGTGATCCTCCAATGTCAAGCTGGAAATACCCATGAACAGGAATCTGCAATAGTGGGAACTTTCGGAGCTTAGCAATGTGCATCACTGTGAGCGAGTTCACAGTGAGATTTCCAGGTTGGCACAAGCATAGGCAGGGACATTTGGATGCAGGTCCAGCCTTCATTCGGATGGAAAAAACATCCCGTGTTCACCGTGACACCTTCTGTTGATAGGAGGTCAGCAGACAGTCATGAACTTCCCTCTCTTGTGCGCACTTTCCTGCTGTAGGTCCCCTGTGCACCGGTCACGCTGAGAGGGGTGTGCTCCAGGCAGTCACCAGGTGGAGAAGTTTCCAGCCACTGACTCCAGGAGCATTCAATCATCATTATCGGCCACAGGACATCCATCACTTATATATCTGGATGGGATTGGGACCCCAAGTTCTCAGAATCCTCCTGAGTAGAGGAGACCTTTACACAAGGCTGGTGACACTGATCCCAAGGAAAAAGACTTCAAGAATAGATGTCTCTCTTTCTTTTGGCATATTGTTGACCTTAGTTTCAGGTGTACACACAGTGATTGGACAACTCTGTATGTTAATCAGTGCTCACTGCAAGCGTAACTCCCATCTGTTACTGTCGCATGCAGCAAACCATTGACCATATTCCCTATGCTGTATCTTTTGTCTCCATGACTTATTTGTTCCATAACTGGAAGCCTGTACCTCCCATCTGCCTTCACCCGCTTGGCCCATCCTCCCACCCCCCTCCTCTCTGGCAACCTCCAGCTCGTTCTCTGTATTTATAGGTCTGTCTCTGTTTTTTGCTGTTTTGTTGGCTTGTTGTGTAGATTCCACATATAAGTGAAATCATGTGGTGTTTGTCTTTCTCTGTCTGACTTATTTCACCTAGCATGAAACCTTCTAGGTCCATCCATGTTGTTGCAAATGGCAAGATTGCATTCCTTTTTATGGCTGAGTCATATTCCCTTGCATATATACCACCTCTTCTTTATCCATTCATCTATTGATAGACACTTAGATTGCTTCTATATCTTGGCTATTGTAAATGATGCTGCAATAAACATAGGAGTGAGGGGCTCCTGGTGGCTCAGTCATTAAGTGTCTGCCTTCGGTTCAGGGCGTGATCCCAGGGTCCTGGGATCGAGCCCCACATTGGGCTCCCTGCTCTGCTGGGAGCCTGCTTCTTCCTCTCCCACTTCCCCTGCTTGTGTTCCTTCTCTCGCTGGCTGTCTCTCTGTCAAATAAATAAATAAAATATTTTAGAAAAATAAAAAATAAACACAGGGGTGAATATATCTTTTTGAACTCCTGCTTTTGTTTTCTTTGGGTAAATACCCAGGAGTAGAATTACTGGATTGTATGATATTTCCAATTTTAATATTTTGAGGAACCTCCATTGGTTGCACCAATTTGCATCCCCATCAACAGTGCATGAGGGTTCCCTTTTCTTCACATCCTTGCCATCATGTGTTATTTCTTGTCTTTTTGATAATAGTCATTCTGACAGGTGTAAGGTGATAGCTCCTTGTGGTTTTGAATTGCATGTCCCCAATGATTCAAGAGTGGAAGTCTTTAAAGCTGAGCTATCTCACGAAAGAGCTTGTGGTTCCCCTCTCCCCTGGACACCTTGCTAGCTGTTTTTATTCTTCGGCATCCAGGCTAGCTGGTCTTCAGGACCTGTGTCGACCTGGCACAGTGGTGTCCTTGTTCAAGTTGGCTTCAGCAGCTGTTGTAGACGTTGTGGATTTGGGAGGGGAAGGGAGAGCATTGTGTGAATCTTGGTGGCAGAAAAGATTCTGCCAGAGATTCTAGAAGTTGAAAGAGGGCTTGTCCCTGGCCTTGACTCAGCCAATCTGATGCCCTCACCTGAAGTCGTGACACACGGATGAAGGGACACTTTGAGGTAACTCTCAGTCAAAGGTAGCTGAGTCAGGGACAGGCTGCAGTTGAGGGTCCAGGGACAGTGGTTAGCCAGACCATCCCCATCCTTTGGGTGTGACAGTATATTTTCTGTTGCTTGGTTCTCACTTGTTCTTGCCTTTTTTTTTTTTTTTTTTGAGTCTGGGTCTTCATCTTTGCTGTCAATGTGATAAAATCCATTCAAAGAATTGTTTATTAGGTTAGCTAACTTTGGTTTCTGTTCTTTGCAACCAGAACTCTTGATGTAGCTGTGGACAGAGGAGCTCATCTTCTTCACTTCTCAGTTCTTTTTTCTCATCTGAGACCAAGAGTTCTTATTCAGCACCTGCTGCAGGCCCCAAGTTCCAACCTCTTTTTGTCTCATGTAAATTATTTCCTGACCCCAAACCACAACACTTTCCCAGCACTTGATGAACCTTCCAGCCAACACCTGCTCCCTGGCTCTCCCTGGATAGCTGTTCATCTTCAGGCCTATGTGCTCCCTCTTCCTGCAAACATAGTGCTTGGGAGGGTGGATTTTCAAGCCAGAGTCCCAGGGTTCAACTCCATCCTCTGTATTTACTTCTGTGTGGTGTTGGGCCCAATGCTTAATTTCTTTCTCTCTCAAATTCCTCATCTGAAAGATGGGCATAATACTGTATAGCTCCTCCAATTGTAAGAAGAATTAAATTCATGAGGACCTGTAAAGTGCCTAGAATAGTGCTTGGCACATGGGGAGTGCTTGATAACAATAACTGTTATTACTAACATTGCCTTGTCAATTTGTTTTGAGGATTAATGGAGGTGATGGGTTTAACATGTTTAGCATAGTTCCTGGCACATAGTAGGTTGGTTAATCAGCTGTGGTTAATTATGATTGTCCTTTATCTGATGTATCGTTCTCATCCTTTGGATGAGGTTCAAGTCACCTTCCTGCAAAGTGTCCCGACTTTACTTGCCACTGGTTGACTTAGCCCAAAGGAGCAAGAAAAACGAAGAGATGTTGGTTTGGGTCAGAAATGGAAAAAGACCCTGCCCATCAACTTGGGCTCCCTTTGGTCAATGACATTTGTCTTTAGGCAATCCTGTGATTCCATTTTAATGGAACGAAACCAGTCAGCAGGTACTTGTTAAGCTTATCGAGCTGGTTTTCTGGGGTTTGTATTTATTCCCTGATTTGATCATGCTTATTTTCCTTCTTCTCCCACCCTCTTTCTCTCCTTTGGTGTTAGTACAGTTTTGGTTGGAAAATTCTAGCCTATGTGGGAGGATATAAGGGAAGGCATGTGTCCAGGAACAGGAGAGTAGCACGTTTTAAAGGTCAGCTCAAGGTGGCTCTGGAAGGTCAAAGGTGAGGGGCTTGGAGAGAGGTGGGGTTGGAGGGAGAGCTGGGATCCGCTTGGGAGTGGTCCCATCCTCCTTCCTCATTTCTGTCCCTGTCCAAACTGTTTTCCTTGCTACCCTAAGGGCTCCCCCACCCACTCTCTTCAAAGAGAGTTAGAGAAGGATCTGGCTGGAAATGTCTATTGAAAGGGTCATCTCTACATTCTAGGAATCTTCAAAGCCAGGGATGCGGGTGCTCTGGGATAGTAGCAAGGCCATGAGAGGACAGGTTTGGGCGGGTAGACCCATATTTTAAACAAGACTAGCTTGGTCTACAGCCTTTGCCTGGGTACCCTCTGACCTGCAGAGTTGGAATACCTCCTTTTGTCTTAGAATTCCTATCTAGGACACAATCGTTTAAAAATACTGTTTATCAAGTGCCACTGTACCCATAAAAACAATGGCAGTAATAATGTCAGCACAGACACATCTAGAACATTTGTCCTGGTCTGTGCACTGTCAGCGTTCTATGTGTATCTCTCCATTTAGTCCAGGTAACACCATAGAGATTAGTTTTAGTAGTCCCATTTTGCTGATGTGGAAACTGAGATTTCAAGAGGTTCAATGACTTGCCCAAGGCCCCCTCGCAGTAAATTGCAGAGCCAGGATTTGATCCCAGGTAGGCTCTTGGAAGTCTAACTGATGGCAAGGAATAGATATACAATTTTTACTGTATTTGGTATTCTTTTCTAGACCGGTTTTCTCAAATTTGGAGTGCTTGTTAAAACACAGAACACTGGGCCCTGGTCCACAGTTTTAGATTCAGTAGGTCTGGGTTGGGCCAGAAAATGTGCATTTCTCACATGTCCTCAGGCGGTGCTTTCTATGTGGGTCCTGAGACCACGTGCTGAGAACCATTGTCCTAGAACAATATCAACCCATGATTGTGTATTGACTGGAAATATTCAACTACAAGGATTTTGTCAATTTGGAACCAACTTGTAGCGATTTCCCAATCATGTGACTAGGGCTGAGATGTCATTTTGCACAAAAACAAGTTAGATCTTCTCAGTGAATTAAAATCACACACGATTATCAAAAAGAGATTTAAACTGTAAGAAAAAAAAACACACAAAAATACATCCTGCCCTTTGCTACTCCTAGTGTAGGTGTGCTAAGCACAAAGCAACAATTTGCCAACAGGTTGTTTTCCTAAAAGGAACCCTAATTGCACCTTTTGTGGCATTAAATAACATGGATCCACGAAGTAAGAAAGTTACTCATTTTACAAATTTCTTTCAGTTCTGGTGAAGTCAGTGAGGAAGCTTCAGGTTTTTTTTTTAATTAAGATTTTATTTATTTATTTGAGAGAGAGAGAGAGAGATAGTAAGAGAGAGCACAAGTAGGGGGAGAGGGAGAAGCAGGCTCCAACTTGAGCAGGGAGCCCAGTGCGGGGCTCGATCCCAGGACCCTGGGATCATGACCTGGGCCAAAGGCAGACGTTTAACTGACTGAACCACCCAGGCGCCCCGAAGCTTCAGTTTTGTACTATTTCCTTTAACACTCCTCAAAACCGCTCCTTTATCTCCTGCAACAAAGAGAGAATAAGCCTAAGGACAGGCAACAGTAACCAGAATTTAATACACTGTTTTTATCGGTGTACTTTATTTCACCATTAACTCATCTATACCCTATTTAAATAGCTTGACGCAAATTATGAGGACAGACTGCCATGGCTTGAATTGGAGCTGCCATTTACCAGCTGTGTGACTGTGGGCAAAGTTTTGAACCTCTCTGTGCCTCAGTCACTTCAGTTTTAAATGAGGATAAAAATAGTCTCAGCCTCAGTGTTGTTATAAAGGATGAAATGAGTTAATATTTATTAAGCACTTGGGAGATTGTCTTGACCGCAGAAGTGCTACATAAGTACTTGTAATTACATAAATCAGCAAATAATTCACAGAGGCGCGAAAAGCATTGTCTTAAAGCAGTTCAGCGGCAGAGAGGGGGTGCTGGAAACCTGAGGCTGTCCTGCCCCCCTCAGCCCGTGTCAGACATTGCAAATCCATGGAGGCCGGTCCCTGACTCAACTCAGGCCGGTCCCTGACTCAACTCTCCCCTGGCCACAGCCTTCAAAGTATCCACAAACAATGCCTGATAATTAGCAGTCAAGATGAAGATTCCTTTGCCCACCCAAGTCCAGACACTCCAGTGGACCCGGAATGGGGACTCTGGTTGAACAGGGTATCAACTGACAGTAGCTTTGGTCAGGGCAAACCCCACAGAGGTGAGGTCAGAGAAGCTGAAGGAGGGGAGTTGGCTGCACCATCCACTCTAGAACATTTTTGTCTCCACAAACTGAAACTCCAGTGCTAGGTTGGCCATTATTTTTTTTTTGTCCTCATTAACTAAGGGTCCTGAGGGAGCAGTGATCCACTGTCCTCCTCAAAGCCAACCAATGGGAGCCTGTCAGAGCACCGGAAGTGGGGAACTGGGGCATGTTTGCTCCTCACTTAGACAGTCTTTTAACATGCGAACCTACTGACCAAAACCAAACTTTGTCGTATCCGCCATCTTGCCTCAGTCAGGCCTTAGTTATCCAGGGGGCTTATTTAATAAAAAGCAGATCCAGGGCCAGCATTCCCAGAAATTCTGATTCAGAAGGGCATTTGCTTCTGTGATAAGCGTATTAGTGATTCTGATATAGGTACTTCAGAGAGCACACTTCTGAAAATCTTGCTTCTGTCTTTTTTTAAAGGGAGATATTCCTTTGGTTTTATTGTTTTAGGATCTTCTGTGTAATTCTTTGCTGGCACAAAAGTCCCTTTTGAAAGGAAGAAAGTGAAAAAATGCTGCAGGTAGATAGGGGTTATGGCATTAAGATGAATGCATTTATAACATGTAGAGAAATATGGAACATTGTCCTTTTCTCTGATTGACCTTTTCAGTTTCTTGTGTATTATGAGAAATTATATAAATGGCTCTTTGGTTATTAACAGAAAGTTGTGTGTGCCTAAAATCTTTAACTAAAAAAAAAAATCAGAGTTTTTATTATTCTATATTAAAAAGTTCAACCCACTATGAGTTTCTATGCCAAATTTTTAAAATAGGAAGCCAAGAGCGTTTGAATATTATAACCATTTTTGTTTTAATTTTTCCCCCTAACTTTTTACATCCAGTGGAAAGTCTGCTCCATTGGTGCTTCCAACTTAGAAAAAGTCAGTTGCCAAGGAAGAACACCTGTCAGCCACAAGAAAGAGGAGGTGAGCATGCAAATGAGAATGCAAATGAATGTAAATGAGAATTAGAATGGTAAACAAGATGAGTTTGGGGGATGCTGGGAATCCTTGCTGTGCTTGGTTCTCGGGTTGATGTAAAGACATTAAATTGTTCCCACAGGGGATTTGATTTTGTTGTGGTAAATATAAATAGCACAAAATTTGCTACTTAGATTTTTTTTAAGTGCACGGTTTTGTGGCAGTAAGTACATTTACACATTGTACAATCATCATAGCATCCACTCCAGAGCCTTTTATTTTCATCTCCCCAAACTGAAACTTGATACCCACTAAACACTAACTTCCCTTTCTCCCCTCCCCAGTCCCCGGCAGCCACCACTCTACTCTCTGATGCCACCGCTTTGACTAGTGTAGGAACCTCATCTGAGTGGAGTCACACAATACTTTGTCCTTTTGTGTTGGTTTATTTCAGTTAGCTTCATGTCCTCCAGCTTCATCCATGTCGTAGTGTGTGTATTTCCTTCTTTTTAAGGCTGAATAATATCCCACGGTGTGGATACACCCCATTTTGTCTGTCCATTCATCCCTGGGTGGACACCTGGTTCCTTCCAGCCTTTGGCTATGGTGAATACCGCTGCCCCAAATGTGGGTCTACCAGTTCTCCAGCAGCCGATTTTATTTATTTATTTTTATTTTTTACACTTACTGTAGTTTTAATGCATTAAGCACAGGGCTATCCCCTATCCTTCATCACATATGTTTACAAACACGTATATTTTAATGAAAGAAGACTTTACTTGAAAGGTGGATCCTATACGGTGTCGTTTCAGTGAGTTGAGCAAACGACAATTTCCATAGGCTTCCACACTTCAGTTTACAGACACTTACATCTTAATGAAAGAAGATGTTACTTGAAACGATGATTACACACAGTGTAGTTTCAGTGAGTTAAGCACAGGGCTATTCCCATCCAGCACGGGATTTTAATAATAAAAAGGAACGAATGTCTCCCACCTTCCTTGCTGTCTGGTCTGATGTTCCAGAGCTGACAAGGGACTGTCCGTTGCTCGAGAGACACTCTGCAGGAGATGGGCTGAGCATGTGGCTAAAGTCTTCACGGGCTAAGCTCTTCACAATTTCTCTTGGGGCCAAGTTTTCTTATGAAGTCCATCAGGTTAGAAGTTCTCCCCTTTTCCCCCACAAGGAGGCACTTAACAAATTCTGTCAGTGGTGTTTTTTTTCCAATGGAATGAGATCTAAACATTCCATCATATGGAAAAAAAATTCCATCACATGATTTGAAACCACAGAAAATAATAATAATGGGAATGGAGACAATAACATCGTCAGCTTCAGTCTTTTGCGTTATCTGTTGCTCCCTGGGTGTGTGTTGCCTTTGCTTTGTTCACAGTGTGTAATCGCAGTTTGCTAAACAGTGGCGGAGTGGAAAAGAATTTCTGGTGAATTTTATTTGACGTGCAAGTGGGAGGGAGATGCTGCTTGCTAACTGTCTGACAGATTTATACTGTTGGAGACATGAGAGCCACTAGGCAGCAGTGACCTGTATCACAGGGGCGGGGCTTGTTTCTGAGCAGCTTGTAGGGATTTTCCCCTCCCACCTGCTAATGAATCTGTAGGAGCAAGAAATCAGACGAGAATCATACCTTCCATTTCCAAGGCTGTGATGGAAGGGAACAGTCGTCAACCTATTCCGTTTGAAGGGAAGGTTTTCAAAGTTGTAGAACTCTCCGAAGCAGTGGTGGGTGGTCAGACCAGAGCACCTGTTTTAAAGGATGATTTTCCTTCTGGTTTTGGCCCCTTCCGGGGTGCCTCGACCTCATTCCTCCCTTTAAACTGGCCCACAGAAGCCGCCCCCCGCCCTGCCCCAGGCAGCACTTCCCCGAGGCTGGGTTGTTTTCTAACTCAGGTTTTGAAAAGGGCTTTGAAGATACAAGGAGGTGCCTTCTCTTCCTATGGCTCCCCTCTTGATTCAATCTGGTCTCATAGCCTCTCCCTAAAACTGGCCTCAACCCCTGCAGTGGAGATGGCAAGGCCTGTCTCTGCTGCCCTCTGCCTGGCCTGTGGCTTTGCTAATCCCCTCAGCCCTTCAGCCCTGTCTCTTCTTGGGTTCTGAGCTCATTCAGCTGGTTTAGAGCTTCTGTAACGAGCACCGTAACACCTCATTTCCCCAGCTCTGCCAGGGCCTGGATCAGCCAGATCGTTGAAACAGACTTTTCCAGAGCGCAAACTTGGACATTGCTCAGGAGGCTTCTTGGAAGTCTTTCAGAAACCACATTACATGCTTATATTCCATCTAAAAGAGGAGCTTTTAAAGCTTTGTGTGATTACGTTAGTTGGGCTTCGTCAGTAGGCCGAGTGGGGCTGCACTTGCCATCCCTGACACATGGCTGCTGTGGGTCAGTGGCCTGTTCTGTGTCTCATCTACCATGGGATAGAAAACACAGTAACCAGTTAGTTAACATTGTATATGAGAATGAATAAGACTGACATTTGGTAGAGTGATAAGGACAGAGATTTTGAAGCCTGATGGCTCCAGGTTCAAGTGCTGGGTCTACGGTGTATGGGACGGCCTCACGGGGCTAGTCATTCCATCTCTCTATGCCTCAGTCTTCTCATCTGTAAAAGAGGGATGAGGCTGGTGTGAGGATCACACAAAGTGTCATGGGCAAGGTATCTGGAGCCAGTATTAAAATCCATGGAGGGGGAGAGTAGCAGGTGCTTTCCCAGCCTCCTCCCCCCCCCCAGCCCCGTACTAACCATCTCTTGTGTAACTGTCTCCCAGCTTCCGGCTGCAAACACCTGCAACTGGATGCTGATGTCTCTCTGGTCATGGTCACCTGCTGGGCTGGAGCTCAGAGAAGGCCAGAAGAGCCCGGAAGTACCCCCTTGGTGCCCCAGGGGTGACACTGAACTACTGACAGACAGTAGAACCCTAGTTCCTGGGTCAGGTGGGGGCGGGGGCGACTCTGAGACTCTCTCTGCTGGCGTTTCCCAGTGGGACTGCCCACAGTGTCACCTGCTTGATGATGACCTTGCTTTGGCTGTCCTCCCTGTTCTGTCCCATGTGCTCACTTTCCCGCGGGGCTTCCTGAGATCACTCTCTAAATAAGCTGCGAGCCCTCAGGCCCTTGTCTTGGGGTGGGCTTCTAGAGAAACCCAACCTAAGCATGCTTACGACTGGTAGGTGCTGCCTTGTTTTCCCCTAAGCATCCGACTCACGCCGTGTGTTGTTTGGATTGCACAGATAGACAAAATTCTCCTTTCATGCCGGTACATAGTTACAAACGCTAACAAGGGATTTTTTTAAAAAAGGTTTGATCTATTTATTTGAGAGAGAGTGAGAGTGAGAGTGAGAGAGAGAGAGAGCACAAGGAGGGGGAGCCACAAAGGGAGAGGGAGAAGCAGACTCCCCGCTGAGCAAGGAGCCTGACGTGTGGCTCTATCCCAGGACCCCGGGATCATAACTCGAGCTGAAGGCCACCCGGTGCCCCACTACAAGGGGTTTTTAAGATCTTACTGTGTGGGGCGCCTTCCTGGCTCAGTCAGTGAAGCATCGAACTCTTGATTTCAGCTCAGGTCGTGATATCAGGGTCCTGGGATTGGGCCCCCGCATTGGACTGTGGGCTCAGTGCAGACTCTGTGTATCCCTCTCCTTCTGTTCCTCCCCCTGCTTGTGCTGTCTCTCTCAAATAAGTAAATAAATCTTTAAGATCTCACTGTGCAATCACAATCTATATCCTTCAGTTAAGCTTCCAGAAGCACGAGAGTTGGGTAGTACTTGTTTTCAGAACTGAGTCATTAACAAGATCTAATAACCACTTGTTGAGAAAGGTCGTTGAGAGGACGTGACCTCAGGTTCACCCGAGAGCAGGACATCAAGAAGGATCCCCACCCCCCTCCTGTTGTTGGAATGTATGTTCTGCCTGCTGTTCTCACAGTGGGATCCATTTTCCAGAACACAGCCTTGAGAGAAACAGCACAAGTGACTGAACCCAGTTTGGGCCTCTATATAAGCTTTTAAGTTTCTGGCAGGCGGGTCTGGAGATCTACTCATCTCCCAGCACCCGAGACACGCCTTGTATGCAAGTTCCTTTGCTTCTTAAACACGCTGCCTATCCACCTGAGTGGCCTGCCTCTTCCTTCCCGCTCGCCCTGCCCTCTGAGGAGGGGGGCCAGTTTCAGGTTTCAGCGGGGAAGCTCCTGAGGCTTGGAACGGGCACCACTTGCATTCCAGAAGTCTTAGACAAGCAAGAAGCGGTGGAACCTTCTGGAAAATGAGAAACTTGGCTCCGGCATCCAGGGTTACCTCGATGGGACATTTGTCCAGTTTGCGTGGTGTGACTGCCCAGGCATTCACCTGTCGCTGCCCCGCTGATGGCTGCAAAGTGACAAGGGCATGCACTGGGCAGACAGTGGTGTCCTCGTTTGTGCAGTTGGTGCAAAGGAATGTGCAGAGGCCAGAATCTGTAAAACGACCAGCGCAGAGTGCAGTACTCCCAATCACTGCCATCTTCCCGCGAAGTCAGATGGAAGACGGGGTTTTTCCCAAAATTTGCAAGAAAATGAGCTTATGTGGCTGCACCAGTTGATGCGCTGGCTTTCTTGGATGTGTTAAGATTTATTTTATTTTTTTTTAAAGATTTTATTTATTTATTTGAGAAACAGAGGACAGAGAACCCGCATGAGAGAAAGCACAAGCAGGGTGGAGGGGCAGAGGGAGAGGGAGCCCAACGATGTGGGGCTCAATCCCAGGACCCCGAGATCAGGACCTGAGCCAAAGGCAGACGGCTTAACCCACTGAGCCCCCGGGCGCCCAGGATGTGTAAGATGTAACCCGCCAGCAGGCAGGTATGTGTTCTTTTTTATTACAGCTTTTGAAGTGGTTAAAACATATTTTAAAACAACATCCATTTGACTATAGCCCCTGAAGTGGAGCCAGGTATGAGAGCAGCACGATTTGGCATGTGGCCAGCAGACACGGCAGCCCCTCCCGCCTCCCATCTGCATCACCTGCCGCTCTGTTTTCCCGGAGCTGGCCACGGGCCACTCGCACGTGGCACTCGGCGCCTACATGCTTCGTCTCACCCAGTGCCCCAAAGGCTCCCCGAGGCAGCTATAATGATCACCACCGTTTTATAAAGAC
Source organism: Ailuropoda melanoleuca (assembly GCF_002007445.2). Lineage (NCBI taxonomy): Eukaryota > Metazoa > Chordata > Mammalia > Carnivora > Ursidae > Ailuropoda > Ailuropoda melanoleuca. The sequence goes on from NC_048223.1 coordinate 118,954,067, forward strand.
CGAAGCACAGAGAGGTTAGGTCACTTGCCCAAGGTCACACAGTGAAGGAGGGACAGAGCTGAGGTTCAAACCCAGGTCTGTCCTGTTCCAAAGCTTCATCAAAACCACACCCCTGATGGGCCTAATTGCAAAGCGTGTGCTCTTCCTCCTTACTCCGTGAATTTATTAACTGCTCCTAATGGCACAGATGAGAAAAGGCTGAAAATGAGGGACTTCCTCCCCTGGGAACAGCATGTCTTTTTTGTCTACATCATGCGGGTAGGACTCGATAAAAACCGGTAAAGAATTGTGTACAATCCTGTTTCTGTTTTGTTTTGTTTTTTTTAAGAACAAGCCATTCGATGTCCAGAATATAGAGCATCTGTCTCCAGAGGTCCAACTTCCCCCAATTTTTATCTATTGCCAATGATTCTTTGGAACTGAGAGTGTTTGTAATAAAAACAACAGTGCAGTTATTGCTAGTGCAGGCCCACCCCCTGGGGGTGTTGCTGTCAGTGGCCAGTGGCCGGGCCACTCGTGCGGCCACCCCCTCCCCAAAGGCCCTGCTTTGGAGATGACTCTTAGTGATGACAGAGATATCTGGCTGCCCTACCTGGTGAGACAGCTGGGACCTTGGCCTATCATAGACCTTCTGCTTGAGTTTACCCGGACAAAACCAAAGGAAGTCTTCTGGGTTGTGGACCTCTCAGTGTTGCTTTTCCCTGTGTAGATTAAAGATGTTGTCGGTGTTTAGATCTAATGATGAGGAACCTGACAGGGAGGGAGGGCTGTCACCTTACACTTGGACGAAGGTTGGGAGAGGGGAGATCTGGCACCCATTTTCATTAGCATCCTTTGCATGGAGAAGAGGAAAACATCTTGTGAATATCACTTATTACTCAAGTGTCAGAACATCTTGTGTCCTGGAAAGTTATAAAACAGACCTGTGAATTGAATAAGGAGATGAAGTTCAGGTAAAATGGGAGGGGGCCAGCTTTGGGCTGGTGACATCACTCTCTCCTGTCCTGCACTGACCGTTCCTGGTCATGCGCGTGATCACTAGAGGCCAAGGAGGGATGGAGTCACTCTGGAGTGGGTTTTTATTCTGCGACTCATGGATGGACAGAATAGCCACTTTCAACTGTTTTCCCAGCGTGTATCATTTAATGTAGCACGTAGTCATTAGCTTCTTGCTTTGTGGGTGTTGATCTTGCTTTCCTAGCGCAACCCCTGTGGCCTCTATACCGTCTGTGTCCCCCACATACCCCTCAAATGTCCTTGGCACATGGCAGATATTTGGCACACCCTCTGTGATTGATGTAATAGATGTAATGATTCAATCAGGTCTCAATGACAGACAAAAAATCCCAATTAAAGCTGTCATAAACAAAACCAGGAAGGCGCTGGCACATGTAACTGGGAGGTCCAAGTGTTAGTGGTGTTAGACAGAGCTTGTCTCGAGGCCTCAGACGATAGCAGTGGGGCTTGATTCTTCCAAATCTTACCTGTGCTTTCCTCCAGGTTAGCTTCATTCTCAGGATCCNTCCCAATTAAAGCTGTCATAAACAAAACCAGGAAGGCGCTGGCTCATGTAACTGGGAGGTCCAAGTGTTAGTGGTGTTAGGCAGAGCTTGTCTCGAGGCCTCAGATGATAGCAGTGGGGCTTGATTCTTCCAAATCTTACCTGTGCTTTCCTCCAGGTTAGCTTCATTCTCAGGATCCCTGTGATGGCGAGATGCCAGCTCTCTGAGAGTCAGACAAAAATGATGTAGTTTCATAGAAAAAGAAACACATACCCCAAACTTTACAATTTATGGGAGTTTCCTATACCCACTACAATCCCAGCCTTACATATCTATCACAATTTGGGAACTTTCTAGCTTTGAGAGTCACACCTGGAGAAGTTGGCAGAAAGTCAGATAAGGCAGATTTTATTCTCAGGAGGAGGTAGTTTTATGTTCTATGTCTGAAAAGACCATACAGATACAGGGCCATAGCTCTGGAAGTCCCGAGGCCTGTGCTGTTTGGGACCCCCGTGTCGAGGTGTCTGTCTGTGCATCCATCGCTGTTGTGGATACAACACGTGTTGTGAGGATACAACACGTGTTGTGAGGACACAACACGTTGTCCCTCTGCAGTAGACTCTCCTTAATCTCTTTGAGGGAGAATAAAGAGTGGAAAGACTTTTTTAGAAGCTGGGTTCCAAAATGCAGTCTCTCTGTATANTGTGTCGAGGTGTCTGTCTGTGCATCCATCGCTGTTGTGGATACAACACGTGTTGTGAGGACACAGCACGTTGTCCCTCTGCAGTAGACTCTCCTTAATCTCTTTGAGGGAGAATAAAGAGTGGAAAGACTTTTTTA
>NC_048223.1:118956508-118964929 GCF_002007445.2 Ailuropoda melanoleuca
CACGTTGTCCCTCTGCAGTAGACTCTCCTTAATCTCTTTGAGGGAGAATAAAGAGTGGAAAGACTTTTTTAGAAGCTGGGTTCCAAAATGCAGTCTCTCTGTATATGTATATAAACTTATGAAACTCATCAGTGTCACCTGTACCATGACAGAAAATAACGTGTTGTCTCCTTTAAGCTCAAGGGGCAAATGGACATTCAGACAGGTGAGACAGGTATAGCTGCTGGGTGTCGTTGCTGACCCAACTCTTCCTTAAAATCTTGGTTGGTTGAAGGAAGAGATGAGCAAGACAAATTCATGTAATTCCATAGTTAGCAGATTCCCCCACTGCTTGAAGCTTCGTTCACTTACATGTCATTCCATATGACAAATACTAATATTTATGGAGTAGCTACTCTGTGCCAGGTATTTTTCAAGGGGACATCACAGGGAATGTAAAAACAGTCCTGTACTAATGGTGATTATCTTCCAGTGAGATCTAGGTGGTGGGCATCTTGTGTGGTAGGCTTTTGAAAGTTGCCTTCCCCATATCTTTTCACCCAAAGTAATGGACTTTAGCTTAAGGCTTTACTCCTTTTCCACTCTCAATCCTCTTGGTTTGAGAAATGGGTCTCTGACCCAGAGTTATCCTAATCAGCATAATTACACTCCAGATCCTCAGCCACAACGGCCACGTGACCCACACTGTCTCATCAGAGCAAATGTTAGGATTTTTGCAGGAGCTATACACACACACACACACACACACACACACACACACACTTTCTCTTCTGGAGCTATCAGAGTCAACTTGCCACACAAGGAAAGAAGAATCTGAGGATGGAGAGAATAGAAAATGTCACTGAGTGACAGTGCCAAAGACACTGAGGCTTCATGCAGTGTATGAGTTCTTGATCAAGCTGAGCCTGATCCCAGAGTTCCCGTCTGGATACTACAGTCCGGGTCAACTTGAGTGGGGTTTTCTATCAGTCACTACTAGAGAAGTCATAATGGATTCACCTGCTGCCTTGAAGACTTGAAGTAGTTTCAGCTACAAGGATGTTCTGAGTACCTGGCACGAGCTAGGTTCTCGGAGAACAGATATGCCAACTTGTGAGGCAGGTGAACGTGGAATTGGTCGCCCCTTCCTTTCTGTCATCAATCCCTGCTACTCATGCCCCAATCCCCCGTCCCACGCACCCTTCCTCCCTTCCCCAGGCACTGGTCCTGGGTTCCAGGTCCACTCTTCCAGCAGTCAGTCAATCCCCACTGGAGAGTGTGGGCCAGAGGCATGTTGTGCCAGGAAGGGCACTAACCTCTTATGGGAAGACTTGCCCTTCGCTTCTACTCTGTGCCTCACCATCTTAGTGGTCTCTGTGGGCCATGCAACTGCCTAAGCTTCATCTTCAAAAAAAAGGTGGCAATAACAAATAACAGCCAATGAAACCAAATGTTCTCTTCCACATCAGCTCGTGCTGAGGACCAAAGCAGTCAATGCACCGGGCAGGTGCTGTAAATAGCTGACTGATACAGAAAAGAAGACATCTTTGTTCACAAACAGCCTAAGGTGTGAGTTCACTTGGGAGAATTTGCTCTTCAAAGGGGGATCTTTGAAGAGGAAAACCTTCATTGCTACATGAATGAAGCTGGATTATGAAATGACAGCCTTCAGCAAGGGCTGATAAGGGTCAGAGGCCCTGCCTACCTTCCTCCCGGTTATCCTGTGCAGACACCTCTCCCCTGGCCCTTGCTGAACAGGCCCCACAGCCGACTGCACTCCCGGGAGAGCAGTTATGACATCTGGTTCACAAAGGAGAACATTTTCCTTTCCATTGGTGCCTATTTTTGCCGCACTCACAAAGCAGGGGTGGTGTTGAGGGAAAAGGACCGACAAGATGAATAGGTGGTTTCCCTTGACACGAGAAGATGTAGGTGACACGTTGTGGAGCTGTCCGTGCCTTCCTCTGAAGGCAGAAAGGCGGCAAGATACCAGGACGAAGGTTTCTGGCTCTGGGGGCGAAGAGCTTGAAAACAAATGAAAAGCTTTCCCCAAAAGAGCGGCCAGGAAGTACTGAGCTCACCGGTCCGATCAGATCAGCTGTGGGGCAACACCTTTTACTATGATCTGAGTGCCTCCTTTGCAAGGAGCATTGGCACAACTTCCAGATATTTCCTAAAAGCAACATTTCAGTTTGGGTCTTTGAGAGGCAACCACGGTGGGTTTTGCTGAGTGCGTCTGACCGCGTGGGCAGGCAGAGTCCTTGGATGAATTAAGGAGTTGGCACAGTTTGCTTCTGGGATCCCACTGAGAATTTCCTCCACATAATCTGATTTACTGGTTTTCTTTTGTTCTTCTTAAAAAAAAAAAAACTCCAAAAAACAAAAAAACTGAGCCATAACATACACACAATTAAATGCACACACAGATTTAAAGTGTAGGGTTGGATGAATGCTGACGAATGCATGCACCCGCGTATCCAGCATCTCAGCTAAGTGTAGAATATTCTAGTACCTCCAAAAGTTCCCTCGTACCATTTTCTTGTCTCCACCTCGAGGTAACCACCAGTTTGCTTCTATCGTCAGAGCCCAGTTTTGCCTGTTCTAGAAGCTCCTGTAAAAGGAATCATATGACATGCTCTCTTTTATGTCTGGTTTCTTTTGCTCAAAATTATGCCTTTGTGATTTATTCCTGTATTTGCGTGTATCAGTAGCTCTTTCGTTTTTATTATTGAATGGTGAGTATTCCGTTGCATGAACTCACCATGATTTATCCATTCTCCTGCTAATGAACATGTGGGTTGTTCTCAGTGTTTGGTTATAATGAATCAATCTGCTATGAACACTTGTACACATCCCTTGGGCTTGGCTAGCACAGAGCAGGACCCCAACGAGATGGGTGGAGGAAATGAAAAGAATCAAGGGGAGCCCACGCAAACCGTCAGTTCTTGACAAAGCTGCCAAGGCAATTATTGTGGCAAAGAGAGTATTCCTTACAAATGAGGTGGGAGCCACTGGACATCGTAAGGGGAAAAAAGAACCTCAGCCCCTACTTCATGGCCTATGCAAAAATTAATTCAAGATAGACTATAGACCTAAATATAAAAGCTAATATTGTAAAGCTTCTAGAAGAGAACATAGGAGAAAATCTTCACAGATGTGGAGCAGGCAGAGATTTCTTAGGACACAAAAGGAACAACCATAAAAGAGGAAATTGAGAAATTGGGCTCCATCAAGATTACTAATGTGTGCTTTGCTGAAGGTACTGTTAAGAAAATGCAAAGTTAAGGCACAGATGGAGAGAATATATTTGTAACAGGCATAACCAAACAGGGGACTAGTATTCAGAATGCATTAAAAATTACTTCAAATCAATAACCAAAAGTGAAAACCCAATTTTAAAAAATAGGCAAAAGACATGCATAGGTCCTTCCCAAAGGAAGATGGCAGAATGGTGCAAACATGCATGAAGGGTGCTCAACGTCACTCGCCATCAAAGAAACACAAATCAAAACCACAATATGGTTTCAACCAACATGCAGCCAGGTGTGAGCAAAAGGGCACAGGACTATGAAGGATGGACTGGAGTTCTGGTCCTGTCCCTGGCCCTGCCCCTGACTCCCAGGGTCTAAGCAAGGGAGCAGAAACAGCTGTGCCCTAAGTACATAGGCTTCTTAATCTTCAATCTGTTTTCTTGCACGAATATTTCAGAATCCTAATCTATGTCAGTGAGAATCCTGCCAGTGGCTCCCACACAGAGATTTCTTTTTGGATGAAGCAGTGATACTCCGACTTTTCACATGATGAACTTGAAAATAATAGACAAAGTCCTGCTAGGGAAGAGACTTCCTAACTTAAAATCTTCTAAGAAGTAAGGGAATATATATTTTTTTCCTGAAAACGTCATTAATGCACACGTTTTTCTCCTTAGACGGAATAACAACTAGTCTAAAGACATGAAGGGGTTAAATCATTTTCAGTGTGCTTTATATCTTTCCAGGAAGCAGGAAAGTGTTCTTTTATGAGGTAGAATTTGGCTTAATGCACTTCGCTGTTGAATCTATTAGTTCTATATCCTCAAAGGTCTTATAAATATTACCACTTGAAAAGGTGAAAGAACTGAGAATATTTAGTTTGGAAAAGAGAAGCTTCTCTCTCTTTCTTTCTCTCTCTGCCTCTCTCTCTCTCTCCTTCCTTCCCTTGCCCCGCCCCATCTCCATGTCTCTATCTCTCCTTCCGGTAGAATAATTACAGGGCTGTTGTAACATAGGGGAATAGGCATTAAATTCACTCCGTGTGGTCCATAAAGCACAATTTGGACCCATGGATATAGGCTGTTTCTCTTCAAACAACACCACCAGATCTCTCCAGAAATGAAATGAGCAGTGAGTGACTTCCACATCCTGGAGGTGTTCAAGAAGACAGATATTTATTAACTATTAAGGAAGACATTCATGGACCAGGTTGAACTTGATAACCTCTCCTGAAATTCCTCTTGGATCCTTGGTGTTTTAGGCACATCAGCAAGTTTGTACCAGGCAACCACAGTGCAAAGCCTAGATGTGTGGGTCTCTGAAGTTGAGGGTCACCGTGCTGGCTGCCTGTTGCCATGTCACACTCTTAGAACAGTTAGGTAGCTGTCATTGAGATACCGTGTAACTTTTGGAAATGAGGTTATAAGAAATTGTTACAAAGTTGTGTTCTCCAAAGGTGGTTTTAGTTTTTGGAAATAGCTAGAAGTCTGGTCAATATGGGATCATTGAACTGCACGATACTGTGTGAGGATTAAAAAAATAACCAGTAGCCGAAGCAGGATTACAGAGGGACGAAGGGGACTGTCTTGACATGCTCATAAGCTCAAGATAAAATATGAGAGATTTTCCCAGAGTGGCACTTTGAAAATGTGTGTGTGGCTACAAAAGCACTGGGGGGAAGCTGTGGTCATTTGAGTGTTTACATTCTGATGTGATTTTTCAAAGATCAGTCTCATGCATGACAATTATGGGGCTCACTATGTCTAGGCAAGGCGGGGACATGTTTATGTTATTTCCTATGATTGAAACTTTAAAGACTGATCAAGTCTCTGAGACTTCTAGAAGCTCTGATCCATGATTCCCTCCCTGGAGAACACATCACATTCCATGGGAGTCTAATGAAGACCCAGCAGGAGCTGCTAAGCTGGGTACCCAGGTGCTTTGGCTGGATTGCTTTATCTAACCTGCTTTCATTTCGTCGATCCCTTGCCAGTTCATTTATCTGCTGGGGTAGCAATATGACACTTCTGGAGAGCTCTATTATTTGGCACATATCCACAGCTGCACAGCTGTTGGAGCTAAGCACCTCCAAACCCATGGAAGTGGCTGCCTGTTCTGTGGGACTTGGGATACCAAGAATGTCATCTTCAGTCGCCTTTCACTGGGGAGAGAACTTGTCTGCCTTTCAAGAATGACCTCCCTTAAATTATAAATTCTTCTGTGAGGAAGAGCCCACAATATATCCTGATCCAGGATTATATAATGAAGAAGGCTAGGCTTTCCCTCGAAGCCAACTTTGGTAAATGAAAAAGGAGATTCTTGGGGCAGATGACAGAGTTGCCAACAGGAGTGAAAAAGGAGGGGAGGAAGAGACGGGGCAGCAGAGGGGAGGAAGAGACGGGGCAGCAGAGGGCAAGCCTCGGGTGATATCACAGCTTTGTTTAAAGGCAGGCAAATCTGTATTGACAAAGGCAGGCGCACCCAGGATAACTCNAGGGCAGCAGAGGGCAAGCCTTGGGTGATATCACAGCTTTGTTTAAAGGCAGGCAAATCTGTATTGACAAAGGCAGGCGCACCCAGGATAACTCATTCGCTGGTGAAAGATCCTGGGCTTAGACAGGAGCTCATGGGGCATGTGAGCTGTCTTAAGTCTGCCTGTGTTTGGCATGGAAGGGGGTGTGCTGGCCTTTGTTCTTTTGCTCCACATCAAACAATTTCCCTACTCCAAAGTATCAGTCCCTGTTTGTGGGTCCACCTGTTGTCCATTCTCAGCTCAGGGGCTTAGGGTGAAGATTCCACTCCCAGCTTACGGATCAAGCCTGTGACCCAGGCTCGAGACAATCCACCCATCATGATTCCTTGGCCACAGTGATTGGTTCATGTGGGGCAGTGCAAATAACATTTAGTGACACCTTTGCTGGGAGCCCTGGGATCAAGATCAAGGTCATTCCCACCAGATTTGATCCTGAGGGCATGCAAAGCTGGGATTCTTGCAGCCAACGTGCAACGACCAGGAACCTGAGATAGAAGCTAATACAAGGGCAGATAGAGCAGCAATGACTACTTAATGACTTCTTAATGACTACAGCAATGAGAGCACCTGCCCTTTCAAACTCTCTCTCTAGGCATCTCTAATACAAGCACAAATGATAAACATAATGTGGCACAAAGATTCTAATTCTGTGATCTTGGTGATGGACTCCGGTGGGCAGGATCCTACAACTAGCTCTCCACCATGAGCCTACCCTTGGTTTGCCCCCCTGCTCTGCCAGGGAGGGGGACTGGCTGTGCCCTCCAAACCCCTTCCAACCTTCTGCACCTACACTCTTGCCCTCACCTGAGATCTCCTCCCCTTGTGTTTTCCTACTCTGCCTTACGAGAACCAGCTGTCCTCTACAAGGCTAGGTCCCTGGCCATCCCAGACCAAAGGAATGGCTCCTAACTTTTGACCTCTGAGTGATCCAGTTTTCTGAAGCACTTCTTTGGACTTGTTAATATTGCTTTGCCTAATTCCTTGGTGTGTCTTCATGACTTTTTGGCTCCCTAACTTCTTGAGGGAAGATATGGATTATGAATCTTAGCACCCAGCACACAGGTTGCACGGGCTATACTCGGTTGATGCTTATCAGTAAGTGATGTTTAATAACATGGGCTCTTGTTAGTATCCCCTCCTGGAATACGGCCACCTGCCAGTCTCAGATCGTGGTCATTAGAGTTTACTGCATTGACGATGGGATTTCCTATACCACTCTGCCAACCTATGGGAGTCCAGTTGTGTCCAGGATGTTGCAGGGCCCAAGACACAGAGGAGACAGAACCACACCTCCTCCCTCCAAGTTCTTCCCACTCCCCCCACACCTGACACCTCACATGCCAGAGGAGGCATATGGTCCATTCATCGTTTATTCACCGAAGACTCACCAAGCACAGTGTGCCAGGCGTTGGGTATACAGCGATGGACAAATCAGATGCACTTCCTGCCTGTGGTCTTGACATGAAGCCCCTTCCACACGGAGCTAGGATTGTTCTTCCTCTTCCTGCTTCTCTGTCCCTAGACCCTGAGATGTCTAGGCTTAGATATCTTGCTTGGGTCTGTCATGTGTCCCCTTGGAAGTAGGGTCTGTCTGTTCTTTGCTGATGCCAGAACCCTCCTCCGAAGGTCTTCTTCCTACTTACTCCCCCTTTTGTCCAAGACTGAGATATGGTTCCTCATTCCCCGGTACTACCCTCTAATCCATTTCTCCTGCTCACAAAGTCCTGGCTGGGTCTCTCCTAAAACCCATGAGGTCTGGTCTCCCCAGGGACAAATTAATGGTTAATGTGAACTTTGCATCCTGAACATCCATTTGGTTTAAATTAGTAAAGCTAAAGGAAATATGCATAATCAGGACAGGTGATAGGAAAACAAAGCCAAATTCCCTCTGGGCTCTGGCTTGAGGTCGTGACCTCCAGGCCACCAGCCAGGGGTGTGGGTCTGGCCTTTGTGAACCCCAAGGATGACTCTCCTGGTCGAACCTGCAGCCCAGCTGCCTCAGGTGCTCAGGACTGAATGCTGTGTCAGCGATGAGCTACCCGGATGGCCTGTCTCCGGCAGGGATGGTGCCAGTCTTTTTTTTCCATTCTCATAGCGCAGCGGCCCAAAGATGCTGACGGTGAGGGTCGGAGAAACCCCATCCCAGGGGCTGCCTGGCGCTGGTGCCTTGGCGAGGAGCCAGGCTCACCTTTNGCTGCCTGGCGCTGGTGCCTTGGCGAGGAGCCAGGCTCACCTTTGCCCTCAGTCTGCGTGCCACGGCGCTGGAGCCCGGCTGGCAGCGCCTGAGGGCAAACGAATCCTGTGAATGTTCTCAGGGGAACTTCCTAGAAAAAATAAAGGTAAGAATTTCAGATCCGAAGGGGGTAGGGAGAGCAAAAAGCGGGAGGGAGGGAGCTCTGTTCAGCAGGAGCAGACGGTGCCGGGCTTCCTGGGCCCAAGAGTCCCCCACCGCCTCTGCCACCTGCCCACGTGCGGGCCTGAGCCGGGAGCCCGAGGCCGGAGAGCGGGAGTCGGAAGCCGAGCCTGGAGCCGCAGAGCAGCCGCAGGCGGGGACCCCGCGAGCGCGCTGCCCCGGGAGCGGAGCGCAGGGGCCGCCCACTGGCGGGGAAGCCGGGGAGCGCGCAGGGGAGGCGGCGGCCGCGGCGGCGGCGGGGCTTC
>NC_048223.1:118965029-119075516 GCF_002007445.2 Ailuropoda melanoleuca
GCCCCATGGCCATGACTATGGCCTTGACTTCTGAGGCTTGAATCCTGGCTTGTGTGAGCCTTTCAGGAAAGCATTTATCCAGCTTAGATCCTTGTTTCCCCATCTGTTCGACAGGAATATCAGCAGTCCCCATGAATGAGAGTATTAAATGAGAGCGTATTCAGTCATCATGGGTGCTCAGCAAATGGTAACGTTATGACCACTGTCCTTTTATTAATATGAATCCATAACATACACTGAAGAGAAACGCTATAGGTAGTCAACGACACCCTGATTCCAAATGATTTACTACAGGAGTTCTAGAAAATAATAAACTTGTTTAAATATATTTCAAATGATTCCTTTTCGCCCCCGTCAGTGAAGTATGGAACTTGCCATGAGCTCATTCAATGGGTCGTACCCCGTAGAGCAGTGTGGCTGGCTCGCTGTCTAATGAAGGGGTGGTCTCAGCGCTGTACTTTCTCATCGGTCACTTAAATCGCTGGCCGTTTACAACAGCGATTGTAGGACATTGAATCAGAAGGAGTACCAGCAGAATTGCCTTGGAGCGTGAGGAAGGAAAATGCTGCCTTCCTGTCATTTACTTCCAAGTCTGTGTTCATCACCCAGGGCTCCATGAGAAGCCCGGTACAGGGAGTTTTCCATCAGACCCCTCTCCACCCCCAGTCACTGCTGGGCTGCGTGTGCCGAGCGCCTCCCCCCTCCCGGGGAAGGCTTCTGCCTTGTCATCTGATAAATGAAGCAGCCTTCTGTTCGAAATATTATTTGCCACTGTAAAGTGAGTCTGTTGAACTCAGAATTCTGAGAATTGATGATGCTTTGCCACAGTGAGATAAGTGCTTGTAACACGGCAAAAAGGAGATCATTAGTTTCATAACTTGTAGGTAAAGTTATCTCAATTAGTTATAAGGATTATGCCTTTTATGACCCACACAAGGCTCATAAAAGCTCCCTACTTCTATTTTCCTATGATAGTGTTTTTAAATATGAAAATCATCTTAGTCATAGTTATTTTCTTAAAAAATACAATCTCGGTGTTCCGTGGATGAATTAGAAACCCTGGTTCACAGCGAGGAGGAAGATTCACCCAGAACCATACCTACCAGCGTGTTCTCATCAGCCCACTGAAGGCACAGAGGTGTCGAGGGGCATGGAGATGTCCGGGATGGGTGAGCAGGGGTCAGAGAGAATCTGAGGCTCTGAGCCTGGGGATGGCCGTGTCACTGTCTTTCAGCATATGACCGTGAAAACTGTCCTGCAGACACGAGGGACGCGTTGTTTTTCTGTCTCCGCCGAAGACAAAGGAACGGGAAATGGTCAGAACCTGCAGGAGCATGTACGCTGGTTTTCAGAAAAGTAGCAGTCTGCCAATCAATGCTAGACGTTTCTTTCCTCCTTTACGAGAGGGTTTTAAAAACGTTTTTATTAAAGTGTTAGTTCGAACCCTATGCAATTGCTGATATTTGACTGTTTTGACCTACAAAGAGAGGAATTACATTTAGCTCAACCTAAAAGTAATATACACAAGGAAAAACATGCATGATTTATAACTGCACGGCTCCCAGAATACACTCTACCCATCGAGCCCCATCGCGCTGCCCCCCGGGGCTCCCCCACCCTGGCTTTGAACATCATTTTTGAAGTCTGTATAAATAGACTCGCACAGTGTGACCTCTCATGTGTGACTGTCGTGCTCAGCATGTTCTGGAGACTTACCGTGTTGTACTTAGTTGTAGTCGTTCATTCATGTTGCCCTAGAGTATTTCGTGGCACTCTCTACCTCTTTCTCTCCTTATTTTACTGCTTAGGGATATTTGGGTTATTTGCTGGTTTGGGCTAGTAAGTGTAATGCTGCTGTTGTTTTTTTGGGTGAACATAATTTGTAATTTCTGTTGGGTGTATACCTAGGCGTGGAAATGCTAGGTTATTCATTGGGCTTTTCTTTGCCTACCTCCACCTCTGAAATAGAGACGTCGTCTACATTCTGCTTTAATCTCCATCTGTTGAGCAGCTGTTTTGTGAGAGTCTGTGACGGGCCTGATGAACGACATGAGGAAGCCAAGAGCTGGGTCCCCACTCGGCAGGCGGGCGGGCCGCATGGCCCCCTAGTCTACGTGAGGGCTTGGGAACTATTTCCTGGCTGCTGATTGTAAGGATGCGCTCTAGCTTTCGCATCTGTAAAGTGGGGACAAGCGTATCACCCATCAGGAGGCTGTAAAGTTGAAGTAATATAATGTGTGACAGGTGCCTACAGCAGAACTGCCAGCTGGTAGGTCTTAGAGCCAAGCTCCATCCATCGCGCCATCTTCCTTCCTGTGGGGAGGTGGCGCTGGAGGTCAATGAAAAACATCCCCTAATATCACAGTGGAATAAGAAGAAGAATGCAGCTTTCAGCACCACAGGGGAGCTGAGCCTTGCACTAGGATTTAGGAAGTTTGGGGGGACCATTCTGAATAATCTTCCAAGAGATCATTGAGAAAAGAAATGGTCAATACATATATATGTGTGTGTGGGTATCTTTTAATTGACCTTATGTCCACTTTGCTTGTAGAGAGAAGACAGGAGACAAGCTTTAACACTTACCGTATATCTACTTTGTTCTAGGCACTTGTCACACCTTAGATGACTTAATCTTTACAACCTCCCAGAAGGTGATATTGTTGTCCTAATTTACAGAGGTAAGAGTTATGCTCCTCCCATACAGAAAGCTCTTACCAATCAATAAGAAAAGAGAAGAGCTCTTTAAGAGAAAAATGGGCAGCAGAACTAACAGGAAACTTGTTAGTATACAAATAACTATTACACCTTTAAAACTGTGCTTTCCAGGGTGCCTGGGTGGCTCGGTCGTTAAGCGTCTGCCTTCGGCTCAGGGCGTGATCCCAGAGTCCTGGGATCGAGCCCCGCATCGGGCTCCTCCGCTGGGGTNCAGGAAACTTGTTAGTATACAAATAACTATTACACCTTTAAAACTGTGCTTTCCAGGGTGCCTGGGTGGCTCGGTCGTTAAGCGTCTGCCTTCGGCTCAGGGCGTGATCCCAGAGTCCTGGGATCGAGCCCCGCATCGGGCTCCTCCACTGGGGTCCTGCTTCTTCCTCTCCCACTCCCCCTGCTTGTGTTCCCTCTCTCGCCGGCTGTCTCTCTCTCTGTCAAATAAATAAATAAAATCTAAAAATNCTCTCCCTGCTTGTGTTCCCTCTCTCGCTGGCTGTCTCTCTCTCTGTCAAATAAATAAATAAAATCTAAAAATAAAATAAAAATAAAAATAAAACTGTGCTTTCCATAGAAATGCAAAATATGCATCTGAAAACAACAGAATAACATTGCGTATAGATTAACCAGGACAAAGAATACGCAGCCATTGAAATTAGTGATGTAGACATGGGAAGATATCCCTAAACTGTTGTTAAGTGATAAAAAGTAGGTTACATAAGTGTGCATAATGCTACTTTAATGTGGTAGTGTAATAAAATCCATCTGTATTTATATCTGTAAGAAAAAAAGCTATAAAGATATACAACAAAATCTTAATGGTGGTTATTTTGGGCTGATGGGATTGTATAACATTTGCTTTTTTCTTCATACTGTTTGTTGTCCACATTATTTTACAGTAAACATTCATTACTTTCATACATAATCAGAAAAGTCAATATAGAAGTTTCCTGTTGGGGGGGGAGAAAGAAGCTAATGAAATATCCTTAGATAGGGCACTCGGTGATCTTTTGTGATTGCTTTAGAAATATCTGAAGCAGGACTGTGTCAAAAATCAACCTTTTCTATATATTTTTTAAAAGATTTATTTATTTGAGAGGAAGAGAGAGCACGAGGATGAACTCGAGAAGGGGGTAGGGGCAGAGGGAGGGGGAGAGACAGAATCTCAAGCAGACTCCATGCTGAGCATGGAGCCTGACACGGGGCTCAATCTCAGGACCCTGAGATCACAACCTGAGCTGAAACCAGGAGTCGGACACTTAATTAATTGAGCCACCCAGGCGCCCCTCCACCTTTCTATATTTAATAGCAACTAAAATATCAAAAGGAAAACCAGAAAATAAAGATGAACATTCAGATGTACAAGATTGCAGTGAAGCAGATGTGATCCAAGGCTGCAGGTGGAATTGTAAATGGACATAACCCCTTGAAGAGTGGTATCACAGTGCATAGACAGCTGTGAAATTATTCCTGACCTTTGACTTGGAACTCTTAGAAAAATATGTTGAGGCACTGAGGCAGAAATGCAAAAATCCTCATATATGAAGATACTCACTGCTGAATTCCATACAAAGCAAACATATTTGTCAAATAAAAATAAAATAAATTAAAACTCAAACAGTCAACACTTGAATAGTTTGATAAATTATGGACACAAGAGAATACTGTCCGTCAATTTAAAATAATCATTTTGAGAATCAGGAAGAGACGTGGTAACATTCTATGGTGTAATAGTTGAGGGGAGAGAGTGCTATAAAAAATCGATCTCAAAATCAAATCTATGGNAGTTTGATAAATTATGGACACAAGAGAATACTGTCCGTCAATTTAAAATAATCATTTTGAGAATCAGGAAGAAACGTGGTAACATTCTATGGTGTAATAGTCGAGGGGAGAGAGTACTATAAAAAATCGATCTCAAAATCAAATCTGTGGGGGGTGCCTGGGTGGCGCAGTCGTTAAGCCTCNCCTGGGTGGCGCAGTCGTTAAGCGTCTGCCTTCGGCTCAGGGCGTGATCCCGGGGTTCTGGGATCAAGCCCCATGNCTGCTTCTTCCTCTCCCACTCCCCATGCTTGTGTTCCCTCTCTCGCTGGCTGTCTCTATCTCTGTCAAATAAATAAATAAATAAAATCTTCAAAAAAAATAAAATGTATGGAAATATGTTTGATTTGGGCAAATATTAGAAAGGATTACACGAAAGTACATGCATGTGGTGGGAATGGATGTTTCTCCTCACTTAAGCATTTTTTTAAAATTATAAAATAGTTGTGAAAATTAACGCAAAAAGCGTAAGGCTTGTGGAACTGCTTCCCCTCTGTGCCAGTTCTGTTCCCTTCACTTTTTATTTTTATTTACTTTATTTTTTTACAATTGTTTTCAAGTAGGCTCCCTGCGCAACATGGGGCTCAAACTCATCACCCTGAGGTCGAGTTTCATGGTCTATCGACTGAGCTAACCAGGCACCCCTCCTTTCACTTTTTAAAGTCAAAAACTTTTAAACACTGTGTACTCTTGTGTGAATATTTTGCTTGGCACATTTCTGAGATTCATCCATGTTGTGCTTAGCTATAGTTCATATATATATATACACNATTTTTTTACAATTGTTTTCAAGTAGGCTCCCTGCGCAACATGGGGCTCAAACTCATCACCCTGAGGTCGAGTTTCATGGTCTATCGACTGAGCTAACCAGGCACCCCTCCTTTCACTTTTTAAAGTCAAAAACTTTTAAACACTGTGTACTCTTGTGTGAATATTTTGCTTGGCACATTTCTGAGATTCATCCATGTTGTGCTTAGCTATAGTTCATATATATATATACACACCAAAAATATTACATATTTTATATATATCATATATTTGCATATAATAAAATATAAGTAAGTATAAAATAAAAAATTTAATAAAAAACTGAGAACGCATTTTTTCTGTACTTGAAATTTTTTGGCTTAATTTAGATCTACTTGAGTCTTTTTACTGGCTATGCAGTGTTTCATTCTGTTAACCTTTTCATGGAATTTTCAGGTCTTTTCATTTTTTTCCTACAGCAAACAATATCGTAATTGTGCTTCTACTCTGTAGGGCACCTGTTAAAATATTGCTGTGATAGACTTTTGCAAATGAAATTTCTTGGTCAAAGGCCATGTACATTTAAAATTCTGATGGACGCTGCCAAAGTGTCCATCCAAAGGGCTATGTACATGCCTGCATTCTCTTTTTCGACATCCTTGCCAATGCTGGACGTTGGTAATGTTTTAATATTTATACCACAGGACAGAGTATAACATTTGCATCTTTTCACTCTTGTATTGGCAATTTGTATTTCTTTTTTTTTTATTAAGTTTTAATTCCAGTATAGTTAGCATACAGTGTTATATTAGTTTCAGGTATACAACATAGTGATTCAACAATTCCATATATCACCAGGTACTCATCACAAGGGCACTTCTTAATCCCCGTCACCTATTTCACCCATCCCCCACTCATCTTCCCTCTGGTGACCATCATTTGTTCTCTATAGTTAAAAATCTGTTTCTTGGTTTGTTTCCCTCTCTTTTTCCTTTGTTCATTTGTTTCTTAAATTGGACATATGAATGAAATCATATGGTATTTGTCTTTCTCTGATTTATTTTGCTTAGCATAATACTCTCTAGTTCTATACACATCGTTGCAAATGGCAAGATTTTATTCTTTTTATGGCTGAATAATAGTCCATCATATATATATATATGTGTATATATGTGTGTATATATATGTATATATATATACACACACATATATATATGGCACATCTGCTTCATCGATGGGCATCTAGGCTGCTTCTGTAATTTGGCTATTGTATATGATGTTGCTATAAACGTAGCGGTGCATGTATCCCTTTAAATTAGTGTTTTTATATTTTTTTGAGTAGATAACCCGTAGTACAATTACTGGATCTGTTTTTAACTTTTTGAGGACACTCCATACTGTTTTCCACAACGGCCATACCAGTTTGCGTTCCCACCAGTAGTGTGCGAGGGTTCCTTTTTTCCACACCCTTGCCAACACTTGTTCCCGGCATTATTGATTTTAGCCATTTTGACAAATGTGAGGTGCTATCTCATTGTGGTTTTGGTTTGAATTTCCCTGATGATGAGTGATGTTGGGCATTTTTTCATGTGTCTGTTGGCCAATTTGTATTTCTTTAGTTAAATATCATTTTCCTAAATTCATGCTTTTTTTAGATCATTAAATTTATCTTACTGATGTGTATAAGCGCTTTATACCTTAAAAATATGAATCTTTTCTTTCATATGTTACAAATATTTCTCTATGTCTGTGGTTGACTTTTATTTTATTTTACTTTATTTTATTTTTTTTATTTAAGTACTCTCCATATCCAGTATAGAGCCCAATTCAGGGCTTGAACTCATGACCCTGAGACCAAGACCTGAGCCAAGATCAAGAGTCAGATGCTTAACCAGCTGAGCTCCTATGGTTGACTTTTAAATTTCTATTCAATTTCTATTATTAAAAAAAATTTTTTTGAGGTAGAGAGAGCATGTGTGTGCTTGTGTGGGGGAGGGGCAGAGGCAGAGGGAGAGGGAGAGAGAGAATTCCAAGCAGGCCCACATGGAGTGGGGCTCAATCTCACAATCCTGAGATCATGACCTGAGCTGAAATCAAGAGCTGGACACTACCCAGGCCCCCCTGCAATTTCTATTATTGTGCACATTTTAATTTTTATGTAGTTAAATCTATCAGTTTTTCCCTTTATGGTTTCAGAGTTTCTGTCCTATTTAGAAAGGCTTTTTTCATCTAAAATAGAAATATTATTCTGTAATATCTAGTATTTAGACTTTGTTGTTTCATTTTAATTCTTTAATATATTGGAAGTTTATTTTTATCTATGGAGTGAGGTGGAAGACTTAAATTTTTGCTTCTATATGGTTTTTCAATTGTGAAACAGACATTGTTTTTCAGTGATACCGTTATCGGATGCAGTTTCCATCTGTCCATGGAATTGCAAGTGAATTATATTACAAGTTCAATTCTAAGGTATATGGCCCTTATTTCTGGGAACAAACATAGCACAGAGGTTAAGACTATAAGCTCCAGAGCCGGGATACCTGGATTCAAAGCATTAATCTTCCATTTACTGTGTGAACTTGGAAGTTGCTTTATCTTTGTGCTTTAGTTCCCTGGTCTTAGATACAGGGATAATGATACAGTAATTTCATTGTATTGCGATCAGAGAGAGTGGTTTGTGTGATTTTTGTGTTTTATAATTTTTTCTGATTTCCCATGTGGCCATATACATGGTCAATTTTTTGTAAATTTATATAGCTTGAACATACTGCATAGTTTGTGTTTGGTGGGTACAGAGCTCTAAATATATTAAAGCAAGTTAACTGTACTATTCAGATCCTTTATATTCTCAGTTTTAAAAATTCATTCTTCTTAATTTGGTCTTTTCTTTGTTACAGTAATCTCTACACCCAACATGGGGCTCAAATTCATGACTGAGATGAAGAGTGGCATGCTCTACCCACTGAGCCAACCAGGTGCCCCTAATTCGGTCTTTTTAATGTAAAGATTTGCCACCTCTCAAACTAGGGTAATTAGAGCGTTTACATTATTTTGGGAAATAACTAATATTTTCTCATATTGCTGCCAGCTTATTCTGTGCTTTCTTTTTGTGGTGCTTCATTTGGTTTGTTCCCCTAATTTCTTGCTTCTAGCTGAATAGTTCAAGTTTTCTTTGCTGCCTTCTTTTCTTTTCCCTTAGTGATTTGGAGGTCAGAATTCCTATGTCTGTATTTCAGGTTAGTGTTCTTAAATTTTATTTCCTTTGGCTGAACCTTTTATTATTAGGAAGTTTTCATCTTTGTGTTAATATTCCTTATCTTGAAGTATATTTTATCTAATACAATATATAGCTACATTATATTTCTTGAGATTAATGTCTGCACAGAATGTATTTCTCATCCTTTTACTTCCAGCCTATCTGTATTTTTATGTTTAATGTATGCCTCTTATAAGCAGCATTTAGTTGTACCTTTAAATTTTATCCAATATGGCCAATCTCTGCCATTTAATTGGAGTGGTTAAGCCACGTATATTTAGTGCAATTATTGATATGGTTAGTAAGTTTCCCACCTTGTTATTTGTTTTTTATTTGCCCTCTTTTTTGTCCTTTTTTTCTCTTTTATTTTAGGTTAATATTGTAAATATTCCATTTAACTCCTTTATTTTATTTTTAGTTACACCTCTTCAAAAATGTTAGCAGTTTCTCTAGAGATTACATTATACATCTTTTACCTATTATCATTAAGTCAATATTACACCATTTCAAATACAATGTAAAAATCTTATGACAGCATACTTTCATTTCTTTCTTTATGCCTTTGATACATTGTCATAGAACTCATTTCTATGTATAAGTCACAGAAAACATTTGTTTTTGTCTTAATCAACATACCTTTATAGAAATTACATAAAAAATATTTACCCACATACTTACCATTTCCAGTACTCTTTATTAGTTCTTTCAGATTTGGTTTTCCTTTAGGATTGTATCCCTTCAGCCTGAAGAACTTCCTTTAGCTTCTTTCTTTCTTTCTTTCTTTCTTTCTTTCTTTCTTTCTTTCTTTCTTTCCTTCTTTCTTTTTCTTTTCTTTTCTTTTCTTTTCTTTTCTATTCTTTTCTTTTCTTTTCTTTTCTTTTCTTTTCTTTTCTTTTCTTTCTTAGATTTTATTTATTTATTTGACACAGAGAGAGACAGCCAGTGAGAGAGGGAACACAAGCAGGGGGAGTGGGAGAGGAAGAAGGCTTCCAGCAGAGCAGGGAGCCCGATGTGGGATTCAATTCCAGGACCCTGGATCACACCCTGAGCGGAAGCCAGATGCGTAATGACTGAGCCGCCCAGGTCCCCCCCACCTTTAGCTTTTCTTGTAGAGCTTATTTGCTAGAAATGAATTCTCTTGGCTTTTGTTCTGTTGGAGTTGTCTTTATTTTGTAAGATATTTTTGTTGGATGTAGAATTCTAGGGTGACAGTTTTCTTTCAGGAATTTAGAGATAGCTTTGGAATTGTCTTCTAGATTCCATTATTTCATGATGAGAAGTCACCTGTCCTGGTCATTGTTGCTTTCCTGAATATCATGTGTTTTTCTCATTGGCTGCTTTTAAGAGTTTCTCTTCACCTTTGGTTTTTAGCAATTAGACTATGATTTGTCTAGGTTGCTTTCATTGTGTATTTCCTGCTTGGGTTCACGGAGTTTCTCAGAGCAATGGTTTGATGTCTTTCATCAGTTAAATATTTATAAGACATTATTTTTTCAAATATTTCTTCTGTTACATGGATGTTAGACAGTTCTGTATTATTCCACAAGTCTTGGATGCTGTGTTCTATTGTTGTTGTTGTTGTTATCTCTTTCTTCCGTGGCTCAGTTTAAGAAAATTTCTATTGACTTATCTCCAAATTCACATATTCTTTATTTTCTGCTATGTCTATTCTGCTGCCAAATCCATGCAATAAATGTTTTATTTCAGATGCTAATTTTTTTCAGTTCCAGAATTTCCATTTGGTTCTTTTTTGAGTGTTAGTTTTTTGTTGTTGTTGATATTTTCTACTTATGCATCCATTCTCTTCATCTTTCCCTATAATCTGTTAATGTATTTGTAATAGAAAGTCCTTTTCTGCTAATTCCAACATTAGGGTATTCTAGGATTCTGATTTTTTTTCTGTTGATTATGGTTCAGATTTTACTCCTTCCTTTACATGTGTAGTAATTTTTTATTGCAAATTGGACATTATGGATCATACATTATAGAGAAGCTAGATCATTATTATCTGCTATTATTTTGTTCTTGCAGGAAGTTAATTTACTGTTGGGTCACCTTCATCCTTAGAACCTTGATTCTAGGCTATGTTTGTATATTCTGTCTTGGTTTTGCCTTTGATCCTAGGGTGCATTTTTTAGTTCTGGGATGTGCTTTTTATTACTGTAGTTTGGCTCTTCTGAGGTTTCAGGAGAAAGTCCAACTTGGAAAAACTTCAAGTCCAAACTCTATCATCGGGCACTGGCTAGCTGCTGAAATTTCTGTGGGTGTTACTTTCCAGTGGGGTCCTTGGAATCTTGCTCTACACGTTGCAATGTCTGAGTTAGCCAATAATTTGAGGGGAATTTGTACACAGAATTTTAGGTTTCCCTTCTCGGGCTGAACTCCTTTTTGGGGAGGTTTCACCTTTTTTGTATTATCCAGTGTTTTATTTCTATCTGCTTTCTCCTTTTCATAGTTCCTCCCCACCTTGTGCTTTGCTGATTGGTACCCCTTAAGGCTCTTCAGACTGGCTATGGATTTCTTTATGCTTTCTTTCTTTTCAGTGGTGTTTTTTGAGAGGGAAGAGAGGCAAAATGAATGGGTTCAGTCAGCCATCTTCAACTGGATGTCTCTTTAAAAAAGATTTTGCAAATTTTTCTTGGACACAATGTTTATGTTTTTTAATATATAAAATTATATTTTTAAAAGATCCATTGATTCTTTCTTTTATCTGTGAATATTTTTGTGGTTTTCCAAGTCATCATTCAAGGGGACTCTTCTTTGCCTATCTAAAATCCTACCTATATTTTCCAAGGCTTGGCTCAGAATTTGCTTTTCTGTGTTATCTGGTCTGAACATATCAGTCCTGAATGAATATATATAATACTGATGACAGTGTTATATAGAAGACCCACATTTATCTTTTTATTTAATGATGGACATACTTGGTTCCTGAATGTGTTGTGCTTTAATTCAGTTTTGTGGACCAATGAAGATTTCCAGTCATGTAATGAGAACATATTAAACTGGACTTTAAAAATATGAACACTGACTCATGAAAAATAACATGAAACATAGATACTCACTTTGATTTCTTCATAACACAAAAGATCCTCTTATTGTTTGCCAAAAGTAGTAAACTGGGGTGGTTTGGTTCTGGGGATGATGGGTGATGATAACTCATATTTATTAGCACTTACTATATGCTGGGCAGTGGGTTGTGGCACTTTAGACTCCTTAAGCCTTCACACAGCCCTGTGAAATAGAAATTTATAATTCTTCATATTTTGGGATGAGAAAACCAAGGCTTAGAGAGGTTAAAGAACATGCCCAGTGTCACACTGCTAGTAAGTGAGATAAAGTGCTTTCTGTGAAAAATTTAAATGGAGTATTTTATAAGCTGGAACAATTCACAGCAGATTTGGGTGCAGAGGGAAAGAGAAGGGATTGGTAGTGTGGCTTTCTGATAACAAAATGACCCCGACAACCCCTGTGAAATCATGGATACGAAGGGGATTGACACACACTGAGCAAATGGAACATTGACATTTTACCAGAAGGCACCCCTGAGTGGATTATATTATACCCAGTGTCTGACTTGACCTGGCTCTAGGCATTGTCTCATCCATCTTCCTCTGCATTGTCTCCCAGAGGGCCTTACTCAGATCCTCCTTCTTGTTCAGGGGCAGAGCTGAGCCCAGAACCCTGGTCTCTTGACTCCTGGACTCACAGGCTGCTGGGGCAGCTGACTTCCTTTGCTCCTCCTGAGGCATCAGTTCTGCATGTTTGGGCTTGTCCGGTCCCCATCCTGTTGGGATCTCGTGAATGTGGCTGTGTTTCTAAACAGCTCTGTAGGGCAGCTGGTGAGGAGAGCTGCTCTTTATCAAAACAAACTCGTGCTCAAATGGAAGTCCTTTGGCTAACATCTCCTTGTGTTCCCTACCATGTCCAGGTATCAGATGAGTAAGTTCTAGAAACCCAATGTACGGCATGGTGGTTATAATTAACAATACTGTATTATGTATTTGAAAGTCACTAAGAGAGTAAATAAATCTTAAGTCTTCTCATCACGAAAAAGAAATGGTGGTTCAGCACCATGATAGAGGTGTTAATTAACACTACAGCAGTAATCATTTTGCAGCACGGAAGTGTATCAAACCAACACGTCGTACGCCTTAAACATACACAGTGTCAATTAGATCTCAGTAAAGCTGGAAAAAGGAAGTCCTGACAGTTCCCCTCCATGAATTTATCACACTTCTGTGGCACGTGTGGGAGAGATGTGTCCACAGCACGTGAGGTGACAAGTGAGTTGTGTCCTCTCCTTGTGGTCTCTCTCGATCTGAGATCTCCTGTGGACTTTGTCTTAAGGATCAGGAAAAGGGATGAACCTAGAGTTCAGGGGTAGTTGTTTCTGGTGGTGTTTATTGTTTTTTGTTTTTTTTATAAAATGCAGCTTTAAAACGTGGAGGGCCCTACTCGTCACACTGAGAATACCTACACTTTGGACAGAGTATCTGCGGATGGTGACACAGCACTTTCCTTGGTCTCGTTGCCTTGTCCTGGGAGCAGAAGTGATGACATGGGGGCAAGAGCCTCCAGTCCCCTCATTTCAGATGGTGTGGAAGTCACCTCCATTCCTTCACTCTGCAGCTTCAAATGTGCATTGACCGTGTCCCACTGATTGTGTCCCATACTGAGCCGGGCCTGAGAACACGAGACGAAGAATGGCACACGCCGGCCTCACTAGCCCAGGCCATGTCACCAGTGGACATCAGGGGCCTTGGAGATCGGGGTACGGCAAGGCCAGTCTTTCTGGCATGGGGAATTGGCAGTGCTGGAGGACTGGCCAGGAGTTAGGGGGTACAGTGGAGGTGGGGTTTGGGTGGGAAGAATGGCAGTGCTCAGAGGTGGGACACAAAATGGAGTGAGGACATTCTAGGAGCAGCATTGCCTGGGGCCAGCTGGGCCCTCCTCAGTGCAGACCTCGCTGCTGGCTCTTCAGCCTCGGGGGCTGCCCTTAGAAATGCTTCTCTGGGGGCGCCTGGGTGGCATAGCGGTTAAGCGTCTGCCTTTGGCTCAGGGCATTATCCTGGCGTTATGGGATCGAGCCCCACATCAGGCTCCTCCGCTATGAGCCTGCTTCTTCCTCTCCTATTCCCCCTGCTTGTGTTCCCTCTCTCGCTGGCTGTCTCTATCTCTGTCAAATAAATAAATAAAATCTTAAAAAAAAAAAAAAAAAGAAATGCTTCTCCAAGAGTCATAGCTTCTTTCTTTTTGGATGCTTACTCTGTGCCCAGCGAGGGTCTTTTTTAGCATAAGCACATTTAATTCATTTTCAGAAAATCTAAAAAGTGAAAAATCACACCTAAAATCAGAATGACCTCATTAATGAATATATTAAGAAATATAGTATTCAACATCAGAAAGTATCTTTACTTTCGCAAAAAAAAAAAAAAAATTCAGCAGGGGGGGCTTGAGAACAGCATAGCCTAATAATTTCAGTGACTACATTTTTCATTGTCAAATCGGTTTTGCAAAATATAGTCTACCGATGATTGTTCCACATCACTGTTTGGGATGACCTGGAGAGTTCTCTATGTAAATTAGCGAATAGTCAGACTAGAGGTTATTTAGAAGAAAGGCAGCTTTATGACTTTACAGAAATACGCCAATAACAATCCTACATGTTCACAGTGCAACCGGGTGAGGTTCTTATGTTTTGTGTGCCATTAGCTCATCTAGTCCTTCCAACACCAGCAAGAAGGGAATGCTGTTAACTCTCTCCCTTTGCCGGTGGGGGAGGGCAGGGCAGGGTCAGTGATCTGTCTGTGGTCATTTGCCAATAGGTGGCAGAGACAGAATGGGAGTCCAGGCCTTCCTGGCTCGGGTAGCTCTTTGTTTCCATGCTCTCTTGCTGGGGTTGGGTGGGGTGATGGCTTTGTGCACAGCCACCCACACACTGGCCTCCTGCGCACTGCGCCTGCCATGGAGCTTTGTCGTAACAGACCCGTGGTCAGAAACAGAGGAGCCTTGTGCCAGGGATCCCAGGATCTGGAGCCAGACTGCACATCAGATCTGCCTGCACCTCTGCTTGGATTACTTCAACTTCTCCTTTCTCAGTTTATGAATCTGCAGTGTAGGGATAAAAATAGAACCTACCAGACACTGTCGGGGAATAAATTCTGGCAGGGCAGTGCCAGGCAGGCAGGGAGCACCCTGTAAATGTAATCCATCATCATCATCATGATGGTTGTTGTTCATCTAGAAATTTCTCCACCCTTCTTCTGGTCCCATCTTAAGAGCAGCATGTCTTTTTTGGCACATTTCTCCCAATGGTCATCTGGTCACCTTGACCTCATCTTGCCTGTGAGAGCCACGTGTTTAGAAGGTAAACTTGATTCCGTTTACCATAATTGTTGTTTCTTTCTTGAACAAGTAGAACTTCTCTCTGGATGTCAGCAGGCAATGTTGGAAAATAATGCTGCCTTGGAATAGCCAACATAAAAAGCATCAAGAGCCTTGGATGAAGCTTGATTAATTATCTGTGTACTTTATGTCTAAAATGTGAATCGTGGTTTTCATTTTCCTCTCAAGAACGTGAGCCGCCTGCTTTGAATTAATCCAGGAGAACAGTGTTTTAAAAAATTTCCCTACTGCTTTGTCAGCATTTAGAATGACTGCCTGAGGGCTTTCTTTTTCCTCTTCAGAGAATCTAAAGGTAGGCTGAATACTTTCTGGATTAAATTTAATTATTTCAAGTTTGAAAAAAAGAAGAGAACTGAACTTTGTGAAGGTTGTACTCCAGAAAGAAGTGTTCCCATTGTCAATTTTTTGTTTCTGAGGTGTTTTAAAAACCACTCTCCTGGGTTTTTCTGCTGGCTGTGTTGGAAGTCATGAGCCCCTGCCTACAGTGGGAAATCGGAAAGCGGGTCTCATTCTTGAGCGAGCCAGGTTCGATTTCACACTGAACAGAGTCAAGTCCTAAGTACAAATCAATGTCAGATATAAATGAGTGCAGGTATAATTTCTCCGTGTGGCTTTGGGTTATGGAAGCATTTGCCCTGTTCCACCATGAGCTTCTTGAGAGGAGAGCTTTGACTTTTGTGTTCACCACTGTCCCCCCCACCCCTGATACGTGCCTGGCACATAATAGGTGCTTGGGAAATACTGAGCTTTTGCTGAAGTCACCTCACTACAGCTGACAC
The DNA here is from genome assembly GCF_002007445.2 of Ailuropoda melanoleuca. Lineage (NCBI taxonomy): Eukaryota > Metazoa > Chordata > Mammalia > Carnivora > Ursidae > Ailuropoda > Ailuropoda melanoleuca. The sequence continues at coordinate 118,980,750 of NC_048223.1, forward strand.
TTGTGTCTACTATAGGAAGGAGCTCTTCCAGTTGGGATCTCCTGGGCCTACATACAGGAAGACAGAGGTCAAGGCTTGCCCTTTAGATGTGCAGAGAAGCTCAGACGAGAGGTCGAGGGAGGCCGTGGGTCACTCAAATTGGACAACCTTTCCTCCCCAGGGAGAAATGCAATGAGGAAAAGTCCAGGTGCTGCACTGAGATGCCCTGTGGGTTTGTGCCTCTGTCAGGTCCTCAGGAAAGGTGACTCCTGACCTTCTCCCTTTGGGCTCTGTCATTTAGAGGCTGTGCAGGCTAGCACCAAGCACGGAGGTGGCAAAGGTGATGGTGCTATAGTGTGGCCATGTGTGTGTTTGATTAAATATCTGGACATACTCTGTGGTCTGCCAGGTCTCCATCCCCGTCAGGGCCCATGCCCAGCGCTGACTGTCCACAACCTTCTTGTGAGGGGTCCTCAGTGGTGTCCAGCCCCTTTCCTCAGGCACAGAACCCACGCTCAGTTACTTCCCACCTCTTCCTAGGGTGTGGGCTGTTTCGTGTGGCTGTGTTACCTCTGAGCCCAAATTTACCTCTTCCAGAACCACAGCTTTTAAGAAAGTTACTTTGCTAGACTTTTTTCCTTATATTTTAAATAAACAATATTTTAAGATTATAAAACAAATGTAAGCTCAGTGCAGGAAACTTCTACAATACAGAGAGAAAAATGGGAAGAAAGTAAAAATTATTTATGATCCTACTAGCCAGAGAAAACCAGTTAACATTTTGGTTTGTATTCTTTTAGTTTTTTCTCTCCTTTGCCATAACACATTGTACTTTTCTGCACAAAAGGTACCTTGTCTGAAATACAGTTTTGTAGTCTGCCTTTTCCATTTGGCATTACACTCTCAATATCTTCCTATGCCAATAAATATTCATCCCCAGCTTGCTTTTGTAAAAGCTGTGAAGGTTGGCAGGATACACCACCCCAAAATATGCCACTTTGGCATAAAGATTATTTTGAGTTGAAGACAGTTGAGAGGAGGCAGATGAGGAAGGCTCCCTGCCTTTCCCCTCTTTGGCTAAAACTGGGGCATAAATTTTCAAAACTCTCCCTCATCCCGTCTGTACCAGAAAGACAGAAATTGGTCACTGGAGACAACTTTGGACTCCATCAGTCAAGATGGCAGTGGAGGAATTCACATAACAAACCTCACTGACTAGCTTTTATGTACCATTAGTTTTCTCTCATATATTGACCTTCCCACAGTTTGCTGCCCTTGGAAGCACAAAAACTCTTTTCCTTTGTCCTTTCATTTCCCCACAAATTTACTATTCTTTACTGGGGATGCTGTACAAGCTGGAGTTTTAAGCCATAGCTTTGAGTTACTCATTTTTTCTTGGTTATCTCCCATGTAAACATGTAGGATATATGTTAATGACCACTTGTTTGTCTTTCTCTTGTTAATCTGTCTTTTGTCATGGGGTCCCAGCCAAGAACTCAGAAGGGTACCTCCCCTACAGCTGCAACACAGTCCATTAAACTAAGGCAAATAATTTGATACAGTTAGCTTGCTGGTGGTGGACATCAGTAGGCTGTCTCTGGGCTTGGGTTGATGTTAACAACACTGTGTTGAACTTTCTAGCTCATGTGTTGTTGTGCACATCTCTGATTATATTCTTGGACTTAATTTCTGGATGAGGAATTTCTGGGACAAAGTGTTTTTTTCCCTCTCCAAAGGGCAGAAAGGTTGTACCAGTTGACATTCCTTCTTACAGTGCCTGATCTGGCTGGTTCCTCTCAACCTTCTTGCTCAAATGTCCTTTGTTGGGGAAACCTTTACTGAACATTTTGTTCAATGTCCCATTCCCCACCCTATTGCATTATCATATACCCTGTTTTAGTTTTTGAATATACTTATTTTAATCGGAAATGATGCTGTCCATTATTTATTGACATCCTTGTTTATTGTCTGTCCCCACTCAGCAGGTTGTAAGCTCTGTAAGTGCAGAAACCTTGCCTGTTGGGGTCACTGCTGTTGGGCAAGGCCTTTCCATCCCTCCTCCATTTCCACCCTACCTGCACATCTTGGTGTGCAGGACAAGTTTGCTGAATGAATAAATGTTTATCCACACTGCAAATAGCTTGTATTATGCATTTTTTTTTAAAAAAGTTGTTACCTTTTTTCTAAAACAAAGGATGACAAACATAATTTAATTTATTGCTGGTGACCAGTGGCCCTCAAGTGGTCCTGTGATTCCTTTTGGTGTACTGAGGGGTAAGGCACCTTTCCCATGCACTAACTGGGGGTTTTAATTAATGTGGCTTGTTTCTTATAGTTTAAATGTTTTTCTCTCTATGTGAAATGCTATAGACAGTATGTTTACTTAAAGCAAGTTATGTTTCTACTACAGTTTGCAGCTGCTAATCTGCCAGGGGCCTTGAGAGGAAATAGTCATCTTATTAGAACTGTGTGTAGAATAAGAGGGAATAGGTTTAGCTTGAGGGTCTGAATAGCTCTCGTGTGTTTAAGTGCTTGCATATGGGGCATGCCTAGGGGCTTTTTAAATTGCTCACTGGATCTTAGAGAGGAATGGTGGTGATAGTTGAGTTCTGCATGAGTGAGATGTTACAATTCTTGTTACTGAGTTTGTGTTCCCCTTGAGTCCAGCAGGAGACTATATCATCTGGCCACTGTAGTAGTTAGCGGTTGAACAAGTAGCTCATCCAGAGAGTACTGGCAATGGCTGGGCATCTGGGGCACAGCTGGGGGAGGCTGTCAAGGCCCATGCCTCAGGACTCTGCATCTGACCTCCTCTGTCCAAGGTTTTATCAGCAACTTGGATAAAGACACAGACAGCAGGCTTATCAAATTTGCGCATGACACAAAACTGGGATGGAAGTCTGATATGTAGGATAATAGAATCAAGATTCATAAAAATCTTGGCAGGAATGATGGGTCTGAAACTAACAAGGTAAATCCTAACAGGATTACATGTGAAGTCTTGCAGCTCACTTCAGCGGAGCCCGCAGCAGCTGCCAGTGATGGGAGAGGCCTGGCTCAAAGGCAGTTTGTGTACAGAAGACCAAGTAAGGCCTGCGGGCTTCCTAGATGCTAATTCTTAAAATTAATTATGCCTTATATGCTTTTTAAAATTAATTATGCCTCGTATGCTATTGATAGCAGAAGGACCTCCAGATCTAGAGGATGGTAAATTGCCTCATAGCACTTCTTTCCTGGAGCACTTCTTCCAGTGCCACTCGCCCACACCCTCTCCCAACCTGTATTGGTTTCCAGCCCCCAGCTGAACTCTTCCTTTCTCCGGGCAGCATCCCCTGAGCCTGCAAGATGAACAGCACCCCTTCTTCCCCATTACAGTGCTCACCAAACCATGTGGCTGTCATCTGTCTGATTGTCCATCTTCTGCTTTGGACCACGGACTCATAGGGCCTGTGTCTGCCTTATTAGGTACTCCTCCTTGAGCAGTGACCCTGTGACTGGCTCACCATAGATGCCCAGTGGATGCCCTGATTGGTGGTGTGACCACTCTCAGAGTACGGGGTAGGATTCTGGACCCCACACCGTTGGATCTTGTACCCCTTTCGCCACTGGGCAGTGACAGGTTTGCAGACCCTGTGCTGTGGGGAACAGGGGATGGAATTGTGGATGCTTAGCTAGACCGTGCCCATGGTGTGGACTGCCAAGGAAGGAGGGTGTAGACTGTCCTGGGGATTCCCAGGGCCACACAGGGGATGTCAGGAAGAAGGGACGATGCAGTGCCTTGAATGAAAGAGCTTTGAAACATGTGGCTCGCTCCGACCACATTTGGCCGCTTGCATGGTGCAGATCACTGATTAACCGTGAAAGCTGAATGCTGGAGGGGGAGGAGTTGAAAGGTAGTGATCCTAATAGCCACGGCCTTAACAGCACACCCTGCCGGGCTCTCCCTGGCTGCCAGGCACTTTGTGTCACACTCCGCCGCCCCCCCCCCCCCCCCCCCCCCCCCCNGTTAGGTGCTCCTGCTAACCTTGTGGGACAGATGAGGACACTGAGACCTTCTTCCAGGTCAGCTAGTAAGCAGCTGGTAACTAAAGTCTGCTGCTACTCCAAGGGCCACTGATGCTATGATTCTGGTGCCTCGGGGTTTAGCAACAGCTCCTCCGGTGTCTCTGAGTAGAGGAATTCAGTGGCCGGGACTTTGTGCCTGCATGTAGAGGCCCCTTCTCCCTCCTTTGTCTGTATTCGGGGTGGGAGCTGATCCGCCAGTGCCTCAGTATATGACCCTGGGATGCTGGTGCTGGAGTCCCCTCTTCTCCCAGGACAGCAAGTGGCCCAGGTCATGTGCATTAACATGCCAGTGCTTGTCCTGTGTAGGCCTTGAGGTAGTGGGGGGTGATGGGCAGAGCTCCCAGGCCGGAAGCCAGACAGCCCTGGGTTTGAGTCCCCGCAGCCCCTTAACTGGCTGCAGGACCACCATCTGATCACTTAAGCTCTCTGAACTCAGCTGTGAAATGTGGAATTAGTCTCCAGTTCTGGAGAGCACTTGACCCCGGGGCCCACTTGGCAAAAGATGGTTAACGTTCCCGTCTGCTTTCAGGTTCTCTGCTGTGTTGCCCATGGTCGAGGTTGTTAGAAAGCTGTTGTCTAGATGAGCTGAGCCTTTCCACGAAAACCAACTGACTTCAAATTTCCACATGTGTGGAGCTTGGGGGGCTTTTCTGCCTCATAGAGGTCAGAGCAAGGGAAGGGGTGGAATCAAATCGTCAAACTCTTCTGGCCTCACGCAGCCCAGGTCGGGTCTGTATCCAGGCCTCTCTGACCTTTGTCATCCTGGGTTGGCTATGCTTGGCCTTCCCAGTTGTCTGGTGTGTGTGTGTGTGTGTGTGGACCCTTAACTCATTTTCCGGAACTTTCTTTTGTAGCCAGAAATATGATTACAGACCATTTGTTGGAGGGGATATCAGTAAATGTATGTGTGGCGTTTTTGGGGTTATTTTTGTTTTTTTTTTCTGAAGTCTTGGAAAGAGAACGTCCATTCCTCAACAAATGCCTTCGAACCTCTGTTAGACTTCAGGCAGAGCACTGGACCCTGGAGACATAGCTGCGACCAGACAAAGTCTTCATCTGCATTGAGCTTGTGTGCCAGTCTGGTGAGAAAGACTGCAAGTAAGCACACAAATAAACATACAGTCTTGGATGGTGATGAACAATCGAAACAAATGCAGCTGAGGAGAGAGAGGGCTGGTTTGTAACGGGGTGTTGCTGTTTCATGTGGAAATGTTCGAGAACACCTGGCTGACAAGAGACTATTGGAGCAGAGACCTGAAGCAAGTGAAGAGCGAGCCTTGCAGGGGTCTGGGAGGAACATGCCAGGTGGAGAAAATGGCAAGGACAAAAATCCCAATGTGGGGGCATGCTTGGCAAGCTCAGGCCCCCGGGAAGCCGGTGTGGCTGGAATCAAGTGAGAGAATCACAGGTCCGGGAGTGATGTGGATTCCAGGCCCTGGGGTCGGGGTGGGGGGCAGCTACCATCCTCGCCGCCTCTAGTCCTCAGTGCTGGGCAGTGGCATCGCCAGGATCATAGCTTCAAGTTGTAGGTTAGGGTTTAGTGCAGATCCGCATGGCTCCCAAGTCCTCACCGCTCCCACTGGGCTGGACTGGTGCACATCTTCCCCGTCGCTGTCCCTGTCCCCACCCCCATCCTTGCTGTCCTGGTTCCCTGGGCCCCTGCCCCGAGCCCGGGGGACTCCGGTCTGCAGAGGGGTCCACTGGTGCTAAATGGGAACAGAGCCCCACCTCCCTTCTCTCGGGGGTGCTCCCTGCCAGGGCTCTGCCTCGTCTTCATCCAGGTCGGAACTGGGATAAATTAGACATTATTGTTTGAGTTCGGGACACGGAGTCGGTGCTGGTCTCCATCAGCCGAGGCAGGTGGGAGGACCAGCGACCTTTCCAGGGCCCCGGGGTGGAGATAGCAGAGCCCAGGATTTTCCCTCTTCCTCACGGAACGTCGTCACAGCCGGTTACTGTAAGTGGCCAGCGTGTGGCAGAATAATGTCCCGCAGGGATGTCCACATCGTAATCCCTGGAAGCCGTGGACGTGTTACCTTACGTGGCAAAGGGATTTGAGGTCCCACAAGTAACTAAGGTTGCTCATCGGCTCACGTGGGGTTGGGGAGGTTATCCTGGATTATCAGGTGGGATCCGTCTAATCACACGGGTCTTTGAAAGTGGAGGAAGAGGAGGCAGAAGATGGGGCCAGAGGGATGTGGGGTATGCGGTTCCAGACCTGTTGCCGGCTGGGAAGTTGAAGGGGGTCATGAGTCAAAGAACGAGGGAAACATCTAAAAGCTGGAAAAGGCAAGGAAGTGGCTTCTCCCCTCGAACTTCCAGAAGGGAATGCAGCCCTGCTAGCACTTTGATCTGAGTCCAGGGAGATGTGCTTCAGACTCTCTCTCTCTTTTTTTTTAAGATTTTATTTATTTTAGAGAGAGAGCATGCACAAGTTCAGGGGCGGGTGGCGGGCGGAGGGTGAAGGAGAAAGAATCTGAAGCAGACTGCACTGAGCCCAGAGCTGGAGCCGGGGCTCGATCTCACAACCCTGAGATCATGACCTGAGCTGAAACCAAGAGTCAGAGGCTTAACCGACTAAGCCATGCAGGCACCCCCTGCATCAGACTTTTGACCTCTAGAACTGGTGCTGTTAAAGCCACTAAGTTGGTGACAATTTGTTACAATGGCAGTAGAAAACTAACAGGGCTGGGTTTTAGGCTGTGCCTCCGCCCCCACAGGGGGGCTCCCTGAGGACGTGCTCGGTGCCTCATTCACTCTGGATCCCTGTGCCCAGAGCTGCAGACATTTATGAAACTCTTGCACATGCCGGGGAATTGTGCCTCCGAGTTCAGGGCTGGAGTGGTGTCCCTTCCTCTCTCTTTCCAAATCCGAACCTTCTTGATGGTGCCAGTGGGAGTGGCGGCCAAGCCTTGGGGACCTGCTGCCGGCCCAGGCTAATCTCGGCCCAGGACAGGCAGCGCAGGCACTGGGAGCGCTGTGCTGGCTTAGCTCACCACTAACAGGGTCTTCAGAGGGGACTCCCTGCAAAATAGGATTCGCAGGTGGGACGCAGAATGAGCACACGTTTTTTTGGTGCCGGAAATGGTGGATTCCTTGTTACATTTTAAAAAGGACCATTATTGATTGAGAGGTGAAGGCAACATCAAAGGAAAAATCCACGAAGAAAGGAACAGAAGTGAAAGGAGAAGTGTGCCATTGACCCCTAGCTTCCTCCTGCCTGTCTCCTCCTTGCAGAGCGGCTCCAGAGCAGGGGGACCCCGCCCTGGTTCCCCAGGGATTCGAATTTGATTGGTTGCGGCAGGGCCAGGGCAGTGATATTTTTACAAGTTTCCCAGATGAGTGTGATGTGCAGCTGGGTTGAGAAGCACTCCCCAGGACCTTCTTGCTCTGTTCTGTTCTCACATCAGAAGCCCCTCAAACCCTAGAAGACATTACATGGCATGGCTTAGAGGCCACCCAAGCATTTTACAAATGGAGAAACTGAGGTTTAGAGACACAAGTGCCCTCCAAAAGGTGGCCCCGTTGAGAGCAAGGCCTCCATCTGTAAACTTCCTGATGGGCATTGCCAGCAACCTCCAACCAAGATGGCGCCACCAGCTTCCATCTGCGAGTGGTTTTCTTTCCGTTTCTTTAAAGTTTTCTCATTTCTTCCCAAATCCTCCTTTAAAAGATCAGCTGATCCTTTGATGGGAACAGACCCCTCTGTCTCCCCCTTCCCCTCGATGAGGCAGGAGCACCTAGTGAGTATGAGCACAGGCTCTGAAGCCACGCAGACGTGGCTCTGAGATCTGGCTGCATGGATACTGTGTGGCCTCTGAGAGCCTCAGTTTGACCAACTGTAAAACGGAGGGAATGTTGGTCGTACTCCATAGGGTCTGTGAGGTGGAAGAGACATGCGGTGCATGGAAAGTGTCCAGAACAACGTGTGGCTCAGATGTTATGATATTGTTTTAAATTACTATTGCTGTAGGGAGGGGAATGGGAATTCAAGTGTCAGTGTCACAAACAGCCATCCGTGGATGAGCTTTTTGCTGTTGCTTTTCGGCTTGCTTTGGGATGCACTTGGTGGTGGTCAGCTGTGTGCTCGCGACCTGATGGGGAGCGAGTCCTCTCCCGGAGGGGGAGAACTGTGAGTTTCCAAGTGATTGTAGGGTTCGAGGAGCACTAGCTTTGGACCACAGGCTCATTGGGCATTGGTGCCTCATTTACACTACCTGTCCTGAGGTCAGACTGTGGGGAGAAGGGGGCGCGGGACAGGGGGCGTCTCCTGCAGGAGCCTGGGCTCCCTGGGAAGAGCTGAGCTCCTGCTCGCTGTAGGATTCAAGGGATCTGCTGCCTTCATCTGCATGTGTCTATTACATAAAAATTTTCCATGCAAGTAATTGCAGAATGGGGTAACAAGGAGGATAATAAGGGGAGATAATTGTGGATAAATCAGCTTGATTACACTTTTCCCCAAACTTGATTACCCAAATTTGCAGTGCTGTGCAAAATCTCGAAAGCCAATTAAGACCTTCCAGTAATGACTGCGGAATCTGGGGAAGCCTCTCTGCTAAGTCCAGCTGGCTGCCCAACAGGTTGGGAATGGCGAGAAGAGCCCTTCTGCTTCTGCCTTGTTATATGTTAGAAACAGCCGGCAAGTTTTATTGTTATGTTTTTAAACAAAGCAATTACATGTACTGGTGAGAAGGTCCCTTCTCTTCTGCTGATCGTGTATAGAGCAATTTCGATGCACTTCATTATTTTACAAGGGGATCATTTTTTTTCCTGTGTTCTGCATTTCTTTGTTTTAAATTTTTTATTTAAATTCAATTTCCTTAACATACAGGGTACTATGAGTTTCAGAGGTAGATTTTAGGGATTCATCAGTTGCATATAATACCCTGTGCTCATTCCATCAAGTGCCCTCCTTAATGCCCATCCCCCAGTTACCCCATCCCCCACCCCCACCTGTCCAGCAGCCCTCAGTCTGATTGGCAATATTGCCCAGTTGCACTGGGTACTGGTTCATGCGAAGACTCATGATAACACTTATAAAATAATCAGTTAAAGGACTTGGGAAATCATTTAAGGCAGAGAAGCAACAGTTGATTTCTTTCGCAACATACTGTTAGCCTCCTTTTCCATTATTCCTTGGTCTTTATACTCAGTTTTTTTCTAGCTTTATTGAGATATAATTGACATATAACTGTGTGTAAATTTAAGGTGTATGGTATGTTGATTTGATACACTTGTATATTGAGAAATGATTATCACTGTAGTATTAGCTAACACCTGCATCATGTCACATAATTAGTATATCTTTTTTGTGGTAAGAACATTTAAGATCTTAGTAAATTTCAAGTGTATGATACAGTATCATTAACTATGATCACCATGCTATACCTTAGATCTCTAGAACTTATTCATCTGATAGCTGGAAGTTGCTACCCCTTGACCACCATCCCCAGTTCTTCCACCCCCCAACTCTGGCCCCTGGTAACCGTCATTCTGGTCTGTTTCAACGAGCATGGCTTCTTTAGATTCCACGTATAAGTGAGATCACGCGGTATTTGTCTTTCTCTGTCTGACTTATTTCAGTTAGCATAATGCCGTCAAGGTCCATCCATGTTGTCACAAATGGCAGATGTCCTTCTTTCTTATGGCCGAGTAGTATTCCATTGAATATATATACCACTTCTTCTTTATCCATTCATCCATGGTTGGACACTTAGGGTTGTTCCCATATCTTGGCTATTGTGAATAACGCTGCAGTGAACATGGGAGTGCCAGTGTTAGGGTTGGAGATGTCTATTTGGAGAGACCAGAGTTGGGCTGGCATGGCCCTGGGAACATTGTCGTCCCCAGTACAGAAGAGCCCAAGTCCTGGGATGGCCTCCTGGGGCCAACATTATTCACTAGGAGCCTGGAGGGAGGGAGAGAAGCTTGAGAAAGAGAAAGTGAGCAGGGAGAGAGATCCGAGAACAGGAGGGTGGTGTCCCAGGAGCCCAGGGTCAACACTAGCCTCTGTGAGTAGGGTCACAAAACCTACTGAGCAGGCAGGATGGCGATGCCTGTTGAATGCATGGCTGCATGAATGAATGAATGAGGAGTAAAACCCAGCATTTATTGGGCCTGCTTCCTCTGTGCCAGTCATCTCATTGATAATAATCCTTTTACAGATGAGAAACTGAGGCACACAGAAGTAAAGTGATTTGGCCAAGGTCAGACCCATGGACATGTATTTCAGAATCTGTGCTTTTCATTTCACTGCCTTGCTCTCCTGCAGATGAACGGATGAATGGTAGATTTCCATTTTCCTGGTAAAGAAGTAACGTCATTGAGGGAGAGGTTTTCCTACGATTACAAGCGGATCAGCTCTTCTGGTTCCTGGTCCAGGGTGCTGCTAACTGAAGCCGGGCTGACTCCCCGTACTTCCCGGGCCGACTCGGGTCCTCCTGCCGCCCCCGCACTCAGTGGAGTTGTCTGCAGCCCACCCGTGGTTTTGCGTCTACCTCCATGTTCTCTAGCCCACACTTCCGGAAACAGGGGCAGCGGAGCCCAGGATTGTCGTTAGAAGACCTGAGTTTGAGCTTCAGTTTTGTTGCTTGTCCTGCTGAATGCACTTGGGCAGGTCAGGAAGCCTCTCTGAACCTTAGCGTCCCTCTCTGGACAATGGGGATGGCAGTGCCTACTTTTTCGTTGTGAGGAGTGATGGAGGGAAGGTGTAGCACGTGCCTAGCATGCTCCTGGCAGGTAGGAAGCGCTCAGAAAGGGATCCGCTGGCCCATCCTCCCTCGCTCTGCTTCCTCTCTCCCCTTCCTTTCCCTCTGGATGTCTCTGAAGACAGCATCTCTTTGACTGTGTTACTGAGGAACCATTCAGACAGTCTGTGACATATCAAACCCAGTTCTCAGCAGTGCGGGGGGGCTGGGGTTGTGCTGTCACTTGGGACACAGGAGAGAGCGAGGTTTGCAAATCGGGGTTTCAGCAGGGGAGCAGTGCTGATGGTGCTGCTGTAGGGGGTGGGGGGACGGCTAAACACACAACTGCTGTGGACCGATTAGTCCTAACAAACCACTCTGCAGATGGGCACCCCACAAAGCCAGGCTCCCTGAGAAGAGAGAGGCACACGTGTCCACTGGGGGTGCTGGCCTCATGCAGTGGGGGTCCTGGAGACTAGGGGATCCTGGAGACTGTTAAGTGCCCCCCACTCTGGGCCCAGCCAGCAGCCAGCCTACAGCAGCCATGGAGACGAGCACAGATGTCACAGTGCACAGTCGAGCTGGGGGCGGCGGGACCCTGGGCAGGCTTTGCCCTCCCAAGTGGACAGCTCCTTCTTAACTCCTTCATCAGTGGGTTGCCCTGGAGGGATGTGGGCCTGAGGTTGCCAGACTAAATTCTTCACCGGAAGCCAGAAATTCAGATTTTGCTGTAAGAGCTCCTGGTTTTCAAGTATCAGCCATGAATTATACATTTAAAAAAAAACCCCCACTGAGCTGCCCAAACCAAATGTAGCCGCAAGTTGCTTTCGGTCCAAGGGCAGCCAGCTGCCAGCCTCTGACCGAAGATTCTGTGTGGCAGAAGATTGGGTCTTTATTGAAACAGCTGCCATGGATTTGTTTAGTCTTGATGCAACAGGTATTTAATGAGCGCTTACTGTATGCCAGGCACTGTTCTAAGCCCTAGGGCTACAGCTCGGGCCGAAAGCAGACAAGAATCCCTAGTGCCGTCTTGGAGCTGGTCTTGTGCTGTGGCCCTTCCACTCAGCCCGAAGCCACTGTATCTTTGCAGCATCGATGAGGACCCAGCTGTTCTCGATCTTCCTCTTAGGGTGATTTCCAGTGGGCAGATTGATCCTAGCCATAGAGCCCAGTCACACTAACAGGCAGCGATTACTTGGCCCTTGACTCGGGAGCTGGCCATCGTTGGGGCTGTGAAACCAGCACAGGGATGTGGTTGTGCTAGGTCAAGCCCAGGTCCGCAGGCCTGTGTGTCTGTTGGACTCTGCATTAAGGATTTGAGGGTTTGGGTGCAGGTGGCTAGGAAAACACTTAGTGATGTTTACAGACAGCCAAAGACTTTGAGGGCAAGCATGAAGGTTCTTTATCTGCTTAAAAACGACAGGCCTGGCCATGCCTCAGGTTAGAGGGGAGACGTCTGCCTTCCCCAGACCTCAGCCGCTGAGCAGGTCGTCATGCCAAAGGCAGGGGGACTCCAGCCTCTTGTCTCATGTGCTCCCCACGTGCTGTCCACCCTGACCTGGCTCCTGCCATCAGCCTCTCGTCAGATCGTGGCTGTGCCCAGCCTTTAGCCTTCCTCTCTGTGGCTGTTCCATCTCACGCCTGTGCTTCCTCTCATCTACCAGCCCAGCTGAAGATCATTCTAGAACATGGAAAAGCTGGTCATGGAGAACATGGTCAGGGGCTTCGTTCAGGTCAGGGCTCTGCTGCTATCTGTCCAGGACTCGGGTACGAAAGGCCGGCTGCCACCCTGCCCTGCTGCTAACTGCCACTGGGGGGATTCAGATAAGGTTGTAAGGAACGAAGAGCTCAAAGACACTTCGAGGGCCCCTGTTCGGAACGAGTGCTCTCTGGCTGATGTGCCTGAATGAAAATTGCAGCTCAGCAGCCCCTTCAAATTCAGTTCTGTCTTCACTGTTTTGCGTCCTGAGTGTTGAGTGGCATTCTGTTCTGCGTCAGAACTCTGCTCAGCGTGTCCTGGGATCTTGATGTGGCCTGGGCCAGGCGTGGGTATGGAGAATGCTCTGGACTGTTTAAGCTCTGGCTGAATTCCTAAAGACTTATTTAATCCAGGAGTGAATGCTTCACTGGGCATTCTAGAGTCAGAGCTTAATTGGAGACGGAAGTCTGTTAGCAAAGAAGTATATACTTTCCTCCCTCTTCTTTTACTAGTGTTTTTTTGTTTTTGTTTTCGAGTGGCTTTTGTTTGCCTGTGGCTCAGACACAGTGCGGTGGTCCCTGCAGCAATATTTTCTGCTAGGAGATATGTCTAGCCGGGAGGATGTTCATCCCAGAGAGGAGAGCTTGGCCGGGGGAAGGGGAGCTAGGGTCTGAGCTCCAGGAAGCCCCGAAGCCGGTGGGAAGCGGATTCCGCGGGTTTCCTGGAGTCCCAAGCTCAGTGGCCTGGCTCGGCCCATAGTCACCTGTCCCCCACGGCTCACTGTCACTGGCCTATCACCACCCTAGTTATTAAGCACCTGCTTTCTGACGTCCAGGGAGAGGACTCCTCACTGCCTCAGGCTCTGGGGCACCTCAGCCTGAGGATTTTTAGATGGGTTTAGGGGAGCAGGTTTTGGAAGGAAACCCCTTTTGTGAAGGACCTGACCTCTTCCCTTGTCTCTCCTTTCTTCTTGCTGATTTTTATTCATTACTCTTTCTGTTGTTACACTTGACTGAAATAACACTTTCCACGAGCATCAGTTGCTTTGGCTGATAAAACACTTAATTTTGCAAGTACCTTTTGGGCCAATGAGCAAAATCATTTTAAAAAACTTTTTGGTGTGGAAATTGTCAAGATACCCTCCACCAGTTCCGAGCACTTTGATTTCATCTGCCCCTCCTCCCCCTTTATTGGTGGAGTATTTTATAGCAAAGCCCAGGCATGACCTCATTTCCTATGCCAATACTTCAAAAACTTTAACCAGTGAGAACTTAAAAAACAACAACAACAAAAAGCAACAAAAAAACTGAACAGCCCCCCAGGAACACAATACCATTTGTAAACCCCGATCAAATGAACACCTAATTTCTTTGAATCGGGACCCAGATAAGGTCCCTACATTCTTATGTGATATGCATGTTTTTAGACATTTTTTTTTAATCTGGAGTTTTTCAGTGATCAGTAGTGTTAATGCCAATTGTTGAGTGCTTCTCATGGACCCCAACTATGATCCCAAATTCTCACGACTTTTTAGCAGGGTTTTCTGCCCATTTTACAGACGGGGAGGGGGCCTCAGCTGCTTCCCCAGGTCATGAAGCCCCAGCTGGACCCGATGTATTAGCTTTTGCAGGCTGTGTTTGTGTAGACCAGGATTTTCTGTTTGAATTCAGACAATTAAAATGTTTTCTGTCTTCTGTTTTCTTCCAGAGGGAAGGCACCCTCTGCAGAAACGTTCAGAAATCGGTGGATTAAATGTTTGGACTTCTGGGGTGATGCGCGTAGTTTTGAACATTGTGCTTCTGCAAAATATACTTCCATGTACGCCTCTGCCCCGTGGCAGGCGGGTTTGCGCGTGTCCTGTGGTTTCTGTGTCGTGGTTTGAATGTGCTGTTGTGGCAGAAGACAACTCTTGGGGAGGGGCCGTCTGCTGAGTGCAGTACAGTCTGCTCTATGCTGAGTCCGTTGTGCGTGACCTCACCGTTGGTTCCTCGCTGCAGCCCTGAAGGTGGGGGTGGGGGGTGGAGGTGGTGGTTATCTCCCTTTGGAGGAGGCACCCAAGGCTCAGAGAGCAGGTGTCACTTGCCCAGGGTCACATAGATTGTAAGTGGCAAAGGTAGAACAGAAGCTGTTCAACTCCACAGCTCTGCTAACACTGTATTTCTGTTGCTGTCTTGCCTTCTCTGCTATCCGCCCCCCTTGGGGGTCCCTGCTCCTGGATCCCGCTATGCCAGCATCTCGTCCTGGAGAATTTCCAATATACAGAAAGGTTGTGACAGTAGAATGATCCCCCCTCTGCTCCACCTAGATTTAGCAATTAGCATTTTACCCTATTTGCTTTATCTTTGTAGTTATGTGTTTTATATACAATTTTCTGAACTGTCTGAGAGGAAGTTGCTGACAGATCATTACCCTAAGCTCCCTAAATGCATCTCCTGAAAAGAAGGCGCTCTTCTCCATTCCCATGTCCTTACTGCACCGAAGGAAATTAGCAGTATTTTCCTAGGATCACTGGATATCTGGTTTGTTCCAGTCCTGGTATTGCCTTAGTCATCCTCAGAGTTTCTTTTTAATGGCTTTTCTATTTTTTTGACCCAAGATCCCGTCAAATGTATGTTACATTTGTTTGTTTTGTCTCTTCAGATTCTTGTAATCTGGAACATTCCATCTAGCTTTATTCCTGGACTTGTTTAATTATTTCCTTGAGGGCATTTGACTTGGAGATGCCGTGTGTTTCGTGTAGCGTGTGTCAGAGGCTCACAGGTGTCTGTGGTCCCAGTACTGGTGACCACCGGAAGGGGAGGCAGGATAGGGCCATGTTTCTAAAAGCTGAATGAGAGCTGGCATGAGCAGGTAGTCTGGGTCAGTGGCTTGGTTTTATCCGTGCTGCCTACTCTTGGTCCTTTCTCTTCCTTCCTGGAGCTGGGTAGATCATTGACATTTCCAGGCTCAGCCCACGTATTTCCACCATTGTCCCATCCCATCGTGTTCAGGAGGGCCCAGCCAAGAGGTACATGCTCTGATGCCCCGTCTTTACCCCCTTGGCGAGGAGGGATTCTTACCCTGGGGCTGTGGGGATAGCCGTACATGACGCCTGAGATGGGACGGAGAGGTCTAGCAGTTTATTAGTCATAGATGCTCACAGCATGGGAGGAGGACAGTGCCCACTGGGCAGGCCTAGGAGGGGGGCAGAGCGAACCTGCAGGGTCTGTGGGAGGTAGCTGTGTAGTACCAAGAGGGTGGGGTGTCCCTGGTTCCTGCAGGAGGATGTGATTGACTTGTTCCTGGGCTGGGATTGACGGAAACCCAATACTCAAGGATAAGCAGGAATTGCACCTGGTCCCTTGATAAGGAGGATTATTTGGTGGGGGAACCTTACCTGAGGGGGCAGAGTGGGGCAGGGAGCTTGTGGTCAGGCTCCCTGAAGTCTGTGTGGTTTCAGGGGTTGGGGCAGGACACAGTATCGGGCTGTAATTTTAGGCTTTCCCCCGCAGGGCGACAGCACACGCCCATGCCCTTCTAAGCACTTCACATCATTACCCTGTTTAGTATTTGTACGGGCCTCTGAGGTAGGTGTTCTTGTCAGCATTACTTGGCAGAGCTAGGAGCCCACGGCCCAGGAAGGGAAGTGCCTTGCCCGAGATCACGCAGCCAGTAAGCGAGAGTGAAAATCCAACCCAGGCTGCCTCTCGGGGCTCTGTCCCCGCAGAGTGGGAAGGACATGAGCATTGGAGCCAGCCTCTGCCTGTCCCTCGGCCCCGGGTGGCCATCCTCCTCGCTCCGCCTGCCTTCTCATCCTTTGTGAGGCTCGCTGCAGAGGAGAAAGAGCATCCCCAGGATAGGGTGGGGGCTCTGGGAGCCATTCCTCATCTGGGCCAGGGCTGGTCTCCTGGATGCCTTTCTCCCCAGTGCAGGTGAGCGCCAGGTGGCTTTGCTGTGGGGGCACCTGCTTGTCCGAGGGGCAGGGAGCAGGGGGCTGGTGGGAGCAACTTCTCAGGGGCTTCAGTTCTCTCATGCTTTCTTCCCTTCCTGCCTTCACAACAGATGTCAAACTGCCGTCTGTAAGAATCTGATCCCAGTCTTCACACTGACTGAGAACTGAGATCCCCATGTTGCATTTCCCAAGAGTAAGGCTGTATTTCTAATTGTGGAAAATGGTATTTCTTATCAAAATAATTGCAGATGCCTTTACACTGGCGGGCAGTCTGTGTGTGTGTGTGGATTTGCTTGTTCCTCCCTGAAAGTTCCAGAGTGTGTGCTCAGGAGGACGTGGAATAGTGGACGCTCCACGGCACATGGAGCTGTGGTAACTTAGGCTAGAGACCCTTTGCCTTGTAGCCTCAGTGCCGCCATCTCTAGAATGGGAATAACGGCAATGGCTATCTCACAGGGCTCTTCTGAAGAGGAAACGAGTAACGTCAGAAAGCACCAAGTCAAGGACACATACAAGACAGCTCCAAACGTGATAACTAGTATTTTTATAAAAACTGTTACTCTTGTCTTTGGGGCGGCCAACGACCAAACTCAGGAGAAGGCTGTGTGGGAGCAGGTCACTGGCCTGCTGGCTCACAGAGATGATTTACCAGCATGTTCTCTCTGCAGCCTCATCTTACCCCTTGCCCCAGGACTAGCGGTAAATGCCATACACTCCTCCCTGTGTAGCAGCTGCCTGTCTACTGACCACATCCAGAGCCCACGTGTCAGTGTTTTCCGTCTCGCACAGGAGAGGCCCACGAGAGAGGGCAAGACCATAGTTCAGTTAAGAACCAGGCTTTACTTTTTGCTCTTGCCTGGAAAACTTCTTTACCACCAGTCTTGTTTTTCCTTCCTGCACATTGCAAGGGTCAGAAGTGACTGCCTGGGCCATTGTTTGCTCACAGAATGGCCAAGGGATGAGTGGCAGCAGCTGACATCCTGTCTGATCCTCTTTCCCTGGCATGCAACCTCACTGTCCCCGGGTTAGGGGTGAGGGGTGAGGGGTGGGGCATCCTTCTCAGACCCACATCGTGTCCCCAGCGCTGTTCATGCCCACCTTGCAGGAAGAGCAGCCACCTGTGATCGAGGCCTTCAGTGCGCCATTCACCGTGCCAGACCCCAGCTTTTCTTACCACTAATGGCAGCAGTATTATTACTGCCCTGGAAGGTATGGCCATCCTGGGGGTGGGGGGGGGAAAGGTAGGACGTCTCAGAGAGGTTAAGTGACTTTTCTCAGGCCACCCAGCTGGCAAATGCCAAAGCAGGGATTTATACCAAGTTTAATGGTCTGGTTAAGTTCATATTTCAGTACAGTCTTGTGGTATTTTTGGTTGTGAGTAAAGGAGGTAGAAATCTGTGCCTAGTGTGTGACTGAAGTGTTAACCTTATCTTGAGAAAGGTACGTTATCAAGGTCCATGACCTAAAGGTCATTGGCAAAACTGTGGAGTGTTTTAGAACATGTTGGGGGAGATCCTGGGGCTTTGAGAACTTGACTTGGAGTTAGAAGAGGCATAGGGGACAGAGCATCGCTGTTCCTTGCCAGTGAGATGTCAAGATATGCCATTCTGGGGGCGCCTGGGTAGCGCAGTCGTTACGCATCTGCCTTCGGCTCAGGGCGTGATCTCGGCGTTCCGGGATCAAGTCCCACATCGGGCTCCTCTGCTGGGAGCCTGTTTCTTCCTCTCCCACTCCCCTGCTTGTGTTCCCTCTCTCGCTGGCTGTCTATCTCTGTCACATAAATAAATAAAAATCTTAAAAAAAAATAAAGATGCCATTCTTCTGGGTTCCTACGTGAACGGTGATAGATACACATCCCGTAACAGTTCCGGGGGGTCAGCGTCCTCATAAGTGGCTGTAGGTTAGAAGCCATCTCATGGGTCCGACTACTGGAACACTTGTAACCTGACATCTCCTCAAAGCAGAGTGGGCTGGTGATCTGTGTAGACACTCTCATACCTGTAACTGAAGATTTCAACATCTCATTCCCCAGTCAGTCGGTACTTAGGGTCCCTTGACTGTAATCTCTGCAAGAGTGGGGACCATGTGTGTTTTATTCACCAGGGGTCATGGGGCGATACCTGGCAGATCACAGGCACTCAGTGTTTGTTGAGTGAATGAACAGTAGGCGAAATGATGGTCCGCTGTCTGTCCCCTACTGCACTCCTTCCTATATAAGCAGATATCGTCGGCTGCTTAGTCAGGCTGGGCTGTGAAAACAGGACTGACCAGCAGGGGAGAGAGAGAGAGAGGGAGGGACAGAGAAGGAGAATTGATACACGGTTAGATTAAGATAATTGTCAAATTCAAGCAGCCAAGAAATGAAAGGAGTATAAGTTGGATCCAAATCCAACAGCAAGTTGCCTGACTTTGGGCAGTTAGAATTTTCATGAAAGAAAATGATATGTTTACTTTAGTAGTAACTCCTTCCTTTTCCCATCAAAACATTTTGACCTGCTTCCATGACCGCCGCGGTGCTGGAGATGATCTTATGGCTTCTCGAGGTGAGTTTAGATGACATGCGGGGGTGCGCCCCCACCTCCACGGTCACGGGGAGGGCACGGTCGCCCCCTCTCATTTGTCCTTCCATCTTCCCCGCCTCACAGGGGAAGCTCTTGAAGGTCTTCACGGAGAGGGCAGGCGAGGCTCCAAGGCAACGGCACCAAAGTAGAATTTAATAGCAGTCTTTGGTTTTCATTGTGTTTATTTTGACATTTACCAGCTGTTTATGGAGGGAATGCTGATTTCATAATTAAGCAGTGGCATGAAGTTTCTTCTAGGCTTTTAGTTTACAAAGTGTCAAGGAAAGTCACGGTCCGGAGGAGGGGGGGATAAGGCAAAACTGAACAGCTCGGTTCCTGAAAGGCCAAAGCGGGGAAGCACCAGCTTTCCCACCGGAGCGCTCTGTGCGTCTGACTGTAGTGATCACTTGAATCCCTGGGGGTCTTGTTAAAAATGAAGATTCTGATTCGGTAGATCTGGGCGAGGCCCCCAGATTCTGCATTCTTCATAAGCTCCTCCCCGGGAGGCCGATGCCCTGCCCCCTTGTGAACCAAGTTTGGATCCCTAGCTCAGCAGCGTTGGCTCCATGGGGCAGCTGGCTGGAGATGCCAGCCCTCTGGCTGCTCCCGGGACTGGCTGTTTCTGTAAGCACAAGACCCCCTAGTGGATCCCGGGCACATTCGTGTTTGGGAAGTGCTGAGCTAACGGCTCTGGGGGTCCTCATGCGTGCACAGTGAGCTACAGTGAACAGGTCATTAGAGGCCATACCTGACCTCCTCCCTGGAATCTGGGTTTCCATTTCTTGGCTTCCAGACCACCTACAGAGAGCTTGTGGAAGGGAGTTTCCAGGCCTGGGCTGTGCTTTCTTGGTAACCGCCCTGTACTGTCTCCAGAACTTTCCATTCTACCACATGTCCACCTCTGCCCCCGTTTGCTTTCTGAGACTCAAGTCCTCTGCATAGCTGCCTTGCTGTCTGAATTCTCAGAGGCAGACACTGGTGGCTGGAGTGTGGCTGGAGAAGGGACATCCATCTTTCTTGGCTCTGCTGCTCCCAGAGGACATATAATTTGCTTGACAGATGCGTTCTGGCTACAGCTCCTTAGGGTGGGATGTGGAATTGTGCAAAAGGCTGGGTGCACGAGGCTTTAAAAAATAGCCACGAGGATAGTAACACCTGGGAGACAAGTGAGGGGAGGAGGGACGTACTCAGTGGTGTGGCCGGCTGCATGGGGAAGGAATAGAGATCAAGGTTCTGGGGTCTCTGAGAGGGGAGCTGTGGGCCCGTTACAGTGATGACAGCCGGTGGTTGGCATATAGTTATTTTAAAGCCACATCTGTCATCTTAAGCAGCCCTTCTCTGATGGGACCTTGCTATGCCCCTGCCGAGAGGGGGAGTCCATTCCCCTCTTGAATCTCGGCTGACCTAATGACTCACATGTCACCAGATGACACCACAAGACCTCCGAGACTAGGTCTGAAAAGACATTCAGCCTCTGCCTGGCTCTGTCGGACCCCCATTCTGAACTGAGTTCGCCAGGTGGAGAACTGGGCTGGAGGGTCAGTCTGACAAAGCAAACCATATCCCTGCAGGCTCTGTCCCCCTTGGCTCCCCCCTCCCCTCTGTTTGTCTCTTGGTGGTGTTTGCTTTCCATCCGCCTGGGTGTTGTGGGCTCCCAGGGTGGGAGGGCTTGAGAGGGTGATGAGAGGAGGACATGGATGCTTAATGCTGTCTGGTTTCTTGGCACCAGCCCCAGAATGCTCCTCATTCGCCTTTTCCTTCCCTCCCTTCCTTTCTGTGTTCCTCCTGCCCTGCCCTTTGTCCTCTCTGGAAGGCTTTTCTTGCTCACTCTTCCCCCTACTGGAGAAGTGTCAGCGTGCCATCGGATTAAGGGAGGGAAGTGAAGACCCATGGTTCTTTCCCAGGGGCTGCCAGCTGCTCTTTCACCTTTGCTCCATGTCAAGCGCATTTCCTTCCCAGAGCTGCGCTGCTGCCCTGGCCTTGCCCCACTCCGAGCCCCCCCATTCTGCCCTTTGGCTCCTAGTTCACTTTGGGGCCCTGACTTCTAGGGTCTTTGTATGTCAGCTTTGCAGCTCTTCTTTATGCCTGGAATTGGGCTTTGCTGCTCACAGAAGGTTCTGCAGAGTCTCAGTAATTCTTTCCATCCAGTTTTCCCTCCCAGGGCGGCCTGTGATTCCCTTCTCCTTCCCCAGAGGCTGGATTCTCCACCGAGGGTGCGTGAGAGTGGCCTTCTCGGAACTACAGGCAACAGATGAGCGCTCAAGCCCTCACACGTCTGTCTTTGTTTTGTTTCAGTTTTACAGAGTTTTTGGATCCGTTCCAGAGAGTCATCCAGCCAGAAGAGATCTGGCTCTATAAAAATCCTTTGGTGCAATCAGACAACATACCTACCCGCCTCATGTTTGTAAGTACCGTGGTTTCATAGCTGATTGGACCAGTCTCCCGAGCATGAACCAAATGGGTTCTCATTTCTGCTTTTCTAACCCCCTGCTGAAGACACTGAGCAGCCCGGAGGAAAGAGGAGGTGAGGAGCCCATCATGTTAAACTCGATTCCAGATCATGACGGGCGCTGCTTGGTCCTGTGAAAACTAGTAATTGCCTGCCACTTTGCAAGGAGAAGGGACCCGCTTAGCTGTGCTGGGCTGAGTTGTTTCCAAATATTTACAGTAAGATCAGCCTAGAAACAGATTTCCCTGCTCCATTTCCTTCGAGGATAAACCTCAGGCATCATTGATAGCTCTGTTAACCGCCCTTCTGGTTCTAGCTGGTCAGGTGACCACGGATGAGAACACCTTGTATGACTCAATCTCTGGATAGTGCTTTGTATCTCTCTGCCTCTAGAACAAACGGGCCAGCATCCAAATAGCTGGTGGATATAGTGGCGTTACTTTTACCTCTTCACCTTGACCCTGTAGCTATCGAAGCCTTTTATATATCACTTCCTATGGGCGGGGCCCTTTGCTGAGAGCTTGAGAAAGAAGGATAATCTCATTGAATCCCACCCAGCATTCCAGTGAGAAAGCTGTCAGTCTTGTCCACATTTGCAGGTGCAGGATTGTGTCCCAGAGGAAGGAGGGAACTTGCCCGGATCCACACAGCTAGTGAGGGGCAGAGCCAGGATTCAGATCCAAGCAGCAAGGTCTGAGCCCTATGTCAGCCATGAGGCTGCCCTGTAGGGTGGGAGCCTCGTGTCCAGGATTCCTTGCGGATGTGAATGGCCTCCTGGGGAATTGCCATCAGGCCTTTCTCTAGCAGAGGAAATATTTAAGCTCTTCTTTGTTACAGAACAGTAACAGGACTTTTGGTTGGCCCGCCTTATAGCTTGAAGTTTATTCCTGTTGACCAGCCATTGTGTCTTGTGCCTCTGGGAACTTAAGTGACTGGGCCAGAGAGTTCTTCGAGCACATGAGGAATATTTCTGCAGTTTTTTTTTTTTAAGATTTTATTTATTTATTTATTTGACAGAGGTAGAGACAGCCAGCGAGAGAGGGAACACAAGCAGGGGGAGTGGGAGAGGAAGAAGCAGGCTCATAGCAGAGGAGCCTGATGTGGGGCTCGATCCCATAACGCCAGGATCATGCCCTGAGCCGAAGGCAGACGCCTAACCGCTGTGCCACCCAGGCGCCCCTATTTCTGCGTTTTGAAAGAAATACCTCTTATTTTATGAAGGAAATCTTGTTAATTAGTGATGATTGGAAAGATCTTTGTGTCTGCAAACATCCTGAAATGCTTAGAACATTACATGAGCATAGAAGTATTATTTTAATTGCTGTTTAATGATTGCTTTTCCGCTGGAAACTAAACTGGATTTGGTTAAATTTCAGGGGAGTTGAAGAGTTCAGGCATTACCTAACACTTGAGTATGAAAATTAGACTTTTTCCATTTCTGATTTAACTCAAATCTTCTATAAATCCTAGAAATAAAAAAACTAGCATATGTCTAACTAGTTTACTCCATGGTTTTGAAAGGGGGAGGCTCCTACTTACCACTTATCCCCATTCCTTCCAGTTTTTACATATTGTGTGCTATAAAACACAATTTGGAGATGAATGTTCATTTGAAATATTGTGAGAAGTTTGTGCCCATGTCCTAGATTTATGAACAATGGATTGTTGTGAAGTCTAGATACAAATGCCACAAATATTCTGGCTGCAGACACAAATAGGAGGGGACGCATTTGCATGTTGGATTGGCTGCAGTAAAGGACTTATTCAGTACTGTGATTCTCAGAGAATAGAAGTGTATTCAGCCTCAAATCCTGATTCCTACCCTGGAGTCCCCTAATGAGATAAGTTCAACCTTTTGTTTTGTTAATAGTAGTTGATGCATTTCATTCATTTGGTCACAAGATTTAATGGGATTCCGCAATAACACAAGGAAAGCAGTAGATACATTTATAATACATGTAACCGAAAGAGGAAAAATACTTCATCACCACATTAATTAGATTTTTTTCTCCTGGATTTTCGGAAGAGTTTAATATAAAATACCATTTGTTTGCTTTGATCCTTGNTTCAACCTTTTGTTTTGTTAATAGTAGTTGATGCATTTCATTCATTTGGTCACAAGATTTAATGGGATTCCGTAATAACACAAGGAAAGCAGTAGATACATTTATAATACATGTAACCGAAAGAGGAGGAAAAATACTTCGTCACCACATTAATTAGATTTTTTTCTCCTGGATTTTAGGAAGAGTTTAATATAAAATACCATTTGTTTGCTTTGATCCTTGAAAACCT
The DNA here is from genome assembly GCF_002007445.2 of Ailuropoda melanoleuca. Lineage (NCBI taxonomy): Eukaryota > Metazoa > Chordata > Mammalia > Carnivora > Ursidae > Ailuropoda > Ailuropoda melanoleuca. The sequence continues at coordinate 119,004,415 of NC_048223.1, forward strand.
TCAGATGTTTATGGAAGACTGTAATAAAACATGTTTTTATACCATGTTTTAAAACTGTGTTGGTTTCCTTAGAAAGCTCCAGTTTTGCTACTTAATACATAAAAATAAATCCTGGGGTCTCTTCTACTTTTGGTTGGAATGTTTTAATCTAAAGGCAAACTCTTTAACTTTCTAACCAAAGTGTTATTGAAAGGCAGCTGGTAATAACCCAGATGTCTTTTGATTGGGAAATTAGGCCTCTGGAGGGGTGTGTGTGTGTGTGTGTGTGTNTCTTTTGATTGGGAAATTAGGCCTCTGGAGGGGTGTGTGTGTGTTCACGTGTGTATTTTACAGCAGCCACTTGTTCAGCTGTCACAAAAGTCGTATCAGAATGGTAGGGGATTGAGTTGAGCAGAGTGAATGGTGATTACATCACCAGGAAGCCCCCCTCATTTGTTCTGCCTTTGGCACTTTCAGGGAAGATGACTATGTCTGTCAACCTGGAAGTTGAATGTGTAGTTGGGTTGTTTGATTCTGAGAGTTCGTTTCCCCTGATGACTCTGGGTTCCTGTTGAGCAGAGAGACAGACTGAGAATTCTTTTCACATACACTGAGTCTTCAATTAACATTTTCTGGATGTTCCCAGACCATTAGCTGCCTTTATGGACGGCTGCTCCCTTATTCAAAAGATGCCGTGGTTCCTTCCTGAGTGTGTGGGGTTTATCTTAGCATCTTTGAAAATCTACTTTTTTGTGTAGGAAGACTTTGTGCTGGTTTTTGCTTTTTTTTTTTATTATACTTTTTGTTGCTGTCTTAGTAGTTGTGTCTTTGTACATTCAGGAAACACTTCCAGGAGCCTGCTGTGGGTAAGGAAAGCCATAGGAGCTTCAGGTGATAGGAAGTCAAATCAGACCTGGGGGGGAGGGGATATCCTTAGCANCCAGGAGCCTGCTGTGGGTAAGGAAAGCCATAGGAGCTTCAGGTGATAGGAAGTCAAATCAGACCTGGGGGGAGGGGCTATCCTTAGCCGTCCTGTAGTATCCTGGGGGAGATGGTACTCTAGAGAGAAACAGAATCTAGGAAGGGCTAGAGGCTCAGGTAAACTTGTAGGGAGCTTCATCACCACCATCATCATCACCATCACCCCTGTCATCATTATCATCACCACCATCATCACCACCATCATCACCACCATCATCACCATCACCACCATCACCACCATCATCACTACCATCATCATCACCATCACCACCATCATCACCACCACCACCACCACCACCACCATCACCATCATCATCACCATCATCACCACCATCACAACCACCATCACCACCATCACCCCTGTCATGATTATCATCATCACCATCACCACCATCATCACCATCACCATCACCATCACAACCACCATCACCACCATCACCCCTGTCATCATTATCATCATCACCAACACCACCATCATCACCATCATCATCACCATCACAACCACCATCACCACCATCACCCCTGTCATCATTATCATCATCACCATCATCATCACCCACCATCACCATCATCATCACCATCATCACCACCATCACAACCACCATCACCACCATCACCCCTGTCATCATTATCATCATCACCAACACCACCATCATCACCATCATCATCACCATCACAACCACCATCACCACCATCACCCCTGTCATCATTATCATCATCACCACCATCATCATCACCACCACCACCATCACCACTATCATCACCATCATCACCACCACCATCATCATCACCACTACCATCATCACCACCACCACCATCACCATCGTCAACACCATCATCAACATCACCACCACCATCATCATCACCACCATCATCACCATCATCCTCATCGCCACCACCATCACCATCATCACCACCACCATCACCACCATCACCACCACCACCACCACCACCACCACCACATCATCATCATCACCATCATCATTATCACCACCACCACTACCACCATCACCATCATCATCATCACCATCATCATCACCACCACCACTACCACCATCACCATCATCATCGTCACCACCACCATCATCACTACCATCATCATCATCATCACCACCATCATCACCACTATCATCATCATCATCATTATCATGGCAGTAACAACAACCACCAACATCTCTTGAATATAGGAATTGAGCTTGCCACTTTACAGTGGCATCTCAGATAATCCTTCTCACCATCTGTTGAGGTCAGCACTTTTGTAATCCCATAATTTCAGTGGAGAAAATGAAACTGCAGTGAGATTTGGCAACTTGTCCCAGGTTATACAACCACTGGACCTGGCGCTGAATGCCAGCTGCCAGAGGGCAGGCCCTCATAGACCTGCTCGACTGTGATATCTCCGAGGGGACTCAAGGCATGTGGAGAGGTGGTGAGTCGCGGATCACACGCAGAAGACCTGGTGTGTAAAGGCACAGAAACAGGAGAGCAGGGGCCCTGTGGGCCCAGTGAACAGGAGTGTGTTTAGAGTATCTGTGTGAAGGGGGCAGAGGAAGGCAGGGGTAGAAGCCGACTGTGGACAGCTTCAGCTTAGTTAGTTATTACTTCATTCCCCGAGAGTTACGAAGCACCTGCCTGAGCTAAGAATGGTGCTGGGTGATGGAGGTGCACAGCTGAACAAGCTACGGTTTCCCGTCTCATGGGGGATGCAGACGTGAACATGAACTGGATGGTCACAGGCAAGCTCTTGAACAGGTGAGCTCAGGTAATGAGTTGAGGGAATGGTCGGCATTCCCCAGTTGCTCTCCTTGGCTTAAAAAAACAAATCTACCCAAGACCCGTCCTTTGTCCTGTCCATAACAGTTCCAGAAGATATACTTCTGTAGAATATTACTGATACCGTGTTGATTCGATAACGGGTTTCCTATTTTAGTAGAGGATGCTTCCAAGGAAGACAGAAAGTCAATTTTGCAGGGAGGAGGGAAGGAAAAGAGACAAAGCTGGCTTGTGATAGACAGTTTAATTTTTAGACTTTTTGGTAAAGTCTTAGACAGCTCTTTTCTCTGCGATGGACTGTCATTGTTTACCCACAGCAGGGCCTTTTCAGCTGTCTGCACTGCTCATCCCGAGTTGTCTCTATAAGCAGTTTTCAGCACACCTTTCTGTCAAATGCTAGAAATTAAGGCACTTTGCGCCCATTGTTTGTCTGATATGAATGAACTCCAGTGACAGGCTCTTCCCTAGCTAACATCCTAACGTCAGGGCGCTCGGCTTTGACCCCTTTGTTTGTTAAAAGTTCTTGGTATACTTATGCCCCTCCCACTTCAGACATGCTAACCTGGCTTTGTCATTTTCCAGAAGCATCCTGGCAGTGCTGTGCCTTGCATCAGTGCCCGGGGTGACCCACCTTCTGGGTGCAGCAGTGGCTGGGAACTGACAGCACTTCCTGTGTTGGTTTCATTGGCCGATGCACAAGGCAGGTCCTTGGTGAAGATGTCGGTCACGTAGGGAATGGCAGGGAGAGCCTGGGCAAATGAGGCTCTTCGCTGTCCCTGACTTCTTCCCTGACCGCTCAGATCTAAGGGCGTAGTGGGCCGGAACTTAAAACACTTTATTCCCAAATGTCTGTTCTCAGGATCCTGGTTCTTCTTTACTGGTCTGGGTCATTTGTTCAGTTTTCCCTGGGAAATAGTGACATTGTAGCCAACAGCCAGCATTCACTGGATGCTAACTCTGCTCGACTCTCTGGGTGGGGAGGTGCCAGAGTGAACTGCCTGAGATCAACTTTCTAGCTATGTGGCTTGGCAGAATCACTTCTCCTCTCACTGCCTCGGTTTCCTTATCTATAAAAAGGGGCTTTAATAACATTTCCCTCTCCCTCCTGTGGTGCTGAGGATCACATGGGATGATAAACTTACAGCACTTGTGCTTCGGGGCACAAGAGGCATTCAGTAACTGCTGGTGAATTCGAATCCTAGCAACAATATTTGTTAGACCCCATCTTATGGATGAGGAAACTGAGACTCAAAGAGGGAAGAGGCGGGGTGACTTGCTCAGGTCACAGAGCTGATAAGTATCAGAACTGGAGCTTGAACCCGGCTTTCCTTAATCTGAGTCTGTTCCCTACATTTCCCTCTGCAGAGCACTGGCTTCTCAGCCTGGAGCATAGCATCGTGCAAATCCAGCTGTGTACCAGATCCTGCCTAATGATTTACATATTATCTTGATATTTGGGTTGTGTGGAGTACAATTCATCAGTAGCTTACAGAATGTTCTTTAATGCAAGAATGATGTCAGCCTCAGTTTCCCCATCTGGAAGATGAGGCATTTGGGCTTAGGTGATCCCTGTGATTCACGACTCCAGACCAGGCAGCATGGCACCCCAGGTTGGGGTGTCCTGGGCCCACCAGGTGCATGCCTTTGGGAACTCAATCTTCGCTCCGAGTTCTCGTTTTGTGAGCTGTGCAGGAAGGATAATGTTTCCCCCATCAGAGTAGTTAGAAGATTGGATAAATGTGAGGAACACCCGTCAGACGTTGTAGGCGCTTAATCCATGACAGTTGCCACTGACATTTCTGTGACTTACCCATGTTCCTGGATCTGAGCCCCCTTACTTCCTCCTCCATCTCCAGAGAAAAGGCATTTACTATGTTTTATTAATGCTTCTTACTTCTAAGGTGAGAACTCCTATAACACCATGGTTAAAAAGCACAGAGCTTGATTTAAACAGCCTGGGTACAAATCTTCATTTTACCACTTATTAGCTGTGTGCCTTTCAGCAGGTTGTTTAACCTCTCTGTGCCTTAGTTTCCCATCCATAAAGTAAGGATGTATTAGTGTGTTAATTTGCCTCAAGTGCCTAGAACAGACCATAGCCTTTAGTAAGTTTTCAGAACACGTTAGCCCTGGTTATCTAACTTACGTATGTAGGCTGAGCAGCCCTGTTCTCATAACTAGTGAAGAAAACTCCAGCCTGAAGAGAGTTCAGCCTGTCCCCTGCATCCCGCAGCAGTGATTGGCTGGAACTCATTGTTCTGGTCTCAGGTCCCATTTAATAAGCACTAACCATTCACTGTCTTGCCACTGGGCTCATTCCCAGGATTTTCAAAAAAAAAAATTTTAAGCCATTGAAAAATTAACTTGAGAGAAAAACAGTACTGGGGAAATTTTCCTGCCCCTTGTTTGTCCTCGATATCCACATCTGTTTGGAAGTAAAAGTAATCACTCCCCCCCCCACGCCCATGTCTCTATGTCCATCTTATCTCCGTGGCCTCAGGCGGCAGACGAGCAACCTCTAAAGGCTTGTGTCAGAATTGTGAGAGGGGTGTCCACCCAGCATAATTCAATCTGGTTTGCTGGGTGAAAGGGGGATTCATTTCTCTTTTACTCAGTTCAAAGGTGCTCTTGCCCAGAAGGAGGTTGTTTTCCTAATGTGTTGGCTTCTGGGACTAATCTTTTAACTCCCATCTTCTAGTTGGAAAATATTTGTGAAAAGGGGAGCATGTGATCAATGTAAATATGTCTCTAGCTATGCTGATTTGAAGACTGGGCTGTCCAAGGATGCGGCAGATATGTTTTCAGGAAGAAGAAAGGGGATTGGAGCCCAAATGTCACTAGGATGGGGGAGGAAAGATGGCCACACAGTCATGGGCAGACATTTCTGTGGCCTTCTGAGTGGGTGCTTTGTCTGATGCCTTCCCTCATGTGGAGCTCATGAGCTGGGGAGCCCTGACCCTCCTGGGTGCCTAGCATTGGCCCAGGAAGCAGTTCATCAGTGGTTCTAGAAATGAGACCAACATGCATCTACCTAGGAAAATCCTAGAATGGGTGAAATGAAGTGCAGTCTGGTTGGGCCATCAGAGCGAGGATCTGTTAGAAGCGGGGGAGCTCAGGGAGCAGTGCTCAGGGAGACCCCCTTGGCCATCAAGCTGTGGGCCTGGAGCCACTGGGTAGCCCTAGTGCCTTCTTCAGCCCCTCCTCATGGGCCTGGAGCTGTCGGTGTCCCCTGTGGTGTCTCTGTCTCCTCTTGGTTGGCACATTCCTTCTCAGGATCTCCTGTAGGCAGCCTCTGCAGTAGGGAAAGTCTTGCCAACTCATATCTTTTCTGGGGTTTTATTCAGTCTAACCTTAGAGTAAGTCATCTGGGATTGTCTTGTAATGTTTCTTTCAGTCGTGCATTGTTCTCATCTTTGACTGTCAGTGGGGTCATTGCAGAGCTGTTCCCTGCTCAGTGAGCTGCTTTCCCCTGTTTGGGAGTGTGTGGTCTGCTCTGCATGCCCGAAGTGAGAGGAAACAAGGAGCTGGGGGCTTTTTTGACCTTAACCATAACTTTAGACGTCAGCACGCAAGGGCTTCAGTCATCAGTCTTTCAACACTGAATGTGTGAGTCAAAACTCTGACCCATTGTTTCTAAGTCACCAGCATCAGTATCGTTTGAGATGCTTGTCACAAAGTGTAGATCCCCAAACACATCCTGTGAGTATACTTGAGGGACTCAGCATTGTCACTAGCCCAGCTGTTATTCAAGGGTGAGAGCCACTGAGGCACTCATGGGGACGTCCACAGATTTGGTGGAACTATTCACTTGCAAGGGAGTCTTGCTTTTTCCAGTCGCCTTTGGGGAAACCCTCTGCTTCAGTTCTTCATCTCCTCTCATACAGCTGCCCTTAGACTTGTCTTCTTGAGAATGCCCTCCATGGTGATAGGACCTGCTCATTTGGTGTTTAAACAGCTAATTCATTCAGGGTCACAGCTGATAAGGAGGCTCATCGCTGGTGACTACCATCGTGGTGGGAAAGAGATTGGCCAGTAAGGAGAGGGGTTTTCTCACGTCTCATGAACTGCCTCTAATGACGGTTCCCAAAGAGGAGACCCCAAGATGTGCTGAGCTCTGGCAGTCTGGTTGTACAAGTGCGTGGACTATCTCTAGTCATTGTGAAAGACTGTTCATTTGGGTGATTTCTGTTTTTATAAGAGAAAAGTGTCTTCCGGCTGTGCCTTAGCCCTTTCCACAAAGTGGCATTGCATTAGAGTACAAGTGGAAGTTTCCAAAAGCGTGAACACTGTTTCCAAAAGTGAGGACAGTCGTTCCCATACCCCCCCCTTCCCACCACTGTCTGTCAGGCCAGTGGTGGATTTGCAGGGTATTTAGTCCCTTCCAGTATTGTTATCCTGAGATGTTATGATCATAAGGAAGTAACTGAGGTACTTTTTTCTTGGTTGTTGGAATGTTGAAAGCAATGACTACGTAATTGTAGAATGCTGAGTAAAGGCTAGACATGGCGGGCAGAAAACCTGGTCTCCAAAGCCTGGCCTTGCTACTCACCAGCTTTATGTCCTTGGGCACATCATTTAGTCCCCAGGCCTGGCAGAGATAGTCACAGAATCATCATGAGGGTTTAAGAGACGCCGGTACCTGAGGCTACCCAAACACAGTTCCTGCCTCATAGAGAGTTCTATAATGAGTGTTGCTTGCATCTGAATCCCACCAGCTTGATTCATTAAACACTTATTGCACTTTTGTGTGCTTTGGGCCAGGGGAGGGGAGGGGAGGGGAGGGGGGGAAGGAAAAGATGTGGCAAGCAAAAGGATTAAACTCTGCTTTGCAGAGGAAATGAAATTCAACAAAAGAACACCAAAGAGAATGAATCGATTAACTCTAAGCAAGTCCAACATGCTCCCATGTTGCCAGAGAGCTGGGGATGGGAGGCCAAGGGTTCTTTTACCCTTCTGCAGGGGAGGATGTGAGGGGGTTGCTGGCAAAGCTGAGTCATCGTGATTATAGGTTATTCTTTTCTGTTTAAAAAGCCACCACTTTAAATGTGGCTCCCAGCAATTACAAATCAATTATAACCCACAATCAGACCTCCAATTTTTTTAAGTCTTCCAAGTCTCTAAGTATAGATATAAATCCTTTTTCTTTGTGTGAGGTCAGGAGTTCAGTAAGATCATTCAGCTAGTGATTCTAAATGAAACTAACTTGAACTAATTATCAGTCAGCCCTCTGATAGCAAACTGCTGTCCTCATAAGGGATTATTTGTTATTTTTTTCCAGGCAATTTCTTTCCTCACACCCCTGGCTGTTATTTGTGTGGTGAAAATTATCCGGCGAACAGACAAGACTGAAATTAAGGAAGCCTTCTTAGGTAGAGTATTCACAGTTCCTGCTCTAGGGGATGGGACTGGACTTAATTAGATCAGTAGATTTTAAAAATCTCTGTTGCACCCAACTGATTTTTCCCTTGGTCAAATTAAGCTTGGGAGAAACAAGGAAAGGTAAACTTTTAACCCTAAGAAGAGCCAATGCACAGAGGGTAAGCACCTCACTTTCCTTGGCAGCCTTGTCGCTGTCCATTGTGCTGAACGTGAATGTCCAAAACATCTGAACTCGTCGTACTGCTCAGGCACGGCAGAAGGGCAGCTCTTAGCCAGGAGGCAAAGAGAATCTGAAACTGTCACCATTGACTGTCCAATCCCACATCTGTGGCTAATAAGCCCATGTTACAGGCATTTCAGAAATCAGCCACAGACTTCTTGACCAATCACCAAAGTTCAAAAGCAGATGTAAAATACAATAGACATTGGAAATAAACTCCGTAACTCATATTTTTGGGGGACATTTTGGCAGTCAAGCAATTGTTACTATATAAAGAGTGCCACAATCTTTGCCAGTGATTATAACACCATTGTTATAAATTCTCCCCAAGCTAAGCCATACCTGCATGTGACACGAGTTTAACATTTTTAAGATTAAATCCATTTTTATGATCTTCATGTGAGTTAAATGACTGAGTAAATGACAGTATTAAAAGAAAGCAAAGCTAATTGGCTTGTTTAGTAACCAAAATAAACTACCCAATAACCAGGTTTTCAGCTTTTTGATCATTAGGAAAACTGAATTATGTTTATTTTTTGACACCTCAATAAAAACTATCCAGACCCTCACACAAACTGCTTTTGGTATGTTGTATGGTCTTACCATTCATTTAGTTAGATATCATATCTGGAAAAATGAGATTCCCCACATCCAAGGGTATGTTTGCAAATTATTGGGCTTTGAGGAAATGAAAATATCACAAAAATATGGTCTTCTCTTTTCTTTGTGCAGGAGTGAGGATAGGGGCAACATCTGGGGTATGCAGAGCAGTTAAGGGGTTTTGTGCTCTGAAACAGGACAGGGAACATTTCTTACATAACCAGGCTTTGGTTGGGCTCTAATAGAACAGAATAGAATCTCTCTCCAATTAGCTCATATAAATTAGGGGTTTCGTTACAGGGCTGTATCAGCAATCTCACAGATACCCAAGAATCGGGGGGGAAGAGGACAGAGGAGCATTGTGGGGACTGGAATTGGGAGCCAGGCCATCGGGGGTAGAGATACACTCCTCTCCGTAATGCGTCTTCCCTCTTCTCCTCACACATCCTGCCTAATCCTCTAATGCGGCCCCATGCCTTTGGTTTCTATGAGGTTTGGGCTTGCAGTGGTGGTGCTCCTGTCCCACACCTGTAGGACCATCAGCTCCAGCGCCCACCTCCAAGTTGCTCTGTGTCTTGCAGACCAGACTTCCCAGGCAGAGCCTCTGGCTTGACTCCTTTTTCACACCTGGACACAAAAGTCATGAGTCTCTGGTCAGCCTGTAGGTGACCTGCCTCGGATCAGGTGCGTACCTAGGCTGTGTATCTGTGGTTTGGGGATTTGACGATCACATGGTGTCAGTCCCCTCAGCTGAAGTGGCAGGAAGGTCAGGTTTTCCAAGGAGGGCATAGGTGCCCTCCCCATGTAGCTTGAGCAGCCAGGGCAGGGTTGGGATAACTACCCCTGTGGTCCCTGGAACGTCCTGCTGGTAGCCCTCTCCGCTGGCCTGGAAATCCCTTCACCTCACTTTTTATTCTAGTTGCTCCCCTGGCACAGAGCCCCTAGATAATAAGACTGTGGGTAAGAGTTGTGGTTATAATTTACTGTCAGCTTTTGGAGTTGTGTGCTGTTGTGGCAGTAAGTTACTTCTCTAGACCTTTTCATTTTTCGCTAAATCTCCCTTAGAGTGATATTTCAAAATTGCACACCATACCCTGCCTTCTCTATGTTAACAGGGAAGGTGGAGTTTTTGGATCTTCTGAGCGCCTAAATAAATGAGAGCCTGCCCTGGGAGCCACCTGTTGTACACAGTTCTTTGTTTTTGGTTTTAAATCCCTTCCTTTAGGAAGCCTTAGAAGTAGGGGGTGAGGGACTGATCTTTAAAAACCAAAGACAGAAAACCAGGTATAGCATTTCCAATGTTATCTGGAGTTCAGGACTTTCTCAGTAAGAGTGGATTAGCACTCAGGTCCTTTCTTAAGCAGACCTGAAATCCCAAGACCTTCTCTTCCCTACTTGTCCGCAGTGGCCACTTTTGCGCATCTCCTGTGGAACTAGATGAGTGAGGCTTGTCCCTATGCAGCACCCAGCTTTTAGGGATTTCTGCTGCAGAACAGCCAGTTGGTATAATAGAGTCCACTGTTATGGAAATACTGCAGTGTTGAATTCTCAACAACAACAAGAGTAAAAAGAAAAGCCCTCTAATCCTCCGGGACGCCTATAAGCTGTAGTGTTCTCAGTACAGGCCGCTTGTGGGCTAACTCACAGGACACATTACTTTGAATTTCTTTATTGGACACAGTCTGGTTTGTCGTTTTGTCTATTCTCTCAAACCCACGGTGCTGTGGGATGTTGTAAACACAGCTCTTATGAAACAGACCCACTGGGTTATTGTTAATCAACAAGCATTCCTGATTGGGGCCATTCGTTTCCTGCTCAGCCAGCCTTTCATGCCTCTGACCTGGGCCCAGCCTGCCCTCTTGTATCCCTGAGAGGCCCCCGTAGTGGTCCCCTAGGGGTTTTACTATTCAGATGAAAATCATGAGTTCCATTTACTTCCACAATGCTGAGATGATTTTCACCCTAAGTACTGTCACTCCAGAGCCCCATTGTTTTCTGTCTCCTTCAGGCTTTTGGATCAGAGAGTGAAGTTGCCAGCTGTTGGCAGTTACATCACATGGACACATTTTCTAGCTCAGCTACTTGAAACTTTTCAAAGAACTGCTCTTTGCTACAGTAAAGCCAAGCCGGTGTGAGGCTGGGGTCGTGTATGGTGTTCTGGATAGATGCAGAAGCCTGTGAAGTTCCCCAAGGGCATTGGGAGATCGGCTGGTGATGCTTGTTCCCAGAGACCTCCTCTGTGCTAAGGCCATGCTAGGACCAGGATCAGAAGGAGCCCCGCCCAGCTAGGAAAACACAGTAGTGAGCCCGCGGAAGCAGCTCTACCAGGAAAAGACCCTGGTCGTGCAGGGTGATCCCACAGCCTGTTAACTGTCATGGCTCTGGGGAGAATACAGCAGTGAAGATAGCTCAGGGCATTCTCCCTCCTCTCTGCAAAAGAGACCTCTCTCGGTCTCAGCTGGCAAGAGAGAAGGGAAGGCAGCATTTTAGAAGGAAGGGTCTGTGTGTGTAGAATGAAATCAGATCTCTCTGAATTCCCACACACAGGGTTCCAATTTATCCATCCCAGTTGCCTGCTTGGTGTGTTCGTGGCCGTGCTGTGCTGTGATGCCTGCTTTGCTCTCTGCACCCCAGCGGCCCATCCGTCCTCTTGCCACACTCAGATAGGGCTCATTGTGGCCCATCTCGTGCTTAGGTGATTAGTTTCCCTTTGACAAAAGTATTCATTTGAACTGGCCCCTCCCGTTCTCTCTGCTTCCCGTGACTTGTTAAAAGCAGATAGGTTTTGTATCAATCTCTGTGGCCAGTGCCCTTGGTGACTGTGTTGGCCATTGTGCAGTACTTTCTGCTCAGAGAACACATTTGTCTCCCTTGATGACCATGCATTGCTCTAGGCAGTTCCTTCACAGAAATGTCCCTCCACTGCCGTCTTCTTACATAAATCTCAGCTACTATGGAACAGTTAATGGTTGCCAAAGGGAAATGGAAGCTCATGTGCTTTGTTATATTCAACAAAGTGTTGGAACGGGGCATCAATAGGTTTTTATTGCTCACGCAAGGCGTTTGACCTTCCATCATGTTGAATCGCCTTTTGTCCTCCTTGATAAACATAGGAGAGACTGGTGAGGTACCCTTTGAATGATCTGTACTTCATCCAGTAAAATCCTTCCAAGCTGCTTAGAGAAAGTCCCCATGCTGTATATTTTTAAATAATGTATTCCAGAAATTCCTACTGCCTCACGTGGCAAAAAGCACCACCTGGGCAAACCTTCTCAAAACCCAGGGACGTGTTGGGACTGTTCATCTTCTCAGAAAGTGATTTGTTTGATAACAAAGGGACAGCTGTCAGCAGGTAATGGGTCAACACAGAGATAATCGCCGAGTGGGAATGTCCTACTCTAAAGAAGGATTCCAACAGCTGCTCTGATTAGAATTATGTTTGAGAAGGTTGCCAGAAACAAATAAAAAAGTTGTGTTTCTTGCTACCAGTACAAGAAACTCTACATGCTATAATATTAAATCTGGTTATATCAGACCAAAACATGGGTTCCTTTGCAATATTAAAAATTTTAGTCAAGGAAGAGAGATAAATTTCGTGTCATAGGAGCTTGGGATTTTATGAGCCACTCTCCAAAGTCTTGCCTTGATTATATTTTACTCTAGCCATTCAGACTTCCCTCTGTCTTTTAAACTACTGGCTCATATGTCTATGGTCATAATTGAATAGTATGTTGATGTAACGATGTTGGTGGTGATGACGATGATTGTGATTTGAGAGCCAGGTGGTTATTTTTCTGTCTGTTGGTTTTGTTTTGTAGCGGTGTCCTTGGCTCTTGCTCTGAATGGAGTCTGCACAAACACTATTAAGTTAATAGTGGGAAGGTAAGTTCCAGAAGGAAACAAATGGTGGCTTAGACTCTCAAGGTCATCTGTGGATGGCATTTGAGCTTTGGCTTATGGCACATTTCTCTTGCCCCCCGAGACATGATTTCTGTTCTCCATTTATCTTGCCTTCTCCCTCGACTGCTCCAGAAATGAGCTAGTTTCCATAGAGATGAACAGTCAAAAGACCTGAATTTGAGGCCTGACTTTGGCTGTTGGTCTTGGACAGGTTAGCTCCCCTCTCAGAAGCTCAGCAGTTACTGATTATCTACCTGGTGGAGGGTGCTGGCCAGGTGCCCAGGGGGCAGAAGGTAGATACAAATTGGGCAGCGCATGACTGCGGGGCGGTGGTGTTCTCCCAACTTTCTGCGTTCAGTGTTGCTGTGGGGCCCCAATTAAATGCTGGTTCCCAGGCCTTGTCTGCTCTGAGGTTCTAGTTCAGTAGGTAAATAACCACACTTGGAGAAACACTAGCTGAGTAGAGGGGAGAGAGTACACCAGAAGTTCTGATAGATTATTGATACTGATTATTGATATCTTATAGATATTGACAGATTATTACTGGGCCTAGATCCCAGAGCTGGGAAGACCAGGGACCTTGTGTTTACAGCACTAGCAAAGCCTGTCCATGGCTGGCTTTCAGCAAATATTAGTTGAATTAATGGGAAGGGATTGGCCGTCACCCATCTGTGTGAGAATCCTCACTGGAGGGAGGTAGAAAAACACAGGGTGACATGTGTTGGGGCAGGAATCCAATTACTGGGGCTTAGGCTTGCCTTTGCCACTTACTGGTTGTATGTGACCTTGGGCAGGAGTGTAATCTTTCTACACCTTCAGTTTTGCACCTGTCAGATGAAGGAATTCCCGGGGTTGGCATAAGAATCACATGACACAATGCACGTGCTGTGCTTGGCACTAATTGTGGTACCCCGTAAGGGCTCCGTAAGTGCCAGCGGTGCCTGCAGCTGGGGGCTCGACCTCGGGGCCAGCTTCCACCCCTGTCCTGTGAGGTCTGTCTCCGCAGACCTGGGCCAGGGAAGCCAGCCTGGATGACTGTGCACTCTGCATCCTGGAGCTGAGCTGTTGGGTCCTCTGTCTCAGTGAGGTTAGGCGAGTCCTGCTATTCGAGGAGGGGCAAGTGACCATCCAAACTCAAGACATAGGGACATGAGGAGCCTGGAGTCTGGGGTTCTGGAAGCAGCCTCTGAATGGGAGCTGTCGATGGAGGCAGGAACTACCTTCTACTCTGCCAGTGCTGTGTTTACATGCCTCCTATCAGTCTTCTCGTCTGCCCTCAAGACCTCCCCTTTGGGCGGGTATTCATCTCCCCTTTTACAGATGTGGAAGCTGAGGCTGGGGGAGGCTATGTGACCTTCCCAAGGTCAGAAAACTAGTAAGTGGCAGAGTGGGAGTTCCAACTCAGAGCTTTCTGACCCCGAAATTTGAGCTTTTCTCAAGACCACCATGTCTGGAGTGGTCCCCGGGGAGCCCCGGTGTTGATGGCAGGAGGAGGAGCTGGGGGCAGCAGGGAATGGGCGGGAGTCAGCTGGGGGTTCCTTTGTGATGGCAGCATTTTATATTGAAAATGTCCATGGTGTCTTTTGTAGACCTCGCCCCGATTTCTTTTACCGCTGCTTTCCAGATGGAGTGATGAACTCAGAAATGCACTGCACGGGTGACCCCGATCTGGTGTCCGAGGGCCGCAAAAGCTTCCCCAGCATCCATTCCTCCTGTAAGTTTGGTGGCTGGGCCTCTCTTTAATTCCCAGTCATGTTTCCTGACCACTTTCCTTGGGAGTTTAGTGGAGAGGAAAGTGCCGGGACACGAATGTAGAGCACAGTTTGTTCTTCTTCCCTGTTGGCTTAGAGACAAGAATTCGACAGGGGGTAATAAACCTGCGGACAAGGCTCTAGAGTTTACAAGATATGGTATATGTTGCTTCTGTGAGCCCCGCGGAGCATGACATGTGACACTTTACCCTTTGGCAGTACGCTTTGGGAGCTTCACGGTGCAAGGGAATTTACCATGTTCCCTGGGACCTTGCTTTTCATCCCCGTGTTCTCTCTAGTTTATTCCTTCAGTGACAGTATCATGTGTGTGTACCAACATATAGCATATATATGTACACGCACGCGTGCCTCAGTATATAGTCTGGTTATGGATGTGCCGGCTGGGACCAGCCTTAAAGCCAAGACTTAATAATATGAATCAGGGGCACCTGGGTGGCGCAGCGGTTAAGAATCTGCCTTCAGCTCAGGGTGTGATCCCGGCATTATGGGATCGAGCCCCACATCAGGCTCCTCTGCTAGGGGCCTGCTTCTTCCTCTCCCACTCCCTCTGCTTGTGTTCCCTCTCTCACTGGCTGTCTCTATCTCTGTCGAATAAATACATAAAATTAAAAAAAAACACAGAAAGTTTAAAAAAAATAATAATATGAATCAGGTGCAGGGTGGTGTAGTGGAGAGAACACAGGTCTTTGTAGTGACAGACCCTGGCTCTGCCAGGTCTTAGCTCTGTGACGTACCCGCTCTTGCCTCAGCGCCTGCTGTATACAACGGGAATGATGATGCCTCCACTCCTGGTTGGAGTGAGGGTTACAAGAAGTAATGATGGTCGCTGGTGTTTGGAGCAGCTGCCGTGACAGCATTTGTAGGGCATTGTGTCATTGAATCCACTCGATATGTATGTGAAGTACTTAGTATGGTGCTTTAAATCCACAGTACTTATCCATGTTGTTGTCTGTAACCAGATGTGAGGGTCCAGAGTATCCTGGTTCGTTCCAGTAATGTTTATTGAATGACCGAGGTGCCAGGTACGGTGCTAGGTGTTGGGGACACAAAGATAATTAAGGCACAGCTCGTGTCCTGGGGACTCCAGAGGCAGTGGCACACTGTATTATGTTGATGACACTGGGATCATTAGAAAACCACGGCTACAGGTGACCACTTGAGAGAGGCTGTTCTTGTGACCTGAGGTCCTTGATTTCTCACAGGTCTGAAGTTTTCGGCCATTGGCAGGCCTGTTACCTTGATCTTTTCTGTTTTTTTTTTAAAGTATGTAAGACATTCCCTGATAGCGGCTGGATCAAGGAGTCAGTGGATGCATTTTCCTGCAGTAGTTGTTGGATATTTTGCTCAGAGCCCTTAGAGACTGAAGCCCTATGAACAAGATATTGGGGTGCCAGGCGCTCTACGTGAATTACTGTTAATCTGTACCATGGCCCCCCTAGGTTGGGTTATCCCCATTTTATATATAAGGACAGCGAAGGTCAGACAGACTCCGTAACTTGTTCAAGGACACTTACCTGACCTTCACACAAGCCTCTAACTCGATAGTGTCTCAGGGCTTCCGTGATGAAATACAATGAAGTATTCTATGTCCATTTAAATAAATAACTCATATTCTTGTCTGGTTTGTTGGAGACTATAGGGGGTTGAAGAACGTTCCCCCAAAAGATAGGTCCAAGTCCTAGCCCACAGAACCTGTGAATGTGACCTTTTTGGAGAATTGTCTTTGCAGATGTAATTAAATTAAGGATCTCGAGATGAGATCATCCCGGATTTAGGTAGGCCCTAAATCCAGTGACAGATGTCCCCATTAGAGAAAGACATAGGAATATTTGAGATGCAGAGACACAGGTGAGAAAGCCACGTGAAGATGGAGGTAGAGATTGGAGTGGTACAGCCACAAGCCAAGGAATCTGGGGCCACCAGATGCTGGAAGGGGAAGGAAGGATCCTCTCCTGGAACCTTCAGAGGGAGCATGACCCAGCCCACACGTTGATTTCAGACTTCTGGGCTCCCGAATGCGAGGGACTACGTTGCCGTTGTTCTCACCGGGCTGGTGGTCATTTGTTACGGCTGCCCTAGGAAAAGGATATAGAGGCTTAGCCTGAACACTTAGCAGCCAGTGGAAAGGATTTGGTTCTAGAATCTTGGGGGAGTTGAGAGAAAATGCTTACTTGAGTGTGCTTCGTCAGAATGCCCACTGAGGTTCACGGGGGAAGGGGCCCGGCAGTGCGTGAGGGTGGAGGACCCAGGGTTCTCCAAGGCCGCTTGAGGCGGAACATGCATTTAGAATCATGTCCCCTCCGAGTGAGTCTGTGCTCTCTGAAGTCTCATTTTAAGCGATTGTCTGTTTTGGAGGAGTTGTAGGTGCCAGCTGGAGGAACGCCTGCTGCCCTGCCTTCCGTTTCATGATCCGGCGTTCCCGTGCTGGCACTGTCGAGAGGTCCCCAGAAGAGCACGTACCTGGGGTTGGCTCCCATCTGCTCTCCAGCTCTGTCCTTGTAGGGTCCCTCAAGGTCTCTGTTGTTTTAGGGCATGTCCTGTGCTCCCAAAGACTTGGTGCTGAGCTTGAAGGGGCTTCCAAAGCTCAAAGCAGAAAGAAGTCAAACCCTGAACCCTGGCTTTCAGATGGTTGACAGAGGCCTGCCAGCACAAGTTAGTATCCAGTGTTGCATTTGACCTTGGGCAGGAAATAGCTGTGAATAACTCAGCCCAGAAGACTGCCGGTCCTAGAGAGTAGAGGCCAGGCCCCACAGAAGTGTTTCTTTTAGAAGCACACCTTCCCTATCAGATGCATTTTCTGACAGGGCTGCCCACCAGCTCCCTGTCAAGTGTGTGGCTGATGTCCTCTCCGTGCTAGACTAGCTTTTTGACAGAGGCTATTACTATCTTTTGCTTAAGACACTACTTAAAACGTTACAGATTTTTACTACTTGGCAGACACGGAATCCTACCCAGCCTCTAGGCTTTGATGATAGTATTTTTATCTGTTCTCTTTCTTTGTTGTGACAGGTCAGTGATTGCCTTACAGGGAGCTGCCACATCCACTTAGAAGAACCATCAGTGCTATTCTTTGGATTTCTCACTGTGGCTAACAGGAAGTGGTTGGCATGACTCTTGGCTCTTGGAGGAGGTGCTCGACCTCGGAGGGATGACCTTAGTGGACCCCCACGTGTGATGCACACACGCCTTGTCCCTTCAGTAAAATCAGCGTTGTAGGTTGCCCAGGAGTGAGTGGACACAGGCATTCTGGGCCACAGGATCTCGTAAGATGAATTCCTCATGCTAGATAATCACAGCTTTGCTTCCGCTCTGGTTATAGATAATCGGTGACTGGAAGGTAGTTGATGTCCACGTACCACCGTGCAGAACAGTTGGTTTTCTTTGAACCTAAGAACAAACATTAGTTTCTGTTGGAAACGAAAGATCTTTGCTTAGTTGGCCATAAGCAGTCAAACAGCACTCTGCGGAAGTGCTCACATGGCAGCCAGCCCTCAAATGGCGTGCCTCACAGCAGCCATCTTGTGGGACTTGTTCCGTAAGGTGGCCCAAGCCTCCCTTGTGGGAAAAATCAGAGTCACAGTTACAAAGAGAAGAGCGAGTGGTTTCCTGCAGAAACCAAGAAGTTACCAGAAACTGGGAATTTATTATTTTTTTAATTTTAGAAGTTTTATTTATCCATTTATTTTAGACAGAGATAGAGCACATGCACGCATGCAAGTGGGGAGAAGTGCAGAGGGAAAGGAAGAGAGAGAATCCACAAGCAGACTCCCCGCTGGGTGTGGAGCCCCGCACAAGGCTCCATCCCATGACCTTGGGATCATGACCTGAGCAGAAGCCAAGAGTTGGCCGCTTGACCCACTGAGCCACCCAGGTGCCCCCAGACGCTTGGGATTTAAAGCACAGAAAGGCAATATAGCTTAAAGGAGGGACATTCTGAAAAGGGAATTTTCTTTCACTGCAGTCTTGGCTTTTGATTGGGTATTGTTTCACATTCCAGAAAGAGGATAGCTTTCAGAGAGAAAATCAGAAAAAAAACAAATTATTCATGCCAAGTCAAGCTATTAAGAAACTTCTTTCTTGTGAAAATGGTGAGAATACGTAAAGTGATATTGTTGTTCGGGGATCAGCAAACAACAGCCCATGGGCCAAATCCAGTGCCTGCTTGTTTTTGTAAATAAAGTTTTGTTGGAACAGCGAGATGCCCGTTTGTTTATGGATTGCCTATGGAGACTTCCACCTTCTAATGGCAGGGTTGCATAGTTGCAAGGGAGACATGGCCCACAAAACTGCAAACGTGTTGCTTATGCTCCAGACAAGTAGTATTGAAAAGCATCACCATGATGGTTGGGGTTGGGGAGGGACAAATACAGGCAGAGGACAGAAGATTTTTAGGGCGGTGAAACTTCTCTGTATGATACTGGAATGGTGGATGTATGTCATCATATATTTGTTGAAACCCATAGAGTGCACAGCAGGAAGAGTGACCCCTAAGGTGGTAAACTGCGGGCTTTGGGAGATGATGACGTGTCAGCGTAGACTCATCAATTGCAGCAGATGATGGGGGATGTTGTTAATGAGGGAGGCTGTGCACCTGTGTGGGGGCATATGAGAAGTCTCTGCTCTTTTCTTTCTTTCTTTCTCTCTTTCTTTCTTTCTTTCTTTCTTTCTTTCTTTCTTTCTTTCTTTCTTTCTTCCTTCCTTCCTTCCTTCCTTCCTTCCTTCCTTCCTTTCTTCTTTCATTTTTTAAAGGGTTCCCCTTTCTCCGCATCTGCGCCAACATCTGTTGTTTCCTGAGTTGTTCACTTCAGCCATTCTGGCCGGTGCGAGGTGCTGTCTCATGGTGGTTTTGATTTGTATTTCCCTGATGCCGAGTGATGTTGAGCGTCTTTTCATGCGTCTGCTGGCCATTTGTATGTCTTCTTTGGAGAAATGTTTGTTCATATCTTCTGCCCATTTCTTGACTGTATTATTTGTTTTTTGGGTGTTGAGTTTGAGAAGTTCTTTATAGATTTTGGATACTAGCCCTTTATCTGATAAGACATTTGCAAATATCTTCTCCCATTCCGTAGGTTGCGTTTTAGTTTTGTGGACTGTTTCCTTTGCTGTGCAAAAGCTTGTTTATTTATCTTGATGAAGTCCCAGTAGTTCATTCTTGCTTTTGTTTCCCTTGCCTTTGGAGACGTGTCTAGCAAGAAGTTGCTCCGGCTGATGTCATAGAGGTTGTTGCCTACGTTCTCCTCTAGGATTTTGATGGATTCCGGTCTCACATTGAGGTCTTTCATCCATTTTGAGTTTATTTTTGTCTATGGTGTAAGAAAGTGGTCCCGTTTCATTTCTCTGCATGTGGCTGTCCAGTTTTCTCAACACCATTTGTTGAAGAGACTGTCTTTTTTCCATTGGATCTTCTTTCCTGCTTTGTCGAAGATCAGTTGGCCATAGAGTTGAGGGTCCATTTCTGGGTTCTCTATTCTGTTCCATTGATCTATGTGTCTGTTTTTGTGCCAGTATGATACTGTCTTAATGATTACAGCTTTGTAATACAGCTTAAAGTCCAGAATTGTGATGCCTCCAGCTTTGGTTTCCTTTTTCAATGTTCCTTTAGCTCTTCAGGGTCTTTTCCGGTACCCATTTTAGGATTGTTTGTTCCAGCTCTATGAAAAATACTGATGGTATTTTGATAGAGATTGCATTGAAAGTGTCGATTGCTTTGGGAAGCATGGACATTTTAACAATATTTGTACCTTCTTAATTTTGCCATGAACCGAAACTGCTTTAAAACATTTAAGTCTGAAAAAAAGCATTACTAAAGCAAGACCAGTGCACCTTAACTGTGCACACAGATGTTTCATTTTTAAACAATTCCATCATATTTTAAAAAGGGGGCATTTGTAAGATCATCAGTGCTGGCGGGATACACTCTTCAAATGGCAGACAAGATTAGAAGGTGTATCTGGCTGATGATGATTTAACGATTTTTCTTGAGCACGGAGTTTTGTAGGCACCGAGTTGGTACTCGGGGAGGGTACAGGATGCTCAGACATGGCCAAGTCCTCTTTAGGGCGAGGATGCGTACCAGGTACATTACCACAGTGGTCTGGAACTGGGGACGAGGAATTCCAAGCAGGGGACAGAAAAGCTTTGGGAGGAAAACTACTTTCTCCTATCATTTTCCCAGGAGAGGACGTATGAGCTACAATGTTTTAAGGTATTTGTGTCTGAAGTGTCTTTTTTCGATTCTTTAGCTGGGTGCAGAATTCTAGGTAGAAAAATCACTTTGGTGCAGGGTTTTTGTTTACACTGTGTTTGAGAGAGGCCTTGTAGCATTCCTTTCCTTGGTTTCTTTTTCTTTCTCTCTCTGGAACCTCTTAGAATCTTCTCTCCATCTCTGGCCATCAGGAGGTGATGTGCCTTACTGGGATTCTTTTTTAAGCTGGAAGCACTAAAGTTAACCAGGCAGAGCTCGTTAATTAAGCTTCCCTGAAGGACGAATGGGGAGCCAGCTGGGTTTTCACTGCTTGACCCCGAGTGTTAGCATCTGGCCTTGACTTTGAAGCTATTCCTTTCCCCAGGGGAGGCTCCCCAGGCTCTTGGCAGGTGTACCTGTGCCTGACATTCCGGAAGCCAGGCGGAGGGGCTGGGGTTCTTACAGGTCACCTTGCAGAGTGACCCTTCACCCTCGGTTCTCAGTCTCATTGCTCAGCCCTGGTCTCTTCTTGCCTGCTTCTCCTGAGTGCAGAGCCTCAAATCGTTAAACCTTCAATCTTCTTCAAGAGCCGGGGAGGTGGCAGCTTCCTTCCTGGTTTGTAGGATGGCGTGGAGAATTTAACTGCTCATAGTAAGGACTTTTCACCTGTTCCTTTTTTCCATCTCCTGCCTTCCCCTTGCCTCCTGCGGTACCCGGGGCCCCAGCTCAGAGCTTTGCAGGCCCTTGCCGGTGAATAAGCGGCTTCTCATCAGCACCGCCCTCTGCAGCTGTAGACTCGCCTTTCCTGGCTCTGGGAGGCACCCTGTCTGCCACCTGCTTTCGTTGGCATACGTTGTGGTGTGGACTTGAGCTGCTCCTGGCTCCATTTAAGATAGGATGTATGCTCCTGTTTGCATCAGAGAAACAGAAGCAGCAGTGTGTGTGTGTGTGTGTGTGTGTGTAGGGGGGCAGAGAAGGAGAGGAATGAAGAGGGAGCAGTTATTTTAAGGAATTGGTTTGCATGGTTGTGGGGCTGGTACGTCTGAAATTTGTAGGGTCAGACCGCAGGCTGGAAAGTTCAGACAGGATTTCCATGTTGCCGTCTTGAGATTGAATTTTATTTGGGAAACCTCAGTCTTCGCTCTTAAAGCCTTCCACTGATTGACCAAGGCCCAGCCACACTGGTCAGGGTGAATGAGCTCCTGAAAGTCAACTGACTGGAAACGTTCATCACATCTAAAAATACCTTCCCAGCAACATCTAGACCGATGTTGACAGAACAGCTGGGCACCAGAGCCTGCCCACGATGACACATAAAATTAGCTGTCACACTGTTGTGCTTTCTTTCTTCTACCATTTTAAAATCAGAAACGCCACCGAAATGCTCTTAATACCTTAGTTACAGAGATACCGCCCATCAGAAGGCTCTCGGTCAGCCTCGGTCTTACTCTCATGACAGAGTCCTTGAGAATGGAGTGATTCCACTAAAGCGTCTTTGTAGGCTGAGCGTCTGGGAGTTTGCTTTCACTGAACAAATCTAAATGCATTTTAAGGACAGATTGAGAAATGATCACAGGATGGCATGTATGCTAACTGGCCAGGTGTGATTCCATGAAGCATGAATATTCAGTATTATAAACCAGCTGGTTCTTCAAGTGTTAGGCAAGCTTTGCATAAAAGAAACAGGAAAAGGAAAACAGGAAATTGTAAGATTCATCTCTTTTGCATCATTGAGTTAATTGAAATTGCTATCCAGGGCTTTTGCTGGAAGGGTTTTGGTCGATGAGAAACTTGAAAAAGGCCACTTTCTTCTTCTTTTAAAAATGCTATAAAATGGCATGGTTGCTGAGGTCACTGTTCCGGCCAGGACCAACTGGTGGTCATTTGTCTGAGGTCAGCTCAACTTGTGTGGTTTCTGTTCGAACTTCAAGGGAAGCTTCCAGCATGTCGAGGGACAGCGTCAGATCCGGCAAGAGCCCCTCATGGCTTTTTCCCTACATTTGTATCCTCCTACATCTCAAGCTTCGAAGGCTATTTCAAAGGTTCTGGGAAGCAACCGTGCTTGTTTGCCATATCTTTCTCCAGAAAAGGGAGACTCCCCAACACAGCAGAAAGCCTTTCTCTGGGGATGCCAAACGCAGGGAGGGAATGACTGCTCTCTGTAGAATCCTAGACCTCTTCTTAGGAGAGGTTTCTTTCTTTCTTTCTTTCTTTCTTTCTTTCTTTCTTTCTTTCTTTCTCTCTCTCTCTCTCTCTCTTTCTCTCTTTTTCTTTCTTTCTTTCTTTCTTTTTCTTTCTTTCTTTCTTTCTTTTCATCTTGTTTCTTTCTTTCTTGATCTTGTTTCTTTATTTGACAGAGAGAGACAGCCAGCGAGAGAGGGAACACAAGCAGGGGGAGTGGGAGAGGAAGAAGCAGGCTCCCAGCAGAGGAGCCTGATGTGGGGCACGATCCCAGAACGCTGGGATCACGCCCTGAGCCGAAGGCAGATGCTTAACGACTGCGCCACCCAGGCGCCCCATTAGGAGAGGTTTCTTAATCTCTCTTCCATTATCACTCCTCCTCCTTGTTTTAGACATGCCCCCCCCCCGAATTGCTCCTTTCTACTGTGAAATTTTAATGCCACCAATATCCTGTCTATCTGCGTATGTACCGTGGCCCTTTTTCAGGGCCGCCAGCAATGATCGATAATCCCTAAGACTTTTTCATCTCCCCAGGAGCCAATCTTCATCCCTTCGGTCAGGGGCAGTGCTGTCCTGGTGGAGGATGCATGCATCGGGGTGGTAGTTCTCAGCCGGACTGTTTTGCCTGCCGGGGGACATTTAGCGATGTCTGAAAAAAGTTGCGGTTGTCATGAGACGGGGGGGTGGCCCAAGAGCATCAAGTCCACAGAGGCCACCGGTGCTGCTAAGTGTCCTCAGCGCACAGGACGGCCCCACCACACAGACTTAGCTTGCCCCAAATGTCAGTAGTGTCCAGGCTGAGAAACCCTTGTCTCGGGGAGTTAGGTAAATATGTGGCAGATGTCAGTCACTCACGTGTTAAATTCGTCCACTCTCCAAGTTCCCGGTCTGACTGAGTAGGAAATGTTGAGAAATGGGCACCGTTTGATTAATTCAAAATACTCTCCCTCAAAAACTCGACTCACTATTTGATTTCTGTGAAAAAAAAGATCAGGGTAAAAGGAAAGGTTAGATATAAGCCAAATGCCTTTTTCTTTCTTTTTTCACTTTTTATGATAAAAAATTTCAGACCTTTAACACAAAACAAATCTACTGAATACCCATGGCCCTGCTATGTCGTCCTGCCCATCTTGCTTCCTGTTTTTCTCTGCCCATTTCCTACCACGTGTAGTACTGATGATATTTTGTAAAAAATTGTTCTAGTATTTTAAGGTAAAATTTACATTGCAATGCATAAATCATTGTCATTCAGTTCTGACAAGTGCACCACCTTGTAACCCCTATTCCTGTCTCACTATAGAGTATTTCCATAAACCCAGAAAGTTTGTTTATGTCCCTTTTCAGTCAATCCTCATTCCCTCAGGATAGCCACGGTTCAGGTTTTGTGTTTTTGTTTTAGTTTTTAAACTTCAGGGGCATCTGGGGGGCTCAGTCGGTGAAGTGTCTGCCTTTAGCTCAGATCATGATCCCAGGGTCCCGCATTGGGCTCTCTGGTCAGTGGGGAGCCTGCTTCTCCCTCTGCCTGCTGCTCCCCCTGCTTGTGCTCTGACTCTCTGTCTCTCTCTTTTTCTCTGACAAATAAATAAATAAAATCTTTAAAAACATAAACTTCAGATTCATTTTGCCTATTTTAGAACTTCATATAATTGGAATCATACAGTAGGTCCTTTTCGTGTCTGACAGCTTTTGCTCAATATGTCTTGAAATTCTTCATGTTGTCATGAGTATCCGTAATTTTTTCTTTTCATTGCTGAGGGAAGAGGAGGAGGGCCCTGTGTTCTATGCTGTTCCTGCCTGGGGCGGAGTTTTCCATCAGAGGAGGCTTCGAGCGAGGAAGGAGGGAACGGGTCAGGTGCAAATGCCACAGATTCTCACAGTTCTTACTGAGTTTTAGTGCATTTTCTTGAATAAATGTTTATTTTTTGTATGTTCTTGGGACCATCCCGAGACTTAAAAGTTTTTTTAAAAATAATTTCCCCGTTTTGCTTGGGAGTGGGTCAACATAGCTCCTCACATTGCCATCCTAGAAGTGGAATTACCTTATGTCAGTTTTGATAGATCGTATTTTTAAGGAATTTGTATCTTTCGTCTAGGTTGTTGGATGTATTCGGATAAAGCTGTTTATAATAGTCTGCTCTTGACTTTTTTGATGTCTGTAAGAGCAGTGCTGACAACCCTCTTCCATTTCTGTTCTAGTAATTTGTATTTTCTCTACTTTTTTCTTGACTAATTGTACTTGGGGCTTATCAATTTTACTAATCCTTCCCAAAAACCAACTTTTGTGTTTATTTTCTCTATTTTTGTCTCTTTTTTACATCATTGATTTTGGCTCTTATTTGTATTATTTCCTTATTTTTAATTTTTGCTTAATTTGCTCATAATTTTCTAGTTTCCTAAGTTGAAAATTTAAATCATATTTTTTTTAAGACTATTCCTTTCTAATGTAAGCATTTACAGCTATAGATTTCCCTTAAGCCCTGCATTGGCGGTACCCCACAAAATTTGGTCTGTTGTATTTTTTATTGCTATTATGTTCAAAATATTTTCTAACTACCTTTGTTATTTCTTCTTTGATCTTTGACTCTGTCTTTGACCTTCTTATTTAGAAGTGAGTTTTTCACTTTCCAAATGGCTTTTCTAGCTATCTTAATGTTTTGAATCTTTAACTTCATTTTACTGTGAAGAGAAAGCAAGTTTTGTTCAGTATTTTGAAATTTATTGAGATTTGTTTTATTCCCTACCGACTACTTTATCTCAATGAATGTTCCATGCACACCTGGAAATGCATTTATGCACTTGCTGGGTGTGTCATTCCATATGTGTCCATTAAGTTACCATGGTGTCATTCAAAAATTTTTGATCCTTGCTTTTAGTCTCTTTGTCTCAGCGTTCTGTCAATTACTAAGAGTAGGGTGTGATGGTCTGCAACTAGGATTATAGATTCATCTCTTTCTCCTTTTAGTTTTACTGGGTTTTGCTTCATATATTTTAGAGGTCTCTTTATAGGCACATACACATTTATGATTGTTGTGTATTCTTGGTATGTCGACCCTTCTATCATTAGGAAATGTCCTCTATTCCTCATCTTACCTCTTCCCATATCATGTAATGGCTTCTTGTGGGTACAGGGCTCTTGGGTCCATCAGTTGTGAAAAAAATTTTATAATAGAGATCTTGTTCTTAGCCCTTGGTGTTGGAATAGCCTTGAATTATAAAGGAATTGTTCAGTAGACACCTATTTTGTGTGGGCTCCTATTATCTTTGTATCAAACCATGACTATTTTTTTAATGTTTTTTTATTATATTATGTTAGTCACCATACAGTACATCCCTGGTTTTTGATGTAAAGTTCCATGATTCATTAGTTGTGTATAACACCCAGTGCACCATGCAATACGTGCCCTCCTTACTACCCATCACCAGCCTATCCCATTCCCCCACCCCCCTCCCCTCTGAAGCCCTCAGTTTGTTTCTCAGAGTCCATAGTCTCTCATGCTTCATTCCCCCTTCTGATTACCCCCCCTTCTTTATCCCTTTCTTCCCCTACCGATCTTCCTAGTTCTTATGTTTCATAAATGAAAGAAACCATTATGATAATTGTCTTTCTCTGCTTGACTTATTTCATTTAGCATTATCTCCTCCAGTGCTGTCCATGTTGCAGCAAATGTTGAGAACTCGTTATTTTTGATAGCTGAGTAATGTTCCATTGTATATATGGACCACAACTTCTTAATCCAGTCATCTGTTGAAGGGCATCTTGGTTCCTTCTACGATTTAGCTATTGTGGACAGTGCTGCTATGAACATTGGGGTGCATAATGGCCCATGACTCTTAACACAATCTTCTAAGTATGGGTCCAGAGATCATTCAGGATGGTAGATGTGTTCCAAAAGTAGAAATTCAAATTATCACATGTCCTCTGTAATGGACATTTTTTGGGATATGTGTATATGGATGGAAAGAGACAAAGAGAAAAGGAAAGAAAGAAAAAAAGGAAAGAAATTAATCAACCAATTGATCATGAGCCAACACTGTTCCACAATCCCCTTCTCTGGAAATTGTCCCATTCCTGAGTGGATACCCTTCCTCAGATGGGGCCCTGACCTAGAAATGTTACCTTTTGGGTTCAGAACCACCAGCCTTTTTCTTTGTGTCTTTTCAGATTCACATCTATCATGCATATCCTTACCACCAGTGTGTTTTCTTTTCCCTTTTGGGTAGAACTCATAAAAGTGCATAAGTTATTCCCATGGGGGTCTCCACAACAAACTTTTCATTCCAGACTCGCTTCCTATGTCTCCCGGTGGGTCTGGGGGCTCCCTCTCCTACCTCTGTTGGCATCTACTTGGGAAATGCAGAGTCTTTTGAATGTTAGCCGGAGCCAACTTAATTAGGAAGTTAAGTCTGCCGAAGGAAAATGAAAGAGATCATTCTCCAGCCAAGTCTATGTGGGCTTCAGATGATTCAAACCAGTGCTTCTTTGCTCCCATCAGTCTCTGGAGTCTGCTAATTAGTGCTCAATAACACCTTCCTTCTATGCCAGGAGTGGATTCAGCTCTGGGGATCTGGAAGCAGAGAAAGCATTTCAAGTCTTTGAAGAGTATGACGTTCTAGAATGATGATGGCAGGACACCCCAGAGCTTAAAGCTCTTCAGGGGCTTCCCATGCACCGAGAGAATGATCCAGTCCCAGATGGTACTCTGGCCCCTGCTGTCTCTTCAACCTCATGTCCTGTGCCCCGACCCAACCTTGCTTCCTGCATTCTGGCCACCCTGTCCTCTTCATGGCCCTGCAAACAGCCATCATTTATTGAACATGGAAAATGCGTCAGGGTCTTTGCTAACGGCTTTAAAGGACTTATCCCATTGAATCCCCAAACATACCCATGAGGTCAGCATTCTTATTAGTCCTCTTGTCCAGATGAGAAAACTGAGACTGAGGGGGATGATGATTGACCCCTACACCACACAGCCAGCATGTCACAGAGCTGGCATTTGTACCCAGAGTGTCTGACTTCAGAGCCTAACTTTTTTTTTTAAGATTTATTTATTTGAGAGAGAGAGCGAGTGTGAATGGGGGGAAGCGTAGAGGGAGAGAGAGCATCTCAAGTAGACTCCCCACTGAGCACAGAGTCAGATGCCAGGTCGATCTTATGATCCTGAGATCATGACCTGAGCCAAAATCAAGAGTCGAATGCTCAGCCCCCCACGCGCCCCCAGAGCCCAACTTTTGATGGCTCCCTCCACATGAGACTTTCTTTCCTTTCTTGGCATTTGCACTTGCCCTGCTCTCAATTCTTAAAAGCTGTCAGAAGCCTGCCTACATTCCTCCAGCAATCACTGTGTCACGCATACCAGTCCAGTTCGCAGCTGTAGCAGACTGGGTGTGCAGGGAACAAATGTGCACCCATCCCCTCGAGCAGCCATCAGCCGCTGACTCACGGGCTGGTGTATAAATATCCCGGCTCCCTTGCCCCATAGGCAGAATGGGTCTGAAGGATGTATTTTACCCTGTCTCCTAGAGCCCCAGAGGGGTTGGGCTCTTTCCTCCCAGAGTGGTAACGTCTTTGATATCATGCCGCCCTGGCTTCCTTCCCATCTGTGTCTTACTTCCCCACTGGTGTTTTCTCGAATCATCTTCCTAACAGACCATTTGCTCTTGAATCTACCTCAGGGTCTCATCCTGAAGGAACCCAGACTAAGACATTACCTTGGCTAACTCCTACGACCTCTTTGAGTTTCAGCCTCTATGTAGCCTTAGGAAAGTAGCCATCCTGAATACCCCAGATGCTCCCGCCATTGTTTTTTGTTGTAGCACTCAGTTGTGTCTGTAATCATCCTGGTGGTTTGCTTGTTTTTATCTGCTTCTGTTCCACGAGCACGGGGACCTTGATTATCTCCAGCACTGATGTGTTCCCAGGGCCCATCACAGTGAATGGCTCAGTATAGATGCCCCAGATATTTATTGAACTAATTGATTTGTTGTCTTAACTGAATAAAGCTTTAACTGAAGCTACACTTTTGCTATACATGTGTGAGCAGGACCCCAAATTCACCATCGATGCTGAGTTCCCAGAATACCCCACCCTTTCCTTTGTTTAGAGTGAGAGAAACCTGAGCTGTTCGGGTAATGTACTTAGCTGTCCTGCTCCCTAGCTGTGAAGTCTAGCAGCAAACCCTTGACTGCTCAGTTTTCCCCTTTACTCTTAGAACATGGAGGGATATGGTGGGATAAGGTGGCATAGCTTACTTTGACTTATGAAGCCCTGCGGTTCTCCCTTGGTGTCGTCAGCTTTATAAGAGGGTTTAAGATCCCCACCAGAGACATTCTTGGGAGAATTGAAAGGGCTACAGATGGGGAAGCTCCTTGCATGGTGCCAGGCTGATAGTCGGTGCCTTGAGAATGCTGGGCCCCTTTCCGCCTCCTCCAGCAGAGCTGGGGATCTTGCTAATGACTGGAAAGACCACAGTGACACTGTGAGTTAGGGTCCCTAATGCCTGGAAGCCTGAGCGGGACCTGGGGACTTGTGTGTGTGTTGAGGAGGAGAGACAAGAGAGCCTCTTTACTCCAGAGCTTTGACACTCACGGATTTTTTTTTTTTTAAATAAGCAGACATTCAGAGGTTTAAAGTTTTTTGGAGCCTCTTTGTGCTTATTTCCACCAGTAAATGGACTCGGTTTCGGGCCTCAGCTTGTTCTTCTCCTTCTGATTATTTCCCTCAGTTTTTTTTGAGTTCTGCTATAGTTCATTAAGAAGAAAGGAAGGAGAGAAGGAAGGAAGGAAAAGGAGGGAATATATTTTTTAAGATTTTATTTATTTATTTGATAGTGAAGGTGAGCGCATAAGCAGGGGGAGTGGCAGGCAGAGGATAGGGAGAAGCACACTCCCCGCTGAGCAGCGATCCCAGTGTGGGCTCGATGCCAGGACCTGGGGATCATGACCTGAGCCGAAGGCAGATGCTTCACTGACTGAGCCACCCGCGAGGGAATATTCTTGAGAGCCTCCCCCTGAGCCTCTCCACATCCCCGGTGATTAGTAGCCTTGTAAAAACTATGGATCATATTTTTGTCCTTTACTAATATGGCCTTTTGGTCAAATGTTAGAATATTTTGGCCTGGGTATTACTTACCACACCTTACACGTCAAACAAGCCTCCATTTATTTCCTTTCAACATTATTTCCTTCTGGAAAAGAAAAGTGACGGGCATTTGGTGACTCTGGCTAGAGCAGGGAAGCCTCATGAATGGCTGCCCGTTTCTCACCGTTTCTTCCCGTTTCTTCCCTCGGCTTGGTGCCGTGACCCCAGGGGTTGTCTCCTCCTGCTGTTGAACATGCTGTCATTGCTGCTATGACAAGTGAGATGCTGCCGTGTAATTCACCATTGGGACTTTGTCACCACATCTCAGGAAAACTTCCAATACGCTCGCTTTCAAAAGTATTCACTCGCTCATTCTTGAGTGAAGCAGTCATTTGGTCCACACGCTTTGATGGGACACTTGCTATGTGCCAGGCCTGTGTGTGGTGCGGGAAGAGATGGGGGTGGGTGAGGCAGACCCAGTCCCTGTTGTGGCAGAGTTCACAGGGCAGGACCAGTTAGGAGAATGTGTCCCTTCCAGCAGATGCAATACCAGGTACAGGGCAGAGAGAGCAGAGAGCAGCCCGTCCTGGGCACTCTGGGGCCGTGAGTATCCCAAACAGCCATTCTTGGTTGCCCTGACGGACAGCTTTGGACATTAATAACCATTTAATTACACTCCTGACATATGCTAGTAGGAAAAATATATACTACCTGGTACTTGAAGTGGTGTCTCTTACATAATCAGAGGCATCTGGGACAGTTAATTCTAAAGGAAGGGTGGGGCAAGATCAGAGAAGAGGGGGTGAGAACATTTCTTACTGGAAAGACCCTGAACCGGCCCATCCCTCATCATGGAGCATGTGGAGGAGAGGGCCAGGAGCCAGCCGGTGATGGAGAAGAGGGCCAGGGCACGTAGATCACTTTATGACTTTTGGATTTCTGCTCTAACTACCATGAGCATTCATTTATTTCTTCTTTCTCCATATGTTCATAGCTACCTGTTGTTGGATGTCAAAAGAATGCCATTTTAAGACCTAGCCTGGCGCTAAAAATGGTATATTTGTTTTTGTAATCATTGGATTACACATAAATAAGTACTTTTGTGTCCAGCATTTCTATATTGACTATGGTAGAGAGAGAATTATTTTCAGGCTCCGACAGACCTGAGTTTGGCCTGGCTTCAGTCACAACAATGATGCAGTTTTGCACAGATCCCTTCATGACTGTGCGTCTCCGTTCACTTATCCGTAAACAGAGTCCCAGTCCCTACCTTTCTAGGTGTTGGGGGGGAAATGAAATGAGATCATTTATTGCCATTCCCCCTTGAACTCTGGTTCTGGGGAAGATCGGAGAAGTCTGGTCTCTGTTCCCTTTGGCAGATGAGAGAACAAGAGAAAAACAGAGTCTCCTGTCCCTACACCAGGTGTCCGTTTGAACGTGTTTGTTCCTAAGGCAGCTTGACGCAGGCTGCAAATGCAACCCCCAAGTTTATTTCCCTATCAAAAGGAGCGTGTTTATGACATTATGAGTGATTTCTTTCATGGCATGTGTCTTTGCCGTGACAGCTGTGTGATAGATTCCGTCAACATATTCCTTTTGTGTTGGTCCTTATGTTTACACCTGCAGTATTAATCTGATCCTACGTATAGATCTGTATGCTTCAGAAACTCAGTGTCCTACAGTTTTTGAAAGGAAAAGTAAAACATCAAAAAAATAGTTCCCAGATATGGTCTGCATCTAAGAATTGTGATGTGCCATTTTTGGATTTTTCTTGAAAACCAGTGTGTGCTTCAGAGAGCCTCTCTTGAGCTGGGCTTTTGGACATGGCGCAGCATGGCGCCCTTGCCTGCCAGCCTCAGGCTTAGAGGGGGGAGGCCTGCTGGAGCTTTGTTTCCAAGAACAGTGGTTAACCCAAACCTAGAAAGGTCACAGAGGTGGGGGACCGAGAGTGAGGTCTGTCTGTGTGTCTGCCAGCATGGGCCCAGACACAAACTGCCAGAGAGTCACAGGCTGACCTTAGACAGTGGAGTTGAAAGTCATTACCCAATGTTTTCTCCAATGTGTTGCTCACTAGATGGGGTGAAAATCCAAGAACAGAATTAATAGTCCATTCGCTAAGTGAGTAGCATCATTTATCGAGATAGTTGCTAGAGCGGCAAAGGAAGCCTGTGGGTACAGTTGGGCTTGGTTGTCCTCAAAGCTGAAAGGCAACGTGAGAAGCACCGTGTACCGAGCCTCCCTCAGTCTGGGAGGGAGGCGGGATTCCGAGCAGCACAGGCTCGGTGGCGCGAGTCCCTGACAAAGGAGCTGGCTGCCCGCCCCAGCAAAGAAGGCGCCACTGAAGGGCCCTGGCCGGCCTGGGGAGCTGTGCGAGCCTCAGCAAACAGCGATTTTGTGAAAGTATGCTCAGTTCCTTTCATGCATCCGGCACACACACGCATTCTCCAGCTGCCACCGAGCGGTTGACCAGTAGAAGCTTTCCACGCGGTGACAACCGCCGCAAAACCCACTGTCGCATGACCTCCGATGCCGCTTCCTGCTCGTCCCAGTCGTTTGGAACAGTCAGATGCCTGCTAGTTGGTAAGTGATGACCTCATTGTCCAAGGTCGTCAAAAATTCTCCCACGCTTTTGCAACGCGCATTGGATGGAGTTTTGCTTCTGCTAGAGGCGGTCTGTACGGTATCTTAAGCGAGGCTGCTGTAGGAATTCTGTCACAGGGATTGTGTGACCGTAGAAGGAGGTGATGAGGATCGTGTACTTCTCCACAGCTTCCAGCATCCCTCCAGGACACTGGACAGGTGTGGGTGTGGGCGGCAGGGCTGGGCCCCCTTGCTGGGAACAGTTGTGAGGAGGAGCCAGTGGGACCCGCTAGCACCAAGGATGCCCGCTGCAAGTTGAGTGAGTAATGTCACAGAGTCACAGAAGCCCGGAGGCCCCAGGGACACTCGGGACTGGAGTCCGTGTCTGGAGCACCATCGGCTTTCAGATCCTTCCCGTTCAAGCAGCACTGTCCTTGCATGTAGATGGTGAGGCAGAGCTCAGGTGACCCTGGCACCCTCATAGCTGCCAGCCACTGGGTGCCCTGCCTGTGCGTTCGGCCTGTGGTCCCCTACCAGTTCCCATGGTGGGAAGGGCCAGAGCCTTCGAGGCCCATGAGACCCAGAAGTGGTCCCCAGATGTCGTCTCCTCCCCTCCCTCTGCCCTGGAAGGGGCAGTGTGGCATAAAGGTGGCTGGATAAGGCTGGGCTGTCCTCCAGTGTTTCATTTATAACTCCTGGCCAAGAACAAAATATCGGCCTGGCCTGGATGCTGCCCCTCCCCCAGCCCCCGAATGCATGGCCCAGCCCTTCCTTCCTCTTCCATTCCCTCCCCCATGCTGGCACCAGAAGCCCTAAATGCTCCTCGTGGCACCGCCTCGAGAATGGGGGACCTGTGTCACCCACAGTGTCTCACCAGTTTCTGTAAGAATTCCTTGGGGAATTCTCATCTGGGGATTTTCCCAAACCATGCTCGAACCAGTTTGCGTTTCCCCTCTGTATTCGTCAGGGTTCTCTAGAGACACAGAACCAAGAGTGTGTGTATATAGTGCGAATTGGCTTACATGGTCATGGGGTCTGAGGAGCCCCATGACCTGCCGTCTACATGGCTGTGGACGTAGGAAAGCTGCGTACAATCTGGTCTGAGCTGGAAGGCCTGGGAACCAGGAGTACTGATGATGTATAGCCTGGTCCGAGGGAAGGGGAAAATGGACGTCCCGGCTCAAGCTGTCAGGCAGAGAGGCGAATCCCCTCTTCCTGTCCCTTTTGTTGGGTGGGATGATGCCCACCCACACTGGGGAGGGCAGCCCGCCAATCCAAACGCTAATTCAGAAGCAGTCTCACAGACATACTCACAAATAATGTTTAGCCAAATGTCTAGACACCCTGTGATTCAATCAAGTTGACACACACAGTTAACCACCATGCTCTCCTACCCACCTGGGGGACGGCACGTTCCTCTCTTCTCCAGCACACACCCTTCCAGCCAAGCAGCTTCAGGCCCCCACAGCCACTGCCCTAGCCTATGGCTCACTGTCTTCCCCTCCAGGAAATGCCCTCCTGGCTCTTCCCCAGAGCCCCTGCTGCCTGGCACAGAGTAGTTCACCCTACCTACCCGTCTTTCAAGGCTGGACTCATTTTCCCAGCTCTTCCTGCAAGTCACCTGTGGTGATAAAGCCCCTCATTCATTTCTCCAGATCACCTTGTTTCTCTTGCAGGGTGGTCATATGGATAATGCTAGACAGGTCACAAGAAAACCATTGCCTATTGTAAATTCCGATGTAAAGAAGAATACAAAAGCACCATTCTGTGATTGTTTTTAGCATGGAATAATTTATTCTGTGCATTGAATAACAGGTGAAATGAATAGCAAAAGTTTATAAGGAATAGGTCTGACATGTATATCCACTTTCCTGCTAGAGTTCAGGGATGCTAGTAGTTTTTTTCCTAAAATGGATGTTCCTGAAATAATTGCCTTTTTTTAAAAACAATCTTTAGGAATGATGAGCAAAGATAATGGAAAGGAAAATTATTTTTCTCTATTTTCTAAAACAAAGCACTCAATAAGAACACGTACTGAAATTAGTGTTTAGTTAATCCCTACTATTTTTTAACTAAGAGAAAATAAATGTTTTTCAAAGAAATGTCTAGAAATGAGAAAGCAAAGCATAGCTCTAAGAGGACCTATTACTAAAACAACAGAAATGGCATTATTTTGATCAAACATAGCATGTCATAAGCTTGCAAGTGACATTTCCATTCTTCATCAATCAACTTTTGAAGTGAAAGTTGAAAATCATATTTTAAAGAAAATTTGGTAATTTGGAGGAGAAACCCATTAGGAGAATGATTGATTATCAAAAAGTCAGAAAAGAGCTACATTCATTTGGACTTGGCCAAAGTGTTGCTTCTGTAATATCCACCAACAATAGCATTTGTTCAGTATAGTGTGAAAAAACTGAGGGACGTCTTTTCTTCTTATGTTCCCTTTTCCATCTGCATTTATCCCAGTTCCATGGGGACAATATCTTTCCAAAGGCAGGCTGTTCAAGTGCGGGTACTATGATCCTGAATCATTCACTCCTGGCAACTTCGTGGTTGAAGTGGGAAGTTCACAGGTGTGGAATCAGAAGGACATGAGTGTGGATCTCAAATAGCTTTTGTGACTTTGGCAATTGCTAAGTTCTCTAAGCTTTGGATTTCTCATCTTTGAAAGAGATACAATAATATTTCATATTATTGTGAGGATTATTAGATCATTGAACTTTCAAAATGTGCCAATTTTTTGATGTGGTTTAGTCACACGCTGTTGAATTTCGTAGGGATAATGACTACGTGTAGACCAGGATGATTGGTGTTAGTTTTGGGGGATTGATTTTCATGGCCACAGTTGTTTGGAGTACCAAAACTTCGAGATAAAGGACTTCCCATTCCACCAGACTTGCCCTTCTTGTTATTGCTTAAGATTTATAGAATTGATAAACTCCTAGCAAGACTGAGCAAGGCATGATAGAACATACAAATTGCCCACATCAGGAAAGAAAGCAGAGCTCCCCCTAAATAGCCTGGGTACGTTAAAAAGACAATAAGGGCATTTAAAGTAAAAGTTGAAGGCCAAGAGTTCAACAATGCTTGTGGAATGGTTAAATTCCTTGCAAACCACTGCTCACTGGAACTGACAGAGACAAAATAGAAATACAATTTTTAAGTAAAAACCTTTGGACAAAGAAATCTCTAGGGTCAGGTGGTTTCACTGGTATCTGCAGTCAAACATTTAAGAAGTGGTATCACTCTTAACACAAAATTTTCAAAAAGATAGAACACTTCCCAGCTAGTTCTGTGAGATTATACAAACAAGGTTTTAGAATAATCCTGACAACAACATTTCACAGAGGTGTTACAGAGAAGAAAAATTATAGGCTAATATCTCTCATGAATATAGACACACAGCCTTTAATAAATTAGCAAGTTAAGTCCAGAAATATATACAAAAGAATTGGCTAGAAATGCAAAGTGGATTTAAAAATCAAAAATTGATCATTACAATTCCCCAAATTAACAAAATTTTGGAGAAAACCATATGATCACGTCAATAGACATAGAAAAAAACACTTTCATGATAAAAGCTCTCATTGACCGAGGAATAAAATAGAACTTTTTTAGTTTGATAAAAGACATCTATGAAAAACCTACTGTTAACGTTATACCTAATGGTGAAAAGACTGAATACTTTCCCCTTCAGACTGTGAATATCATAAAAGATTGCCCATTGTCACTGTATCTATTAAAATTTGGGTGGGGGTTCTAATCAGTGCATTTCAGCAAGAAAAAAATAAAAAGCAAGAAAGAAGTAGCTATTTTTATTTGCAGATGACATGATTATTTATTTAGAAAATCTTAGGAAATCTATAAAAGAGAATTAATAAGCAATTTTGAAAGATCATAGGTACAAGGCCAATATAAAAATCAACTTTATTTCTATGTAATAGCAAGAAACAATTAGAAAGTGCAGATTTTAAAAGTACCATTTATAGTAGCATCAACTTATGAAAACATAAGAATAAACTTAACAAAAATTTTAAAAATCTATGTTGATTTTTCCTAAATTGAACCATAAGATTCATAACAATACTATTTAAATTTTTTTGTAGAAATTGAAAGCTGTTTATAAAATTTATGGAAAAAATTCAAAGGACCTAAAATAGCCAAAAAATTTTGAGAAAGAAGATTAAAATTTGACATACTGACAGAAATTGATTTCAGGATTTCATATAACTCTGCAATAATCAAGCTAGTATGGCTTAAGGATAGATGGATTAATAGAGCAGAATAGAGCCAAGAAATAGATCCACACGTGTATGGTCAATTTATTTTTGACAATGATGCCAAGGTCATTTGGTGGTGGAAGGAAAGATTAAAATCTGTGGTACTAGACAGCCTGAACAAAGTATGAAAAATAAATTCACCTTGACCCCTACCTCATACCATATGTACAAATTAACTCAAAGTGAATCATATACTAAAAGTTAAATCTATAAGTCATCTAGAGGATAACGTAGAAGAATATCTTTGGTATTTTGGGATAGTCAAACATTTCTTAGAAGGGGCGCCTGGGTGGCACAGCGGTTAAGCGTCTGCCTTCGGCTCAGGGCGTGATCCCGGCGTTATGGGATCAAGCCCCACATCAGGCTCCTCCGCTGTGAGCCTGCTTCTTCCTCTCCCACTCCCCCTGCTTGTGTTCCCTCTCTCGCTGTCTGTCTCTATCTCTGTCAAATAAATAAATAAAATCTTAAAAAAAAAAAAAATTTCTTAGAAGGAACACAAAAGCACCGATAATTAAAGCAATGACAGGGGAGCCCGGGTGGCTCAGTCAGTTCGGCGTCTGCCTTCAACTCAGGTCATGATCCCAAGGTCTTGGGATCGAGCCCCACATGGGGCTCCCTGGGGAGCCTCCTTCTCCCTCTCCTGCCCCCCAGCTTGTGTTCACACTCTCTGTCAAATAGATAAAATCTTTAAAAAATATAAAAATAAAGACAAACAAATGACAAATTGAACTTCACCAAAATTTTAAATTTGTGCTCTTCAGAAGACATCATTATAAAAAGAAAAAGGCAAGTCACAGACTGATAGAAAATACTTGCAATTCAAAAAAAGGGGAAGAAAATACTTGCCATTCATATATCTTACAAAGGATTTGTACACTCATATCCAGAATATATAAGGAGCTCCTACAGATCAATTAAAAAAAAAAAAGATAACCTCACAAAAATTCAGGCAAAGGGCTTGAACAGCGCCTTCATAAAGAAAGGCATATGAATGGTCAGTAAGCACATGAAAAGGGGCTCAGTTATCATTTATTAGGGAAATGTAAGTTGAAACCACAATGAGATACCACTTCTTAGCCATTAGCTAATGGTTAAATTTAAAAGGACCGACAGCACCAAATGTTGATGTTGAGGGTGCAAGTAGAGCTCTCATGTATTACTGGTGGAAATTGGTATCACCACTTTATAAACTGGTAGTCAGTTTTTTATAAAAATTAATCATATACTTACCCTGTGATTCAGCATGTCCATACTAATGTGTTTACCCAAGAGAAATAAAAACACATGTTCATGAAATGACTTATGCAGCAGTTTTATTCCTAATCAGCCCAAACCAGAAACAATGCAAATATCTATGAGTAGGAGAACAGAGTAATGAAAAGGAGCCAACTACTGATGGAAATGGCAGTAAAGGTGGGTCTCAGAAACACTACACTGAGATAAGGAAGCCAGACAAAAAAGAGTACATACTGTAATACTCTGTTTATGTGAAGAACAGTCCAAACTTGTCTATGGAGTAGAAATCAGAGTGGTTTGTTCTGAGTGGAGCATCGTAGACTGTGGAAGAACTGACTTGAAATGGTTGTAATATCTCTTGGGGGATTTTCCATACATGAGTATCTGTGTCTTTCAGGATTGAAGATCTATACATTTCACTGTGTTTAAATTTTATCTCTATAAAAAAAAAAAGCTAGACCAAAAGCAAAAATTTTCAGACATGCAAGATGTACTATCCACATACTAGTGTATCTCAAGGATATTTAGGAACAGCTTGATTATTGATGAAGCCTTTCACATACCATTTATTTTAACTTGAAAACCCAGCAGGGGATCAATTGTGATTACACTTCAGTGGTAGTTGAAATGACATTGGGAAATAATAGGGTAACCTGAGGTCAGTGTTGTCCACTGATACAGTGATTCAGATCTGTGGGCTCTTAGTGCCTTCCTTCTACTTTTGCTCATCTCCCGGCCATCACACAGCAACCAATTGATTTGTGATTCTTCTTTTTCTTTAAAAGTCTTAGAATAATTATGTGCCACAAAACCCTATAAAAATCTAGCCCCTGGGGGGCTTGGGTGGCTCAGTCGGTTAAGCATCCTACTCTTGATTTCGGCTCAGGTCATGATCTCAGGGTCATGGGATTGAGCCCCACGTTGGTCTCCATGCTCAGCTGCTTGGGATTCTCTCTCCTCCTCCCTCTGCCCCTCCTTGCTGAGCTCTCTCCCTCTCAAAATCAATCAATCAATCAATCAATCAATCAGTCAATCAAACCTAGCTCCTGCCTAGCCCTCTAGCATCATCTCAAGCCATGATCTACTCCAGCCACACTGACCTGACCATTCCTGGTTGTATCAGGCTGTCTGCCTTTTGGGGCTCCACTGCTGTTCCCTACCCGGGACACTCTCTCTGATGCTCTTTGCATATCTAGCTCTGTCTCATCTTCCAGATTTATACAAAGAGGTGCCTCTGCCGACCCCATCCGTCATCGTCTCTTTCAAAAGCCTATTTGTTCCTCTCCTAACAGTTCACAGTTTACAATTATTTTTATCTCTAGATTCCATAAGACCAGGAACCAAGTCTGCCTCGTTGTTACCCAGAGCTGAGCATGACACCTGGTCAGGCATGTAGCAGGAATTAAATAGCTATTTGTTGAATAGCTTCCTGATAAGACTCTCAACCTCATAACCCCAGGTGGTGATGCTGTTCGTTATTTCTAGTAAATGTGTGCATGGGCATGTGTGTCATGTGGAGTCCACGCATATCTCCAAATCTGGTAGGCCAGATTTTTATTCATTGACAAAAGCTTGTGTCATGATAGGGAATAAACTATCTTTCTCTAAATTCAGATATTCAGCTGCCTCCACTTTGATGATCTTTCATTGAATCACTGCATCTCTAATGGCTGAGGCACTGAAGCTATAATCAGGGCACCAGGCAATCCTCCCTCCTCTGGGTAGAGAGTTGCAATCTGATTGGATTGCAGGGTTTCTACATTTTGCATCCTTGTTCTATCACCGTTGGCCATCAAAGAGTGTCTTGGCAAGACTCAGGAACTTTATCATTCCCTGTATCCCACATGCTCATTCCCAGGGAAGCAGTCTGGCTGGTGGACCAGATGGACCATTTGACTGAATTGACAAGTGGTTTCTTCCTCCCCCCCTTCTTCTCTCTCTCTTTCTCTCTCTTTTTAACTGAACTGACTCAATCCATGACCTACTTTGGCACTGTAGAACACAAATGAGCTTTCACCTCTGACCTCATTTCCCCAAAGCTGTAGACTTGCATCTGTGATTGGAAAGGTGTCTCAGCCATGCTGACTTCTCCTATTCCAAGATGCTGAGTGATAAGGATGGCAGCTTCTGGAATTGATACAGGAAGAAGCCTTTGAAAGCTGCAATAAAAGAAGCTGGGACCCCATGCCCCCCAAATTCTCTTCCTTTGGTGATTGGTACAGTATAGACTGAGCCCATTGCATATGAGAGGAGCACAGACATCAGGGTTCTCAACATCCAAGTTATTGTTGTCTGATTCTTTGCAGTGAAGAGATTTCTTGGGAAAGCTACAGTCAGTGTGCCATGAAAGGAAATCTATAGTAATGAATCAACCACATGTAAAATTAATCTGTTCTCAAACATTTATTCCTGCTCCTGGTGGGAACCTGTCCCCCTTGTTCGGTTCTCAGTGGTTATTGGATGTTTTACTAGGACAGTGCAGTGCCAGCACATTGCAAGTTGGTGATCGAGGGAAACTGCACATCTTGAGAAAGATTCAGTATTTCACGAAGTCAGTGAAAGTGATGTTGCTGAGCCGCTGGACCAAAGAGACCAGTTTAACGATTGAAAAGAGCACATCCAGTAGGATGAGGCCAGTAGAGTTGCTTCAGAAGAGACAGATTTGAGTAGCAAAGGATTATAAGATGTAATTGAGGAAAAATGATGAATGCTCCTGATTTTTCTGTAAAAAAAAGGTTCCTCTTAGTGATTTTGAGGGCAAAATGGATAGTATCACTGAACACTCTTGTTTCCTACGTTATGTCAAAAACAACCCAAACTTGATTTATTCTTTGTTTTAGAAATTAGCTTAGTTTCAGTTGTAACCCACCTTGTGTTAAATAGAAGATCAAGTTTTCATAAGTTGTAGTTGAATGTTTTTGAGCTGGAACCTCAGTGAAAGCTCTTTTGCACTATTTAGTATGAAAGGTTGCTTTCTGTTGTGAGTACATTCACTTTAAGTAACTTTTTGCTGTCAATGAGATTGCCTGTCCCTGAGAGTAAGTTTCAGACGTCCTGAGGCCTGTGGAGGTCTGAAATTCCTGGAGAATCACAGAGAGCTGGAGAGACAGATCCGACAGGACCAGTGCCATGGCTTGAATAGCTGCTGTCTAGACTAGGCCATTCCCATCCGTGTCCCCACCTATTCACCCCTGGGTCCATGGCGGCTGGCTCTGCCCACCTACTTACTCTGGGCAGCATATGACTCTTTGCCTGCCCCCCCAAACCTGCCTTTAGGAAGCTTTGAGAGTGCTAATAATCTCCCAGAGGCTGTTAAACTGAGTGCCAGATTTGGGAAGTACGGGTGGAAGGGAATGGAGAATAGTACCAGGAAGGGAGAAAAAAAACCCAAAACACCGAAAGAAGCAGAACCCAAATAGCAAAGCCCTCATTTTTGCTTCTAGAGGGAAAAAAGGAAAACCTAGCTTTTTTGTCAGTACCAAAATAGCACCTCACACTGCCCCCTCCCCAGCGTCTTGCTCAGTCTGTTAAAATTCTCAGGTGAAGTTTTGGCAAATATGCCTTATTAAAATGTAGACTCACTGAGAAGTATCATCGTGCAGGGCAGAAAGCAGGAGATTTGGGAGGTCTGACTAGCTTCATGCCTGTTTATTTGAATGAATAAATGAATGTAATTTGGGTCTTCTGTCTATCACTTTTGGTGGTGACCTTGAGGAGAATGGCATTCATTCGCC
Source organism: Ailuropoda melanoleuca (assembly GCF_002007445.2). Classification (NCBI taxonomy): domain Eukaryota; kingdom Metazoa; phylum Chordata; class Mammalia; order Carnivora; family Ursidae; genus Ailuropoda; species Ailuropoda melanoleuca. The sequence goes on from NC_048223.1 coordinate 119,046,295, forward strand.
CAACTGACATTTATTGATTGCTTCCTGAGTTCCAGGCACTAAATTATGTGTTGAAGCTACAAAGGTAAATAAGACAGCATCTGCCCTCAAGGAACTCAGTCCAATAAAGACATCAAGACAGTGTAGGAAGGATTCTTCCAGGAGACTAACTGGCTCTGTGTACTCTGAGACCAAACTGTAGGCTTGGCTATCACCCTGATCTGTTGTTTCTGTAGACTGGTGGCTTGTGTGACTAACTCCTTCTCTTCCCCGCCTTGGGGAAATGGTGAGTGCTGTCAGGAGCTCACCTCCATTCTGTGAATATTGTCAGAGACCAATAGCAGGTGTTTCGGTCTTTCATTTCCAGAATTCCAGTTTTCTCTTTGAGCCTTTTTAAAAAAAAATTAAGATATTTCTAGGGCACCTGGGTGGTACAGTCCATTAAGCATCTGACTCTTGGTTTCGGCTCAGGTCATGATCTCGGGGTCCAGGATCGAGCCCTGCACCAGGCTCCACGCTCAGGGGTGTCCGCTTGAGAGTCTCTCTCCCACTCCCTCTGCCCCTCCCTTTGTTCACACATGCTCCCTACCCCCCCCTTAAATAAATAAATCTTTGAAAAAATTAAGATTTGTCATCAGGCTTCTGGCACCTTTCCCATTTTCCATGTTTTTGCAGTTTCCTGGAAGTCATTTTTGATCTCATAGGGAAGGGCTTTCAGTGTCCCAGGGAATAATTGTTCTCTTTCTCATCTTGGAAATTACAGTGGCAAGAGAACAGTTAAATTATTTCTGGGCCAAGCCCCTGTTTGTGGGGACAGTTTGTGTTCCAATTTCATGGGTAGGATGTCAAATGGTGTGAACATGAGTATAAAATGTAAGCTTGCCATTTCAATAGAAGGGACATAGGGACAGTTCAGTTGATATGGAACTAAGCATAGAAGCTTTCTCTTGACTGTATACAGCTAACATTTCTTGAGCATTTACTATATTCTGGGCACACACCAAACTGTTTTAAGTGCATTGTCTCGTTCAATCCTCAGGAAAACCCTATGTGGTAGATATTCTTATAAATCCCATTTTGCAGGTGAGACCCGGAGGGTTAAGTATCTTGTCCAAGGTCCCGTAGATAGTAAATAAAAGCTAGCATTCAAACCCAGGCACTTAGATGTTACTTTGCATCAATATGTACCTATCTCATATTTAGTTTAAGATGTTAGTTGAAAAAAAAAATCTCCTGTTGATCATGTACGCACAAAGTAGCTGTCTCCTTCCTCGAAAACTTTGTAACAAAAGTATTTAATGTTCATGTTTGTGAGATATGCTTCATTGCTAATCATTTCCAAGAAAACAAACAACCCAAGTCCTGATTTAGCATATTTCAGAACCTGTGTAGATCATGCAAAACATCATAACAAATGGTACAGAGTTGCATTTGTGTGTTTTACAATGTACAGGAGAAAAATGGATGAGGTCTGTCTTTTCACCCTTAAGAAATAGTTACATTAGAAAAATAAAGTAGCAATGAAGCTTGAAAAACGTCCTAGTGTAACAGGCAACCTGGCCAGTTTCCTTTATTCTGTATTTATTCTCATTACAAGCCTTGAGTGCTCCCTGGGCTCTCTCTTGCTAAATCAATGTTTTCAGAATTCTCAGTGGCTTGAATTTTATAATCTGAGAAATCAATCAAGTGCCTCGGGAGAATGCCATGTCTTATTCTACTTGCAGCCTCCAAACGCCTCTTGTAATTAAGTATTAGTTGGAGTTCGTTGCACTTGAATAATTAGGCGAAGTTCAGGTAGGCTTCCTTTGTTTCTTTTTCTTCAGGAGCATTGCTTCTGTTTTCTGGTTAAGCAAATCACTGTCATCATAAAATTGCAATGTAAAGTCTCCATAATTATGATGCTCAGCATCTCCTAAAACCAAATCCAGTACTTTGGGTTCACTGGTATGTGGCTCAAGCTGGCACCTGGAGCCCTGGCTTGCACAGTGCCTGCCCTGTGATAGTGGAGCTTTTATAGGTAAGCTTTACAGTGAAAGGAGACCAGGACTGGGGGACTTGAACGTGGTGTCCCTTTTTTAAATGGCCTGACTTGCTTGATGACCACATGAATGACTGAATAGTCCCCAGTACAGGACAAACAGTTTGGTGGCTGGCTCTATGTACCTGCACTTGTTTTTGGATGAGACCATTTTCTTAGTACCCTGCTGTTGTTTTATAGGGACGGTTAGTTAACAGTGAAATATATAGAAAAAGCCACATATAAAATCTATCTGTATGGTTTACATAATAACAATATTAAATTAAATAATAGTTATAACAGTAATAGTAATAAGTTAAATAATAGCATTAATAAATATTAAATCATAACAGAAAGAAGACCCTCCTGTACCCACTACTTAGATTAAGACAAATAGAATTTAAATATACTCTTAGAAATCTGGCACAACCCTTCTTGGTGCCTTATTGTTCTCTCTCACTATTGCCATCATCTTGAATTTCTAAAAATAAGTTATTTGCTTTTGTAGGTGGTCTTACACAGACACACACATTCCTGAGCATAATATTGCTTAGTTTTGCCTGTTCTTGAACACATAAATGGAGTCATATAGAATATACTTTCGTGATTTGTTTCTTTTGCTTACCATTGTTTTTGAGATCCTCCTATTTATTAATGCACATGGTAGAAGTTCATTCATTTTCATTGCCGTGCAATATTCTAGGACATGAATATCCCAGTTTTTGAAAAAAAATCATTTTGTTAATGGACACTTGGGTCATCTCCAATTTGTAGCAATTATGAACAGTGTTGCTATGAACTCTTGGTGTACTTATTGCAAAAGTAATTCTCAGATGTATTCCTGGCAGTAATATTTCTGGGCGTTTGCTCATCTTCAAGTTTAAGAAATAATGCCGAACTGTTCTTACAGTCTCACCAGCAAATTGTGAGAGTTCCTCCTGCCTACGGCCTTGTCTGCACTTGGCTCCATCAGAATGTAGGTTTTGCTGGTCTGGGGGGTGTGATGGCAGCCCTGGGGTTACCATGTGTATCTTCCCAATGGCTACCTAGCTGGACCATCTTCTCCGAAGCTTCATGGAATTTAGATTTCCACCTTATAGGACATTACTGTTCCTATCTCTTGCCTATTTTTCAATTACATTGCCTGCTTTTATTTCACTGACTTACAGGTTTTTGGGAAAAATATTCTGGATATTAGTTCTTTGTTGGTTTTATTGTGCAGCAAACATCCTCTTCCTCTCTGTGCCTGTCTTTTTCATGATCTTTATATTTGGTTTTGCCTCCTACATTTAATTTGTGTATTCTTTTATTTTAATAATTCTTTTGTTATTACAGAATTAGCCCATGCATACTACCTATAGTCACTACTGCCCAGAAGTTACCAGCTTTAACACCTTAGTACATATTCTTCTGGGCTGGACAATGTGTGTGTGTGTGTGTGTGTGTGTGTGTGGTCAAAATTAAAATTCAGTCAATAATGTCGACCTTTCCATTTGAGTACATTTTTTTTAAAGATTTTATTTATTTGATGGAGAGAGAGACAGCCAGCGAGAGAGGGAACACAGGCAGGGGGAGTGGGAGAGGAAGAAGCAGGCTCCCAGTGGAGGATCCTGATGTGGGGCTCGATCCCAGGACTCTGGGATCACGCCCTGAGCCGAAGGCAGATGCTTAACTACGCCTGGGTAGGCGCCCCTACATTTGAGTACATTTTCATCTCATGACATATGCAAATTATCTTCAGATTTTCTCAGTATTATTTACAGTGGTGGTCAAGCCAGGGTCAAGCCAGTATCCAATGCAGGGTCTATTGTGTATTTAGATGAACCAGATTCTCAGTAATAAATGCAATCAGTTTTTATCCGTCCTTTCTTTATGGTTAGTACTTTTGGTGTCTTTCTAAACATATGTCTTCCAGTCTCACGACTGTGTTACCTTCTAATTGCTCTTCCATTCTGATGTCTCTTTTAGGTCTGTAATCTATCTGGAATTGATTTCTGGGTATGGTGCATGCTGTGCAGTAGAGGTCCAATTTTAGTTTTTCCATATGGGTATCCATCTATCCCAGCACTAGTCACTGACTGACATTGATCTATAACCAACCTGTGCCATATTTCCTGTCCACACAAGGACGGGTCTTTTCCTTAACTCTCTCTGTTCTGATCCGTGGATCTATTTGCTTCTTCCTATAGCAATGCTACAGTGTTCTGATCACTTTGCATAGTAATAACTTGAGATTTAGTAGAGCAAATCCCCATGTCAGGCTAGATTGGGCTGTCTTTGAGTGTAAATTTCAGTGGTCTAAAACTTTTTTAAAAAAGGTTTTCTTGGGGCTCCTGGTGCTCAGTCAGTTAAGCATCCAACTCTTGATTTCGGCTCAGGTCACGATCTCAGGGTTGTGAGATCTAGCACCAGGTAGGGCTCTGTGCTGGGTGTGGAGCCTGCTTAAGATTCTCTCTCTCTTTCTCTTTCCCTCTTTCCCTCTGCCCCCCCCTACTCATGTGTGCATTCTCTCTCTCTAAAAAAAAAAAAAAAAAAAAAGAGTTGTGTCTTGCTTATGTGACATGTAGAATTGTAGCCACTCAGGGGCCCAGACACAGACTTTGTTGTCATCTTACTGTGTGCTCCCATGAGGGAGAAGAGAGCATGGAGAATCCTGTCTAAATGCTTAGAAGTGACACGTGTCAGTTCTGCTCATAGTTCATTGGCAGAACTAGTCACATGACCACACCTAATCTCAGGGATATTGAGGAATGTAATTCTTTTATCACTAGAATTAGAGGATTGATTACCATATCTCTGACCTTGTTCATCTTCCATAGTGTTTGGCTATTCTCAGCCCTTTGCTCTTCCATATGCATTTTAGAATCAGGTGGTCAAGTTCCATGAACATCCTAATTGAGATTTCGATTGACATTTTATTGAATCTGTGGTTCAATTTGGGGAGATGTAATACCTTCCTATGTAAGTGCGTGGTACAGTTGTCTATTTAGGTCTTAACGTCTGTTAGTAGTTTTATTTCCACATTATTTAACATATTAATTTTAGATACTTTATATTCATATTGCTACTGTAAATTATATTTTAAAATTATGTTTTCTATCTGATTGTTTTCTGGTATCCAGCAATATAATTGACTTTGGTATATATATATTTTTTTAATGCAGAAGTTCTGCTAAACTCCCCTAGTAATTCTGATTACTTATCTGTAAATTATTTTGGGTTTTCTACAAAGAAAATCTATTTCCCTACAAATAATGACAGTTTTATTTTTTCTTTTCCAATTCTAAAACTTTTTTATTTTATTCTTTTATATTCACTACACAGGACCTCCCTACAATGTTCTAGAAGTGCGGATAGCAAGCATCCATGTCCCGTTATTGATGTAAAGGGGATGATTTAAACATTTACCATTAAATATCACTTTTTGGTAGACATTTTTTATCAGGTTCCTTTTACTTATAATTTGTAAGGATGAATTTTGTGCATCTACAAGTTGGTGTTTTTTCCCTTCAGTGTGTTATTGTGGTGATTTATGGTCATTAATTATTAAATTATGAAACAAGTGTTAATTTCTGTAATTAACCCACTTTGGTTAAGCTGTGTTCCCCTCTTTCCTTAGTGCTAGATTTGGTTAATAATATTCTGTTGAAAACATTTGTAAATATGTTTTGAGTGATGTTGGCCAATGATTCTCATTTCTGGTACCACAGTTGTCTGGTTTTGTAATCATTGTTATCAAAACCAGACAAAGTACAAAAAGGAAAGACAAGACCTACAAAATCCACCAAAATGGTTGGAAACCTTATTATTTATTTCAGTGACTGACAGATCAAACATAAGAGGGAAAATATATAAGATTTGAATAGCACAGTTAAGCTTCATAAAATGAGTGTTCCCTCATTTTTAATTCTTTGTAAAGAGTCTGTGTAAGATGATTTATTTCCTTTTGGGATGTCTGGCAGGTATGCCCATAAAATGTTTGGTACTAGAATTTAAAATACTGATTCAATTTAAAGTTATAAAGGTCTTGTGTTTTAGCTGTTTTTTCTTGATATATTTTTGGTAATTTGTACATATTTTTAGAGCTTAGTCCATTCACATAAACTTTCAAATGTATTGATACAAAGTATTTCATAATATCCATTTGTTCTCTAATTAATATCTGCATTACTCATTTTTATATTGGTTATATGTACTTTCTCTCTCCCTCTATCCTGAAGTTTTTTCGTTTATCTTTTTTTTAATTAATATTTTTTATTATATTATGTTAGTCACCATACAGTACACCCCTAGTTTTTGATGTAAAGTTCCATGATTCATTACTTGCGTATAACACCCAGTGCTCCATGCAATATGTGCCCTCCTTACTACCCATCACCGGCCTATCCCATTCCCCCACCATCCTCCCCTCTGACGCCCTCAGTTTGTTTCCCAGAGTCCATAGTCTCTCATGGTTCGTCCCCCCTTCTGTTTACCCCCCCTTTCTTCTTCCCTTTCTTCTCCTACGGATCTTCCTACTTCTTATGTTCCATAAATGAGTGAAACCATATGATAATTGTCTTTCTCTGCTTGACTTATTTCGCTTAGCTTTTCTTGTTTATCTTGCCAGAGTTTAATCTGTTACTCTTTTCAATATTCCCTCTTTTCCTATGAGCCTCTATGCTATGTGTTTGCTTTACTTTTCATTATTCCTGTTGCTATCTTTAGTATTTCCCACTTTCAACTTTCAATTTATTCTGCCCTTTTTTTTTTAACTTAAATTGAGTTAACTTACATGCATTGCTCAATAATGCTTTTCTTTCTTCCTTTTCTAACTTAAGCGGTTTAGGCTGTAAATTTTCCCATAAATGTTTGAGCTACATTCTGTAAATTGTAATATGTAGTTTTTTTACTTTTGAAAATTTTCTAATTTTCATTTTTTTTCTGTGACTCATAAGTCAATTAGAAGAGGTTTTTTTTTTAAAAAAAATCCTAAACATATGGTATTTTTCTTGCTATACTTTTTAAATGATTTATAGTTTTATTGCATTGTGATCAGATTATGGGATCTGAAAATTACCGCTCCTTTGATCTTGAGGCTAGCTTTGTGGCTTAGTATATGGTCCGTTTTCATATAGCTTAAAAAGGAGCGTACATTTTAAAATTGTAGGACCTAAAGCTGTACATATGTCCACTAGACCAAGCTTGTTGTGCTGTCCAAATAATATGTGTCTAATTTTTCTGTTATGCTTAATTCATCAATTACAAAAATGTGCATTTAAAATATTCCACCCTCATAGTAGATGTGATAGTTCTGTGGTCTTGTGATTTTGTTCATTTGGTTCGTATATTTTGAAGTGCTGTGTGAACGCAGTTTAGAATTGTCATACTTCCTATTATACCTTCTACTGCCTTTATGATTAAGTCATGACTATGTTTCTAATGCTGTTTTTACAATAAACAGTACCAATAGTATTTACAATTGAAATCAGCTTTCTCTGGGTTAATATTTGCTTCTTATATCTTTTTCTATTCTATGACTGTGCTCTGTGTTTTATGTATGTAGTTTTTGGACTTTTAGCTGGGGAGCTAATTTTAATTATAGTTGTTGATTACTCACTTGTTAGGGTTTATTTATATCATTCATTACATAGTGTTCTCTCCTTCCTTCCTGTACGATGTTTATGTTACTATTTTATTATTTTCCTCTTTTCTTTTAGAAGTCCTGTCAGTCCTCTAGTTTAACACACACAGTTAACCAAGTCTTGAGTCATTTAATATCTTTGTTTTTCCTTCTGAACATTTAATATGAAGACACTGAATGCTTTCTCTCAGATAAATGCATTCTCACCTGTCTGGTAGATCTTTGGTGTTTTCATTCTAGCTTGAGTCTTTCTCTCTCTCCCCCAACAGAACCACCAACCCGTGCGTGTATAAACCATGTACAACCCATGCATGTGTAACCCGTGTACAGACCATGCAGGTGTGAGCCATGTGTAATCCATGTGTTTGTGAGCCATGTACAACCCATGGGTGTAACCCGTGTGTAACCTGTGCCTGTGTGAACTGTGTACAACCCGTGCACGTGTAACCTGTGTACAACCCGTGAGTGTGTGAGCCGTGTACAACCCATGCACATGTGAGCCGTGTACAACCCATGCACATGTGAGCCGTGTACAACCCATGCATGTGTAACTCATGTACAACCCATGCACATGTGATCCACTTACAACCCGTGCACATGTAACCTGTGTACAACCTGTGAGTGTGTGAGCTGTGTACAACCCATGCACATGTGAGCCGTGTATAACCCATGCATGTGTAACACATGTACAATCCATGAGTGCGTAACCTTTGTGCAACCCATGCACGTGTAACCTGTGTACAACCTGTGAGTGTGTGAGCCGCGTATAACCCATGCATGTGTAACCCGTGTACAATCCATGAGTGTGTAACCCATGTACAGCCCATGCATGTGTGAGCCATATGTAATCCATGCATGTGTGAGCCATGTACAACCCATGGGTGTAACCCATGTGTAACCTGTGCCTGTGTGAACTGTGTACAACCTGTGCACATGTAACCTGTATACAACCTGTGAGTGTGTGATCCACTTACAACCCATGCACCTGTAACCTGTGTACAACCCGTGAGTGTGTGAGCTGCGTACAACCCATGCACATGTGAGCCGTGTACAACCCATGCACATGTGAGCCGTGTACAACCCATGCATGTGTAACTCATGTACAACCCATGCTCATGTGATCTGCTTACAATCCGTGCACATGTAACCTGTGTACAACCTGTGAGTGTGTGAGCCGTGTGCAACCCATGAGCATGTGAGCCATGTATAACCCATGCGTGTGTAACCCATGTACAATCCATGAGTGTGTAACCCATGTGCAACCCATGCACGTGTAACCCGTGTACAACCCGTGCGTGTATAGCCCATGTACAACCCGTGCGTGTGTGACCCATGTATAACCGGTGTGTGTACCCGTGTGCAACCCATGTGCGTGTAACCCACATGTGTACTGACGCCTCTGCTTACTGTCCCTTTTCTCCCTCAGCCCGTCCACCTTCTATCTCAAATAGAGCCTTTAAGTTTCCTCCTTTGATATTCTTCTTTGGTAAATGCCTTGTTTCTTTTGATTTTTCTGAATTTCCTTTGTTCGACCTCATTCTTGGAAGATGGCTTTATTAACTATGGAGTTCTAATTTGACAGTTACTGCCTTTCTGAACTTGGAAGATAGTATTTCGCTGTTCTCTTGCTCCAAATTTTTTGGCGTTTTTGAAGTCAGTTGTACATCTTACTGCTGCTCCTTTGTTAATACTGTGTTTTTCCATCCTGGCTGCTTTTAGCGCCTTGTTTTTCTGGTGTGTCATTAAGTTTTATTATTATGTGTCTTGGCGTGGGTTTCCTTTCACATACCTTGCGTGAGATTCACTGGGCTCCCTAAATCTCAGGTGTGTGCCTGTCAGCATTCTGAGATGCTCCAGCCATTGTCTGTTTGAACATGACTCCTCCCTATTCCCTGTCGTCTTCTCCTTTACTGGAACCCCAGTCAGACTTTCTCACCATATTATCCATGTCACGTAACCTCTTCTGCGTATTCTGCCCCCGCCCCAACCCGCCTTCTTCCAACTGCATTCTGGAAAAATTTTGAATCTGTCTTCCAGCTTATTCATTCTCTATACAGGGTTGTCTCACATGCTTATTTAATGTATTGCATTTTTAAGTGCAATTACTCTATTTTTTTATTTATAGAATTCTATTTGGTCCTTTAAAAAAATCTTCATTATTTTTTATAGTGCATGTTCTTTGTCCTTATTTTCATGCTTCCCTATAATTTCCTTAAACACATTGCAAATAATTATTTTATATTCTGTGCCTTGTAATATCCGAAGTTGTTATGAGTCTGTTTTTCCTGTATACGCCCTGAAATCTTTTGTGTTTTGAGCTTTCTTACTCTGGGCTTTTTTTTTTTAAGATTTTATTTTTTAAAATTTATTTGAGAAAGAGAGAGAGTATGGGGAGAGGGGAGAAGGGAGAGAGAGACTGTCAAGCAGACTTCCACTGAGTGGGGAGCCCCATTCAGGGCTCAGTCTCATGACTGTGAGATCAGGACCTGAGCTGAAATCAAGAGTTGGATGCTTTACCAACTGAACCACCCAGGCACCCCTTAACTCTGGATTATTAATTTTTCCCTAGAGCTTTGTTTTCGGGAATATTTTGATATCTGGGTTGAAGATGAATTTTTCCAGAGAGCACTACCTGCTCCAGGGCCATCCAGAATTAATTCTCCATGTAAGGTTTTGTGGGGACCGTATGAGAAGCTACGAATGGGACAGCAAAAACCTGTGAGAGGTGTGTTACAGCTGTGAGGTCTCTCCACACAACACAAAGATGGAGACAGGCAAGTCCCCTTATTGTTTCCTCCTTCTTTACTCTGAATAAGGTTTATTCAGGGGTCTCCTGTTAGATTTGCCACCTCGGATAAGCCTGACACTGAGTCTCTTCACCCCTGTGCCTCATGGTGACATCAAAGCAGGGGCTCAAGGTCTGTGGGTTTCTGTGAACACACTCAGGGCACAGTCTGACTTCACCGTTTCCTTGTATCTAAGACCCATGCTTTCCTTTCCTTTTGAGGAAACTTGCTTTCATTAATTCTTCTCTTTGTGTCAACTCAGTAATAAGCTGAAAAGATTGCTTGCTTTTGTATTTCACTCAACATTTAGTTATTTCAGTCAGGATCTGTAGTCTGCTGTGCTGCTGGAAGTGAAATCCTGGGTTGGGGAAGTGTTAGCTCTCTCTATATTGGGAAAGGAGACTGAAGGAGGGCTGAGAAGCAGACAGATCTGGGTCCGAGGCCGGCTGTGATGTTTCTCATCGGTTTCCCCAGCGTTTCTAATACCACCTTTCATTTGTACATTGAATTTCTGTTTACCACGTACTTTCACAAAAATCTTGTTTTTGAGACTCTGAGGCGGATAGTGTTGTCCCCATTTGGCAATTAGGTAAGACCGCTGGCAGGGGACACCACTGTGACGCGGAACCCTAATCTCATAACACCTGAAAGAGTTCTCTTTTTGTTCTATTTTGTGCTGTCTTGGAATACAGGATTTAAAAGAGCCCGGCAGGTGCATTTCAGTTTGTTGTGTTGGGCAAGTTGTGACTTGGATGTTGTCTTAAGGAAGATCGTCTGAGATCAGAGATAAGGCACAGGAGTTTCTGTTAATATGGAGTTGGGGTCATCCTCCTGGTACGTTCCCCAGCCTGGAAGCTCTCTGAACCCTATAGTTCAGGCATTTTTGTGGAGGCTTCATCATATAGCCGTGATTGATCATTGACTCTATTTCCAGCCCTTCTCTCCTCTCTGGAGAATGGCAGGTGCAGCTGAAAGTCCCAACCTTCTCTTCATGGCTTGGACTTTCTGGGTCTTTCTGGTGACCAGCCCCCATCCGGGAGCCCACCCAGATTCACCATATCAGAACAAGAGATGCCCCTAGTACTTACCACTTGGGAGTTCACAAGGGCTTCAGGAGCTGTGTTCCAGGAACCAGGGGCAGAGACCAATTATACGTTGTCTGTCATCTCACATGTTCTCCTTATGTGTGAGCTGAGATCACTGGTCAGGGCTAGTGCTGGGGGCGGGTCAGAAGGGGTTTTTCCCTAACAAATCATACTGCAGGTAGTATTAACAACTCACAAAAGGTCACGTGCTTGGCAGATAGCTGGGCAGTAGCCATCGTTAAGACTTCAGAGGCTTCTCCTGAATTCGTGTACCCCACATATGTGCACCCCTGGTCATATTCATGGCTACTGCCTTTTCAGTTGTTTCTCCAACATGTGCATTGCTCCTGAAATTTCACCATCAAATTTATGTTCTGCTATGGCTTTGGGAGGCAAAATAAAATTATTTTCCATTAAAATGTTATCTTGATCTGAATCTGGCCTGTGCTTTTATCAGCTTCCATAATGGTGTTATGGGAAAAGGTAATTTCTCCATTTTGAGGGCATATTTTTATATTTATGTTTCAGATCATTGTGGCATATAATCACAACAGAAAAAAGCAAAAGTTGTCTTGGCGACTTAGACCTTCTGTAGGTCAGGATGCTCTGTATGCAAAACCCCTTCCCAGCTCGGTGACTGTTCATAGCTCTCTCTAGGGTGAGCAGTACCATTTTCGATTCCTAACAAGACTTTGTCATCAAGCAGTGTGGGGTGTGTGGGGGGAGCCAGAGTGGCTTCTGTCATTTAGGAATCTTTATTCCTTCTCTGCTGACACTTCACCTGTTCCCAGGATCGTGCCTGCAAGGACCGACCAAAAGACCACCACCTTCTTCCCCCAAAGTCCCTTTCTTCCCAGCCGCTGGAGTTCCCTCCTGCACTTTTTTCTGCATTGTGCCTGAGTTGGTTGTGGTTCCTTTTTTCAGAACAGAATCCTATTTGAAGACGCAGGACTGGGGTTACACAAGGAGCTTATAGTCCTCCGGCTCTTCTGTTTGCGTTTCCTGCCTCTGACATTTGCTTGCAGACTAATTATGAGCTTTTTGGTTCCTTTTCCTTTTCCCCATTGCTCATCCTCAAACAAGGCAATACTCTCATTTCTATCATCAGATGGAAATCTTGTCTGGCTCAGGAAGCTTAAGTATCACCCTGCCTGGAAATAGGGGATGAAGGATATGACCTTTCACAGCCATAATATTTTTCTGTCCCCAAGGACCTTGGTCTGTTGCCAGAGTACTTAATAGAGTCCAGTTATGTTTGTGAAATGAATAAATGGTCTCTACCATTTATATATTCATTTGGTTACCATGTATTGGTTACTTTTCTTGTCAGGCAGTGTGCTGGGTCCTCGGGCTTCAGGGGTGACCCTGTGAAAGGCCCATGCCTCCTGGGGATATCAAAACAGATAGGCAGTTAGCAGTGCCATAACTGCAGTTTTGCTAAGAAAATTATGATTTCTTGCTCCATTTAGAAATAATTCACCACTGGAGTGCCTGAGTGGCTCAGCTGGTTAAGCATCCAACTCTTGATTTTGGCTCAGGTCATGGTCTCAGGGTTGTGAGATCGAGTCCTGTGTTGGGCTCTGCACTAGGCATGGAGCCTTCTCAAGATTCTCTCTCTCCCTCTGCCCCTGCCCCTCAAAAAAGAAAGAATTCACTTTTAAGGGCTATATTTACCTTCGGTCAATAATTTGACCTATCTGGGCCTCCATTTCTCATCCATAAAATGGGCCTAATACCTATGTCACTGTGTTGGTCTAGGGATGAAGTAAGGCCAGGTAATGAAATCTTTTAGCAAAGTGCCCGGCAGATGGAGGCACTCCACACCTGATGGTCTTGCTGTCCTGGCAGAGCATTCTTGGGACCTGCTCAAGTCAGCTCAGTCTCCCCTTTCCTTCCTTTCTACTCTATTGAAACATCACTCCACCTGTCTGTCCTTCAGACCCTTGGAATTTTGTGTTGCTTTGCTTCCCATAGCTTCACCTCATCTGAGAACACTGCAAGTGTCTCGTGGTTCCCTGGAATCTAGCCTAAATATCTGGGGTAGGGGTGTGGCTGTCAGTCCTTGAGGAACAGAGGGGCTTCTGTTTAGAAGGTTCCAGAAGGATTTTGGGATCATCCTTATAGGAATAACCTTGTGGGAAGTGTGTGTGTGTGTGTGTGTGTGTGTGTGTGTAAGAGAGAGAGAGGGAGATTGTGAGAGACTGACTGACTGACTGTGTATGTGTCTGGAGGGTGGGATGTGGTAAGGAAGAATTGAATGAACGCCCCAGCTTGTCTCCCTCCCATGTGTTATTCTGACCCAGTGCCTGACTCTACTCCCTCTCCATCGTTGGGTGCATATCTGCCTCCTTCTTTTGTGAAACCCTCCCTGCTTGTCAGATCTGTAGCCATTTATTCACTATGCACATTTATTGAGCACCTAGTGAGTGCAGGCATGGGGAACACAGCCTCTTCCCCCATAAAGCTTCCGAATCCAGTAGAAGGGAAGTAGATGCTAGGCAATCATGTAAATGAGAAGAGTGGTGTTAAGTGTTTTGAAGGACAGGTACGAGGCATAGTAAGACCCCATCACACCTGCTGGCCGGGGGCAGGGAGGGTCTTTAGGAGGTGACATTTAAACTGAGACCTGAAGAGCGAGGAGGAGTTAGCTAGGCAGAGAAGGGATGCCCATCACTGTGCTCCCACAGAGCCCCCGACCCAGCTTCCATAGTATCCGACCATCCCTTCCTTTTATTAATTTGTCCTTTCACTTGTATTTATCGAGCACCCATGACTTGTGTGGCACTGTTCTTCGCATGGGGCATATAATGGCAGGGGATGCAGACACCATCTTGGTCATGGAGCCATCCTGGTGCCACAGAGTTCACATCCTTGTTATCTTGGTGCATGCATTGTCTTCCTTTCCTCTTGCACACTTGCAGATTCACTTGGGAGACAGCATCGTTTTGAGAAAGAGCATGAGTAGGAAGGCAGAGGGAGGGGGGAAAGGGATCAGACCATCACCGAGAGTCTAATGCCTGCCAGGCACTTTGTCCAGCATATCGTGGACACGCTGTGATTGGTTCTCCCAGTCACTCTCTTGGACGGCTGCTGGCTTGTCCATTTTACAGATGGCAAGCCTGAGTTTTAGAAGTTAAGCACCTTGCCCTAGGTCACACAGATAATGGGGTGGGGTCAGGACGCATACCTAGGTACACTCAGCTGTGCTGCAGAGCACTTCTCACCCGTGCTTAGATCCTCACTCCATCTCTGACTAGCTGTAGGTTCTCAATTCATGTCACATCTCTGGAGTTGTATCCAGCAGGTCTTGTTGGCCACCTGGCCTCCTGTAGTGGGTCAAGATGGTTCTCTCCATCCCTCTGGAGCAGACGGTCAGGCCATGCTGGCTTCAACATTCCTAGGCTCAACCTGCCTTCCCCAGGCTGCTTAGGACCTACCCAATCTCCTTTGGTCTAACAGATGTCTTGCAATTTCTCGCCAGCACAACAATTCTTATTAAATCTTAAGGCTGATGGTACTGAGGTAAGTCTTTCTTCCTGAGGCTGATAGCCACTATGACCATGCCTAGAATCACAGGCAGTTCAACGGCAGGGTTAAATGACGTTAGCACCTGGATCCCGGATAACTGAGGAGGTTTTACAGCCCCTTCCTTGTCTGTCCTCCACGCTCCAATTTTATTTCCTCTATGGAGCTTCCCTTGTTTTTCCCAGTTTTTCTCTCCCAAACAAAACTCCTCCAGGGCAAGAACTGGGTCTTATGCATGTTCCCATCACTGTGGTCCAGCGAAGTCCCTCGTTCCTTGAGGCCATTGATAAATAGGTGTTGAGAGAGTGAATGAAGGAATGTATGACAATAATATACCTTTGTGCTAAGTCCTCCCTTCAGTCAGCACATACTTATTGGGGCCAGTCACTGTGTCGGATTGTACAGATCCAAGGGTGAGGAAGGTAGCATAAGTCCTGCCCTCATGGAGATTATAGTCTAGTGGGATCTATGTCTGCCTGGTTATACAAGCAAAGAAAAGGAATTATGTACAGATGCTTACCAAGATAAATCAGGACCTAAGTCCTTTCCCCTAAATTATCTAGTTGAATGAATTGATACTTTTGGAGTTGTTGAATTATATTGATTGTGATGAACTCTTGTCCTTAAAAGACTTTTTGCCTCCTACATTTGAGCAAAAATAATCTCATTGGCCCTAAACTGGGGAGAAGGCAGGCTATTTTAACAATCACTGTGGGTACTGAGTCTGTTCTGTAGTTTTCATCAAAATTGACCCTTGAAATTGTAACTCTGATTGGGTAGTTAGATGTCAGTAATCTTCTGTCTTCATACAGAATAAATAGCTGTAATGCCTCAAATTCCATCGAATGGTCTTAGGCTACAGACGCACTGTGGATCCACATTCTCGCTAGGATTTGTAGCGATCTACTTGCATCTTTTTTTTTTTAAAAGTAAAATCTCTTAACCAATATCTTAGAGTATTAATGAATCTAGCTTGTCATAGAAAACAGAGTGAGCATCTTGGCTTGTCTGAACTGTGAATTAAGAAACTATGAAGGAGAAACTAGTCACATTAAGGCGTTTGGGGCCACAGGGATATCAAAGTAGGTTCTGACACATTGAAGCTTGTTTCTGGGGAGTCCTAGAAGAAAAGCCAGGTGATGGGTCACTTAGCACAGGCACGGCCTCCTGGCTCTCTGACCCTCTCATCTGAGAGTTTCAGGCATCCTGCAAAGTGGAATCAGAAAGATATATCCACTGACATAGCTCCCTGAGTCTTCAAGTCTGTTCATTTTACCAGCTAAGATCATTTTATATCTACTGAGAGCCTTGCAGGCTGCAGAATTATAGCAGCCTGATACCTCGCTCTTGAATTCTCTCAGAGCAAGCATGCAGTTATATAACTAAAGAGCTGCAGGTTACAAGAGTAGACTTTGTGAAGGCGTTTCTTGCAGAATGGAACTTTACAGAACCAAGACTCTAGGTCAGGCAAGTGATCACTTGGTGCCAAGCACTACGCTAAGCATTTTACAATTCCTCATTAACTTATTTGCAAGATAACTTTGTAAGGCAAGTGCTACTAACCGTATTGCACAAATCAGGAAACTGAGACCCTAAGAGGTGAGGCTATATGGGAGTTAAGTGGCAGAGCTGAGACCACACGGGTTTGCCTCAAAACCCACACTCCTCAACAGCACACAATACAGATTTTCCTCAACTTGTAATGGGGTTATAGCCTAACAGACCCATGGTAAGTTGAAAATATCATAAGTTGAAAATACACTTACCACACCTAACCTACTGCACTCCATAGCTTAGCCTGCCCCCCCCCAAATGTGCTCATAACACTGACAGTAGTCTACAGCTGGGCAAAATCATCTAACACAAAGTTTATTTTATAATCAAGTATTGAACATCTCGTGTGACTTATCGAACACTGTGCTGAAACGGAAGAACAGAACGGCTGTAAGCGTGTCGGTTGTTTGCCCTGGGGATCGCGGGACTGACCCCGGGCTGTGGCTGCTGCCGCCGAGCATCACGAGAGAGGATCATATCACATCACAACCATGGGAAAAGGACAAAATTCAGAAATCGAAGTATGGTTTCTACTGAATGCATGTTGCTTTCACACCATTATAAAGTAAAAAAAAAAGAAGATGTAAGTAGCACCCTTGTAAGTCAGTGACTGTCTGTAGTCCCTGCTGTTGAATGGATTTCTTAGTCCTCAAATCCCCTGTGTCACTGAATTTGCTGTTGCTGTTGGTTTAAACAAAATCACCCCAAGCTCAAATGCTTCTTTGCTCTGGTGTGGAGAGCAGGGACAAATTGACTTGTGTAATTTTCAGCTCAGGCATGAGGGTGATTTAACCAGTTGGCACTGGAAGACACGGGTCAGGTGACCTGTCAAATTGGCAGTTTGGCCACGCAGTTTGTCCTGTTGGCCCACAGATGAGGTTCCTTTGGTCTGCACTGTATTAATTTTTGATGTTGTTAATATATTAAAATGGAGACATTTACCACATATATCGGGATTTCCCTCCTTTGCCAGAAGAGCAAAACTTCTAGGAACACAGAGCCCGCATTTCTACATAGCAGACACCAGCTGCATCTTTAAGCGGCAGGTGCTCCCAGTCCTCATCACGCCCAGTTATCGCCCCGCAGTGAAGCCAGGTGTTCATTGTCATTTACCATCACAAATGAGCCATTTTTTTAAATGATTTTTTATTATACTATGTTAGTCACCATACATTACATCCCCGATTCCAATGTAAAGTTCGATGCTTCATTAGTTGCGTATAACACCCAGACCATGCAGTACGTGCCCTCCTTACTACCCATCACCAGCCCATCCCATTCCCCCACCTCCCTCCCCTCTGAAGTCTTCAGTTTGTTTCTCATAGTCCATAGTCTCTCATGTTTCATTCCCCCTTCTGATTACCCCCCCCTTTCTTTATCCCTTTCTTCCCCTACCGATCATCCTAGTTCTTATGTTCCATAGATGAGAGAAATCATATGATAATTGTCTTTCTCTGCTTGACTTATTTCACTTAGCATTATCTCCTCCAGTGCCGTCCATGTTGCAGCAAATGTTGAGAATTCGTTCTTTCTGATAGCTGAGTAATATTCCATTGTATATATGGACCACAGCTTCTTAATCCAGTCATCTGTTGAAGGGCATCTCGGCTCCTTCCATGATTTGGCTATTGTGGACAATGCAGCTATGAACATTGGGGTGCATATGGCCCTTCTCTTTACTACGTCTGTATCTTTGGGGTAAACACCCAGTAGTGCAATGGCTGGGTCATAGGGTAGTTCAATTTTTAACTTTTTAAGGGACCTCCACACTGTTTTCCAGAGTGGCTGTACCAACTTGCATTCCCACCAACAATGTAGGAGGGATCCCCTTTCTCCACATCCTCTCCAACAATTGTTGTTTCTTGCCTTGTCTATCTTTGCCATTCTAACTGGCGTAAGGTGCGGTATCTCAGTGGTTTTGATTTGAATTTCCCTGATGGCTAAAGATTTTGAACATTTTTTCATGTGTCTGTTAGCCATTTGTATGTCTTCATTGGAAAAGTGTCTGTTCATATCTTCTGCCCATTTTATGATTTGTTTATTTGTTTCTCGTGTATTGAGTTTGAGAAGTTCTTTGTAGATCTTGGATACCAGTCCTTTATCTGTGGTGTCCTTTGCAAATATATTCTCCCATTCCGTGGGCTGTCTCTTAGTTTTTTTGACTGTTTCCTTGGCTGTGCAGAAGCTCTTTATCCTGATAAAGTCCCATAAGTTCATTTTATCTTTTATTTCTCTTGCCTTTGGAGATGTGTCGTGAAAACGGTTGCTCTGGCCGATGTCATAGAGGTTGTTGCCTATGTTCTCCTCTAGAATTTTGGTGGATTCCTGTCTCCCATTGAGGTCTTTCATCCATTTGGAGTTTATTTTTGTGTATGGTGTGAGAGAGTGGTCAAGTTTCATTCTTTTGCATGTAGCTGTCCAATTTTCCCAGCACCATTTATTGAAGAGACTGTCTTTTTTCCACCGGAAGTTTTTTCCTGCTTTATCAAAGATTAGTTGCCCAAAGAGCCGAGGGTCCATTTCTGGGTTCTCTATTCTGTTCCATTGGTCCATGTGTCTGTTTTTGTGCCAGTACCATGCTGTCTTTGTGATCACAGCTTTGTAGTACAGCTCGAAATCTGGCATTGTGATGCCCCCAGCTTTGTTTTTCCTTTTCAACAGTTCCATTGTTTTTTTTTTCAGAAAGTGAAGTGTTTCTTATCTGAGTGTCTAGCAACAGTGGAGTAATAGAAGGTAGACCAGGAGGGTTTTCTGCAAAAAGGTGCCTCAAATATCCAGTTACTTTACTCCTGTTCCCTATGTGCCTGACCCCCATGGGCATGACTTGCTGGTTCTTGTGGTTCAGCCTCTCATTTTACAGAGCAAACTGAGGCCCAGCGAGGGAAGGTGACTTGCCCAAGGTCCTGTATTCAGTTAATGACAGAGCCATGATGAGAACTTGGATCGCTGACTGCTGCGAGCACTGTCCTCGTTGTAAGGAGTGTCTAAGTACTGACCAGACATGCTCATTCCCACATCCTGGTTTTGGATGGTCTTACAGGGATGCACTGACGTTCTCAAAACACCCTTCAGTATTAAGATTTATTCAGCCATCTGGTATTGGTCTTCTCCCTCTTAGAGAAGAAAATACTAGCTGGTTGAGCATCATAAAATGGAAAATTTGTACAGATTACCTCATCAGGGTACAATTCCATTTTTGGTGCCAGGACTGATCCGTTTGTCTGGAGAAATTCATTAAAATTAGCAAAAGTGAAAAACACAACACACAAAGCAGGATCTGTCATGATTCTTATCTCATTTTATTTTGAAAGCTTTGTGTGTGTGCAGGCAGTTTTCTTATGTCTGGCAACCACTGGGGTCCGAAGGTCTTTTACTTGCTTTCAAAGTCAGTGGGGAAGGCAGACCACATTATTTCACCTGAACTAGCTCCATAAATGGAACTTTCTTTGCAAAGGAAGAGTTGTAAACCTGTGGCAATTCGTCTGTGAGGGTGGGAGGAGAACCAGTGATTCCCTTTCAGAATTCCCAGGCAGGCATAGAGCCCTGGGCAGAGCGGGTGCCTCATGTCACGTCCTGGGCCCGCAGCTTGTATTGTGATGCTTTGCTTATCTCCTCTCATTGAAGACCATGCCAGAAGCGAGCCTTGAAAGTGCCAGAAACAGGGTGGGAAAATCATTCTCCTTCATCTGCTTCCTAGTTGACAGGCTCCAAGAACGTCTTTGCTTTTCACAGCCAGATCAACATATAAATATTTACAATCAGCTGTTTCTAGCTCAGAAAACCTGCTACAGGCTCTGAAAGCAAGGGGCATATGCTCTTCCCCACAGATCATTGTGAGAGCTTGTGTGTGTTTCAAACTTTGGAGAGCAAATAAACGAGAGTTGGGAGCCCCAGGGACAGGTGGCATCTCAGTATTGTCTTGCCCACTGGCTTGGGAGTGTTCTAATCATATTTCTGTTGTTCATAATGTTAGCAAAATATGAACACGTTTCCCCTATTTTATGTCTCCATCTTCTGAAATGTCCACTGCCTTGACTGCTCTGCTCTCAGTTACCTTTCTTAATCTTGCTGGAAGCAAGCGCCGTGTTTCAGGGGAGAGGCAGACAGAATGAACAGGGCCTCACTTGTTCCACACAAGCGTAAAGGGTTTTCAGCTCTCCAGTGTCTCAAGGGCATGTTTCATTGAGAAGAGAATAGGGTGTTGCTTGGCTGGCCTTGGAAAGCCTTTCTTTAAAAACTTCCCTGTTTTCTTTTTCTCCCGGTTGAATCAAATCTGAGCCTCAGTGAGCCCCAGGATCCGAGAGCTGGATGGCTCCCTGGAGTTTACGTCCTGGTCCCAAACCTCCAGCCTCACAGGAGGAGATGGGAGAACAAAATGTGGGATCGTATGACTTCAGGGCGGTTTGGCAGAGCCTAGTTCTAATTCGGACAGTGTTCAGGAAAGCAGGAATGCAATGTGCCCGTGGTGTCCACAGCTCTGATGTGCCTCCCAGGCCACAAGGCAGAGCCCCAGAAGTCCTTTGCCAAAGGATGCTCTGCTGGCTCAACAGCTGTATAAATGTCACTGAGAAAGGTGACAAGCATAAGGTTCAGCATGAATTTGGAGCCTGCTGTGTCACCTAGAAAACTAAATGCACATAGTGCTGCTTTAAAAATATTGCCCAGAGGCCCAGTAGAATGTGTAGAACGGCAGCAGCTGCTGGATGCCCACAGGGTCTAGACTGTTGAGCCCAGCCTTTAAAAATGCCTTTGATTCCCAGCTCCCTTTCAAAGCAGCAGACGCTCCCACACTTTGCAGGGCTGCAGCGTGCGTCCCGGGGCATGAGAGAGAGGACATTTCACCTGCTCCCCAAAGAATGAGGACCAACCTGCTGCTGCCCAGACAGGCCAAATTCGAGTTCTGGGGGGACAAGGAGGTGATCTAGTCCGGGGGTCTGGCCTTGAGCTGCCCGCCCCAGGTCTTGACCTTGGAGGGTTTTCAGTGGCCCCTTCTCTTGCCCGTCTTGTGCCTCGAGGCTCAGGTGGCATTGGTGCTTGAGCTGGGACCTGTCTGTCCTAAAGTCTCCGGACCAATTGTTTTATGGGGACACAGACAAATTCCTGCTCATCATCCACCCTGTACTCATTGACTTCCTTTTTTTTTTGTTTCTTTTCCCCAGAGATGCCCATTTGGCAACACTTAAGGCTGCCTCTCTGATTGAAATCTTGGAGACTTTCATCCATAACCCCACACAGCCCCAGGACAGTTCTTTTATGCTCCCACATTCAGTATAATTAGCCAGATATACTTGCTAATCTGTCTGGTTTGAATGAATTCCATTACTCCTCCGTAAGAATGCAGGATGAGGCCAGTACCCACCAGAGCCAACTGTCCAGCCTCCCCCTCCCATTCTGCTACCTCAGGGGAGGATGTCAATGAATCGAAGAAGCAGAGTAACATGGGTAAGGACGGGAAATTAAGAACCCATTGTGCTTGCTAGAATGGTGGCCAAATGGGGCCACCGTAAATCACTTAAACACCTTCCATCATGGCAAAAAGGTAGAACATGCCTGGACAATGAAGCTCCTTACATATTCTTATTTTAAACAGAATATTTCATATGTATTGGCACTGTTTTGCTGTTTAAGTGCTAATTATTATTCAAAAATGTTTAAGTGCTCCATTTTTATTCCTGAGATAAACCTGATTTAATATTCTGTTTAAAAAGGAAAAAAAAAACTACCCTCTTACCCTCTTTAAATTTGGTTGTTGAAAACATTCTACTTTGGCATAAGCTTATGTTCGTACCTGGGGCATCCCTTTTAAAAAGACACATTTTGGGGGTGCCTGGGTGGCTCTTTCGGGTAAGCATCTGACTCTTGACTTAGGCTCAGGTCATGATCTCAGGGTCCTGGGATCCAACCCTGCATTGAGTGGAGCCTGCTTAAAATTCTCTCCCCCACTTTGTCCTGCCCGACCCCCACTTGCGCTCGCTCTCTCGTAAAAAAAAAAAGGCACATTATCAGAGATAATTTGGTAAAGCTGCAGTTTATTCATTTTTATGTGCTATAGCCATGATTCTCTTGAACCTCCAATTTGAGGTCCTGCTTTTTTTCCTGAACGCGGTACCGGGAGTATTGTCCGTAGCGCTGTGGGGGCACCGTGATTTTCATGGGTGCATCATGGTCCACTGAATGGAAATATCACAGTTTGCTTCTCCGTGCCTCTGCATTCATCATCTTCCATTGTTCTATAATTATGAATAACTCAACCAGAATATCTTCTAGAGCTCTCCATAGTTTTGGATTATTTCCCTAAGGTAGACTCTTCTAGAGTCTTACAAAGAGGATGACTGTGTTTTAGGCCAGGCCCTCGGAGACTGGAGAGTGCACACAGGTCTTGCATGGACCTTGAGAAATGCAGAGTCTAACTCCGCAGGTCTGGGCAGGCCTGCCGTTGTGCATCCGTAACTGACTCGGGGATGCCGAGGCTGCGGCTCGGGCTCGGGCAGTCTCCCAAAGTCGCTGGTGGACTGGCATCCGCAGTATTTGCAAGAACAGTTTTACCAAGTCCCTGTGTGGGCTGGTTGCCGAGGAGTCTGCCCCCCAGGAGTATTTCCTCACCAAGAGGAAAGCTTTGATTGGGCTGGTGTCTAGACAACGCAGGGGCTGCAGCTTCAACGAGTGTCCAAAGCTCAATCCCGGCTGGTGTTAGAATCACTCAGGGAGTACGCATGCGTACACTCCCACACTCACGTATACGTATGTGCACACTCATACACATACCGTACATACACAAACTCACACACTCAACACATACACACTTCTACACATACACACTCACGTACTTATACACACATACATACATATACTCACATATGTACACACTCATACACATACACGCATACACACTTGTATACATTCATATATGCACACTCACACACTTGTACATATCACACATACACATACATTCACACTCACATACACATGCACACACACATACATACATACACACATACACACACGTATACACATACACACTCACACACATATATACACTCATACATACATGCTCACATACACTCACACACACTTGCATACATGCACACATATATACTCAAGCATGCACATATACTCATATACACACACATATACACATACACACTCATACTTATACACATATACTCACTTATATGCATTCACATATACACACACACACTCTCACACATATATACACTCATACATACATGCTCACATACACTCACACACACTCGCATACATGCACACATATATACTCAAGCATGCACATATACTCATATACACACACATATACACATACACACTCACATACATATACACACATACTCACATATACTTATATATATACACACTCATACATATACACATATACTCACTTATATGCATTCACATATATGCACACTCACACACTTGTACATATCATGCATACATACACATATACTCACACTCACACATGCATGCTCACATACACTCACACACATACTCGCACACATACACACTCAAACATATACACTTATACTCACATGTACACATTCATGCACGTACACACATGCACACTCACATCATTATACACACATATATACTCACATACAGAGACATATACACATATACACACTTATACACATGCACATATGCACACTCACACTTAAACCTACATATATACACACACACTCATACATGCATTCACACACATATACACCCACAACCCCCCCCACACACACACTCCCACTCCCACATAATACACTCTCTCACACTAACACACACACGCTCCAGACCAGTAGACCAGCACCAACAGAATGTCCAGCAGCGAGACCTGACTACCAGGATTTTCTAAAGCTACCTAGGTTTTTCAGGTTTTCACCTTCCTACTCCATGTGTAGCCATGGTTGCGACCATTCTAAGACCACAGAAGACCTACCATAAATCTCGCTGCGTTCCAACTGTGTTTAAACCTGACTGGGTGAGAAGTCTGGGGATTACACATGCTACACCCAGCCTCCACACTTTTGACCACTGATTTAGCATAGTCATGAGTTGTCTTTGCAATTCTAAAGATCAGTAACCATGATTTTTAGGAGAAAACAAGGCATTTGTCACTGCCAACCTCTCCATCAAACTCATTCCTCCATAGCTGTGCTAGACCCATCTTACCAAGCGCCTCCTAAGCCCCGAATCCCTTCCTTTCCCTTGCTCTTCAAATCTCAGCAGTCATCATAGTCTTGTGTTCTATACACACCTTTTTCTTACAGAACCCAACACATTATATTAAAATCCTCTCTTCACATGCTTATGTCTTTCAGCCAGACCTTGAGCCCCTTGAGACAGAGACAGCATCGGATGCCCTTTGCTATTCTCCCATCTAGAGTAGTGCCTTTCTAGCACACAGTAGATACCCATTAAATCGTTGTTGAATGAATGAATGAATGAACGAATGAGTGAAATAGAATAAATTTTGATCACACACAAGCCGGAAGGTTATTCTCATTGTTAAAAGTTTCATACCAGCATGGTTCTAGCAAGAGCACAGATTGCCTAGATGGTGCCTGGTGCCAATATGCCTTGGCCCTGGGGTGTGCAAGATGGTAGACAGGATGCCCAGGACGTGCTGTGTCCCTGCCACTTACCACCTGCTAGCGTAACACCTGCTGTTTCTCTTTGGCAGTTGCCTTTTCTGGCCTTGGCTTCACGACGTTCTACTTGGCTGGCAAGCTGCACTGCTTCACCGAGAGTGGGCGGGGGAAGAGCTGGCGGCTCTGTGCCGCCATCTTGCCCCTATACTGCGCCATGATGATTGCCCTGTCCCGTATGTGTGACTACAAGCATCACTGGCAAGGTGAGTCCCTGGCCAGGGCCTGCCTAGTCCTCATGGTCGTCTGACACTCTCCTGCAGGGATGGGTATAGAAAGGTACCTATTCAGGGATTACCAAGTGCCCACCGTCAGACCAGAGTAGGCTGAAATAACAGCAGATATGGTTTTAAGGAAAACACACCTGTTCGTGTGAGCACTGGCCTCCATACTGCCCTTCCTGGGGATCAAATTGAAGCCCTTCCTCCTCCTCTCTGCTCAAGTCCCGGCAGGAAGGCAGACCCTTGGTCTCAGACCCAACTGGGATTTCCCTGCTAGATCCCTTGCCTGAGTCTTCAGACTTGGTGCCAAGTGGTTTTTGGCTCCTTTCACATCTCACATCAGTCCCACAAGGACATACTTCTCACCACAGATGCACTTCCAAAGGATGGGTCCGGCCCAGGGATCAATGCCAGCAGCGTTCTGAGCAGCTGCTGCGAGGCTGTTGTGAGGCTTACCTATATGTATGAATCCTGGAGTATCTGAGAAAAGGGAAAATAACGCACAACAATTGAGGGACTGGATTAAAACCACACCATGCCGTGTCCTCCTGCGGATAAGCTGCAGCTCCCGGCCTGCCGGAACGTCAAGTAGCACCTGCCACAGCACGCAGGGAGCAGAGACAGAGGTGGTGTCTTGGGACCTCCTGGAGCGCAGGATGGAGGGCCGTGCTTCCCACAGGGCGATCCTCAGGTCACCTTGACCAGGCCACCCTCAGATAGGAAGCCAACTCTGGGGGTGGGTCTGGAGTGGTGGCCAGAAGTCTGCATTAACATGCAAGTTGGTGACTTCTGATCAAGGCTGAGCAGCTTTGGGGAAGAGCTCCAGTGGGTCAACTTTAAGCAAATACACTGAATGATATATGCTCCCAAATCCAGTTTCCCGTGATCTGAATGGCTTTCCAGGATCAGCCTGTGGCCTGCCCCTCCTCTGCCTTGCCTGTTTCCTGCTGCCCCCAGGCAGTTCCCCTCCTCCCCCTTTGCTGTCTCTGCCGCCAGCTGCCTTGTGATCCTGCACACTTCTCACCTCTTCCCAGATATTTATTCCAGTGGTAGTGATGTAGCAGATGAGGCCAGAGGTGAGGGGTGCTCCTAGCTGGGGACATCGTCTCCCCATCTTTTCTGGGCCCTCCTACTCCTCGCGGTGCTTCTCCAGCTTTCCTGCTCCTTCCCTGGCCTCAACTCCACCCGCCAGCCTCTTGGAACTCATGCTCTGGGCTTTATGAACTTCTTTCTAGCAGCAGTTTTGAGCTGAGAGCCAAGGGTTCAGGGGAAAGTCAGACTGACGCATGGTCTGGACAGGTGGATGCGTCAAGTGCCGTCCAGGGTCTTGAGGCCCTTCTCATGGGCCGGTCACTAGAAGCCTTAGTGCAGAACCCTGTGCCCTTCCTTGTGATGTACTTTTATCAATGCCTTGGATGAGGTTCTGGGTGACACAAAGCTCCGTCACGGGAGGGAAGCAGGAGCAGAGTCTCTGAGTCAGCAGCACCAAGGCATACCCACGGCACCCGGGGCTATTTTCCGACAGCATCATGACGGCCCCCATGATGGGGGCATTTCCCCATGAACAATAGTACGGGCTGGCTCATGTTTTATGGACTGCTTTTCATTGATCCCTTGTGAGCTGTAGTTTCTTCTTCTGAACTTGGGAACAATAATCCCCAAATATTTCACATGCTATTTTATAGACTGAATGAAATAATGGATCTGCATGTACTTTGTAAATGAAAACATTACACAAACGCCAGTTAGCATTATTGTTGCTTCATGCATTGTTTCTAGAGAAGGATGGGTTGTGTTCCTAGACAACTGATTTAGAGGCAGACGCATTTGGGAACATGGTCTGAGTGTAAGCTCTGGGTCCCTGGTTTGCAGTTCCATTCAGTCACTTCGAATCTGAGAACTGATGAAGGGTTTCATATTCGAGTAGAGCGTTGCTTTATCTTGGAAGGCAGTAAGGGCCTTTGTGTAGTGATCTCGTCCTGGCACCCTCAGACAGGAGACTGGCCTCTCTTAAATACTGATTGGTTTTTTACTCATTACCTTGCTGTGGCTGGTACATCACGAAAGGAAGAAGAATCACAGTCCCAGGCTTTATGGAAGCGGGGGACTCATGATGCAGCTGGTGGTTGAAGGCCTGCTGGCCATGGGCCTTCCGACCCGTCTTATCCAGCTGCCACAGAAGGGAACTTGGAGCTGTAGGGGGAGAATATTAATGCTCTGTGGGCTGATAGGAAAGCAAAGCAAGAGAATTTGTGTTCAGGGATGTTTAGGGCCATACTGGAGGGGCGAACCAAAGCTGTCATGGTAGACTCCTACAGGCTCAACTGAATGTATGTGGGTTGTTATAGGTCATCGATGTGGCCCAAGTACCAATTCACCTGTGTCATCTGTTCCGTGTATGTCCCCAGAATCAGCCAGGAGAGGAGTGTGCCTTTCCTTGGCCTCTTAAATGGGCTCTGAAATGGGTCTGGCTCATTTTACCTGAATTCCCTTTTGTGAGGCCATCTGTCACTGTCTACACCAGGGGTCTCAACAGGGGGTGACTGTACCTCCAAGGGACATTTGGCAATATCTGCAGATATCTTTTTGGTTTGTACAACTGGGGGGTGGTGGTAGTGGTGGTTTCTCCTGGAACCTGGTGGGGAGAAGCCAGGGTTTCTGGTAAACCTCTTACAATTTACAAGACAGCACCTCCCTCACAGCAAAGACCTACCCGGTCCCAGATGGCTTCTGCTAAGCTTGAGAAACCCTGGTCTAAGGTGTACCTCAGAGCCATCTTTTTCCTCCTTATTACATGTTAAGAAGCAGCAGTGTTTAATGAGTGGGAAATTTTATTCATTGAACACTCACTCATTAAGGGAGTAGTCAGGGAGGCCTCCATGGTTTCCAGCTTGGAGAAGGGATGGACAGTGTGGGTGGGTGTTTGAGGCAGGATGCCTGATGGAAATAAGTTGTTTTTCTTCTCAGACTGAGCTGCCCAGTGACCGTGGGCAGGCACCTCCCGTCGCGATGAGAATCCATGCCGAGCCCCATTGGCATCAGCAAAACCCAAATCCCTCTCATTATAGACTTTAGTTAACACCATTAATATTATGAGATTTTTATGACTGCATTTCAATTTTGACTTACGCAACTGTGTCTAATATAGAAGTACATCCAATTTCTCGATTATATATTCTTATCCAGTAAATAGCCTATAATCCCAAATGCCTCTGTCTTTCCATTATCATGGTTATTTTCTGTTATCAACACCCTTCTTGTCTTTCCTGCCTTCCCAGCTCCACTCCAAATATACAAGCCTGTTGTTTTATTAAGTGAAGAAAATGGAGGGCACAGGCCATGGCAGGAAGGGGCATGTGAAACATTTAGCAGGACTTGTGCAGAAATGAAGCCAGAGGCTTCAGTCCTGAGGCTGTATACTAGGCCGAGAGTCTCCATGTTTTTGTGACATGCCCGCTTTGAGGCCAACTGGAAGCTACAGAGTTTCATGGGTGATGCTGACTGCCAAGCCCAGCACCTCACAAAGATGTTGACCTTTGTAATTTGCCATGTGTTTCCAAGAGTTAAAACTTGTAGAATTCCCATCGCTAAGAAAAACATACACGGAGAAAAATGTGGAGAAAGAGCTTCTTATTCAACTCACGTCTGTCTCAACTCCTAGGCTTGCGTATTTATGATTTCTAGTCAGTGAAGAGTTACAGGAGTGCCAGGAATGTATTGTTTGTTATATGAGTGGACATCATCATGAGCTCCCTCGGCCCCTCACATTCCTACATCTGGATCTAGG
>NC_048223.1:119079417-119085525 GCF_002007445.2 Ailuropoda melanoleuca
CACACATATATACACTCATACATACATGCTCACATACACTCACACACACTCGCATACATGCACACATATATACTCAAGCATGCACATATACTCATATACACACACATATACACATACACACTCACATACATATACACACATACTCACATATACTTATATATATACACACTCATACATATACACATATACTCACTTATATGCATTCACATATATGCACACTCACACACTTGTACATATCATGCATACATACACATATACTCACACTCACACATGCATGCTCACATACACTCACACACATACTCGCACACATACACACTCAAACATATACACTTATACTCACATGTACACATTCATGCACGTACACACATGCACACTCACATCATTATACACACATATATACTCACATACAGAGACATATACACATATACACACTTATACACATGCACATATGCACACTCACACTTAAACCTACATATATACACACACACTCATACATGCATTCACACACATATACACCCACAACCCCCCCCACACACACACTCCCACTCCCACATAATACACTCTCTCACACTAACACACACACGCTCCAGACCAGTAGACCAGCACCAACAGAATGTCCAGCAGCGAGACCTGACTACCAGGATTTTCTAAAGCTACCTAGGTTTTTCAGGTTTTCACCTTCCTACTCCATGTGTAGCCATGGTTGCGACCATTCTAAGACCACAGAAGACCTACCATAAATCTCGCTGCGTTCCAACTGTGTTTAAACCTGACTGGGTGAGAAGTCTGGGGATTACACATGCTACACCCAGCCTCCACACTTTTGACCACTGATTTAGCATAGTCATGAGTTGTCTTTGCAATTCTAAAGATCAGTAACCATGATTTTTAGGAGAAAACAAGGCATTTGTCACTGCCAACCTCTCCATCAAACTCATTCCTCCATAGCTGTGCTAGACCCATCTTACCAAGCGCCTCCTAAGCCCCGAATCCCTTCCTTTCCCTTGCTCTTCAAATCTCAGCAGTCATCATAGTCTTGTGTTCTATACACACCTTTTTCTTACAGAACCCAACACATTATATTAAAATCCTCTCTTCACATGCTTATGTCTTTCAGCCAGACCTTGAGCCCCTTGAGACAGAGACAGCATCGGATGCCCTTTGCTATTCTCCCATCTAGAGTAGTGCCTTTCTAGCACACAGTAGATACCCATTAAATCGTTGTTGAATGAATGAATGAATGAACGAATGAGTGAAATAGAATAAATTTTGATCACACACAAGCCGGAAGGTTATTCTCATTGTTAAAAGTTTCATACCAGCATGGTTCTAGCAAGAGCACAGATTGCCTAGATGGTGCCTGGTGCCAATATGCCTTGGCCCTGGGGTGTGCAAGATGGTAGACAGGATGCCCAGGACGTGCTGTGTCCCTGCCACTTACCACCTGCTAGCGTAACACCTGCTGTTTCTCTTTGGCAGTTGCCTTTTCTGGCCTTGGCTTCACGACGTTCTACTTGGCTGGCAAGCTGCACTGCTTCACCGAGAGTGGGCGGGGGAAGAGCTGGCGGCTCTGTGCCGCCATCTTGCCCCTATACTGCGCCATGATGATTGCCCTGTCCCGTATGTGTGACTACAAGCATCACTGGCAAGGTGAGTCCCTGGCCAGGGCCTGCCTAGTCCTCATGGTCGTCTGACACTCTCCTGCAGGGATGGGTATAGAAAGGTACCTATTCAGGGATTACCAAGTGCCCACCGTCAGACCAGAGTAGGCTGAAATAACAGCAGATATGGTTTTAAGGAAAACACACCTGTTCGTGTGAGCACTGGCCTCCATACTGCCCTTCCTGGGGATCGAATTGAAGCCCTTCCTCCTCCTCTCTGCTCAAGTCCCGGCAGGAAGGCAGACCCTTGGTCTCAGACCCAACTGGGATTTCCCTGCTAGATCCCTTGCCTGAGTCTTCAGACTTGGTGCCAAGTGGTTTTTGGCTCCTTTCACATCTCACATCAGTCCCACAAGGACATACTTCTCACCACAGATGCACTTCCAAAGGATGGGTCCGGCCCAGGGATCAATGCCAGCAGCGTTCTGAGCAGCTGCTGCGAGGCTGTTGTGAGGCTTACCTATATGTATGAATCCTGGAGTATCTGAGAAAAGGGAAAATAACGCACAACAATTGAGGGACTGGATTAAAACCACACCATGCCGTGTCCTCCTGCGGATAAGCTGCAGCTCCCGGCCTGCCGGAACGTCAAGTAGCACCTGCCACAGCACGCAGGGAGCAGAGACAGAGGTGGTGTCTTGGGACCTCCTGGAGCGCAGGATGGAGGGCCGTGCTTCCCACAGGGCGATCCTCAGGTCACCTTGACCAGGCCACCCTGAGATAGGAAGCCAACTCTGGGGGTGGGTCTGGAGTGGTGGCCAGAAGTCTGCATTAACATGCAAGTTGGTGACTTCTGATCAAGGCTGAGCAGCTTTGGGGAAGAGCTCCAGTGGGTCAACTTTAAGCAAATACACTGAATGATATATGCTCCCAAATCCAGTTTCCCGTGATCTGAATGGCTTTCCAGGATCAGCCTGTGGCCTGCCCCTCCTCTGCCTTGCCTGTTTCCTGCTGCCCCCAGGCAGTTCCCCTCCTCCCCCTTTGCTGTCTCTGCCGCCAGCTGCCTTGTGATCCTGCACACTTCTCACCTCTTCCCAGATATTTATTCCAGTGGTAGTGATGTAGCAGATGAGGCCAGAGGTGAGGGGTGCTCCTAGCTGGGGACATCGTCTCCCCATCTTTTCTGGGCCCTCCTACTCCTCGCGGTGCTTCTCCAGCTTTCCTGCTCCTTCCCTGGCCTCAACTCCACCCGCCAGCCTCTTGGAACTCATGCTCTGGGCTTTATGAACTTCTTTCTAGCAGCAGTTTTGAGCTGAGAGCCAAGGGTTCAGGGGAAAGTCAGACTGACGCATGGTCTGGACAGGTGGATGCGTCAAGTGCCGTCCAGGGTCTTGAGGCCCTTCTCATGGGCCGGTCACTAGAAGCCTTAGTGCAGAACCCTGTGCCCTTCCTTGTGATGTACTTTTATCAATGCCTTGGATGAGGTTCTGGGTGACACAAAGCTCCGTCACGGGAGGGAAGCAGGGGCAGAGTCTCTGAGTCAGCAGCGCCAAGGCATACCCACGGCACCCGGGGCTATTTTCCGACAGCATCATGACGGCCCCCATGATGGGGGCATTTCCCCATGAACAATAGTACGGGCTGGCTCATGTTTTATGGACTGCTTTTCATTGATCCCTTGTGAGCTGTAGTTTCTTCTTCTGAACTTGGGAACAATAATCCCCAAATATTTCACATGCTATTTTATAGACTGAATGAAATAATGGATCTGCATGTACTTTGTAAATGAAAACATTACACAAACGCCAGTTAGCATTATTGTTGCTTCATGCATTGTTTCTAGAGAAGGATGGGTTGTGTTCGTAGACAACTGATTTAGAGGCAGACGCATTTGGGAACATGGTCTGAGTGTAAGCTCTGGGTCCCTGGTTTGCAGTTCCATTCAGTCACTTCGAATCTGAGAACTGATGAAGGGTTTCATATTCGAGTAGAGCGTTGCTTTATCTTGGAAGGCAGTAAGGGCCTTTGTGTAGTGATCTCGTCCTGGCACCCTCAGACAGGAGACTGGCCTCTCTTAAATACTGATTGGTTTTTTACTCATTACCTTGCTGTGGCTGGTACATCACGAAAGGAAGAAGAATCACAGTCCCAGGCTTTATGGAAGCGGGGGACTCATGATGCAGCTGGTGGTTGAAGGCCTGCTGGCCATGGGCCTTCCGACCCGTCTTATCCAGCTGCCACAGAAGGGAACTTGGAGCTGTAGGGGGAGAATATTAATGCTCTGTGGGCTGATAGGAAAGCAAAGCAAGAGAATTTGTGTTCAGGGATGTTTAGGGCCATACTGGAGGGGCGAACCAAAGCTGTCATGGTAGACTCCTACAGGCTCAACTGAATGTATGTGGGTTGTTATAGGTCATCGATGTGGCCCAAGTACCAATTCACCTGTGTCATCTGTTCCGTGTATGTCCCCAGAATCAGCCAGGAGAGGAGTGTGCCTTTCCTTGGCCTCTTAAATGGGCTCTGAAATGGGTCTGGCTCATTTTACCTGAATTCCCTTTTGTGAGGCCATCTGTCACTGTCTACACCAGGGGTCTCAACAGGGGGTGACTGTACCTCCAAGGGACATTTGGCAATATCTGCAGATATCTTTTTGGTTTGTACAACTGGGGGGTGGTGGTAGTGGTGGTTTCTCCTGGAACCTGGTGGGGAGAAGCCAGGGTTTCTGGTAAACCTCTTACAATTTACAAGACAGCACCTCCCTCACAGCAAAGACCTACCCGGTCCCAGATGGCTTCTGCTAAGCTTGAGAAACCCTGGTCTAAGGTGTACCTCAGAGCCATCTTTTTCCTCCTTATTACATGTTAAGAAGCAGCAGTGTTTAATGAGTGGGAAATTTTATTCATTGAACACTCACTCATTAAGGGAGTAGTCAGGGAGGCCTCCATGGTTTCCAGCTTGGAGAAGGGATGGACAGTGTGGGTGGGTGTTTGAGGCAGGATGCCTGATGGAAATAAGTTGTTTTTCTTCTCAGACTGAGCTGCCCAGTGACCGTGGGCAGGCACCTCCCGTCGCGATGAGAATCCATGCCGAGCCCCATTGGCATCAGCAAAACCCAAATCCCTCTCATTATAGACTTTAGTTAACACCATTAATATTATGAGATTTTTATGACTGCATTTCAATTTTGACTTACGCAACTGTGTCTAATATAGAAGTACATCCAATTTCTCGATTATATATTCTTATCCAGTAAATAGCCTATAATCCCAAATGCCTCTGTCTTTCCATTATCATGGTTATTTTCTGTTATCAACACCCTTCTTGTCTTTCCTGCCTTCCCAGCTCCACTCCAAATATACAAGCCTGTTGTTTTATTAAGTGAAGAAAATGGAGGGCACAGGCCATGGCAGGAAGGGGCATGTGAAACATTTAGCAGGACTTGTGCAGAAATGAAGCCAGAGGCTTCAGTCCTGAGGCTGTATACTAGGCCGAGAGTCTCCATGTTTTTGTGACATGCCCGCTTTGAGGCCAACTGGAAGCTACAGAGTTTCATGGGTGATGCTGACTGCCAAGCCCAGCACCTCACAAAGATGTTGACCTTTGTAATTTGCCATGTGTTTCCAAGAGTTAAAACTTGTAGAATTCCCATCGCTAAGAAAAACATACACGGAGAAAAATGTGGAGAAAGAGCTTCTTATTCAACTCACGTCTGTCTCAACTCCTAGGCTTGCGTATTTATGATTTCTAGTCAGTGAAGAGTTACAGGAGTGCCAGGAATGTATTGTTTGTTATATGAGTGGACATCATCATGAGCTCCCTCGGCCCCTCACATTCCTACATCTGGATCTAGGTTGTCCTCACGCAACTCCGCCTTCGGGAGTAATCTTCCAACCAACACTGGCTTCTGTGATCATAAGGTCATTTTAAGCAGCCCTGGGTACTTGTGTGGGATTATATGAGTGGACATCATCGTGAGCTCCCTCAGCCCCTCACATTCCTACATCTGGATCTAGGCTCTCCTCATGCAATTCCGCCTTCGGGAGTAATCTTCCAACCAACACTGGCTTCTGTGATCATAAGGTCATTTTAAGCAGCCCTGGGTACTTGTGCGGGGTTTCACTCTAAGAAAGAACATCTCCCTCTGAATGTAATACAGAAGAATGGGTCTCAAGGGAGGAAACGGTCCTTCATTCCCACCCAGCCCGAGATTAGAAAGCATCCATGGTGGTCACAGACGCCATATTTGATGGGGCTGAAGTGTTCAAGGGGGCTGCCACTGACTTCGCCACGTTTCCCTGACTGGGCTGTGAAGGGTTTGTGATTCAAAATGAATTTTTGTGTTACCTGACTTTGGGCGATTTTCAGCCCTTCAGATGAGGTAGTTGGGGAAGGAGGGTACTTTGCTGGATGATTCATGTGCCACAGTAAAGAGCCAGGAAGAGGCTGCTCCCCCTGCTCCCCTACACACACAGACACACAAACACACACACAGACACACACAAACACA
>NC_048223.1:119085592-119089647 GCF_002007445.2 Ailuropoda melanoleuca
ACTCATTAAGGGAGTAGTCAGGGAGGCCTCCATGGTTTCCAGCTTGGAGAAGGGATGGACAGTGTGGGTGGGTGTTTGAGGCAGGATGCCTGATGGAAATAAGTTGTTTTTCTTCTCAGACTGAGCTGCCCAGTGACCGTGGGCAGGCACCTCCCGTCGCGATGAGAATCCATGCCGAGCCCCATTGGCATCAGCAAAACCCAAATCCCTCTCATTATAGACTTTAGTTAACACCATTAATATTATGAGATTTTTATGACTGCATTTCAATTTTGACTTACGCAACTGTGTCTAATATAGAAGTACATCCAATTTCTCGATTATATATTCTTATCCAGTAAATAGCCTATAATCCCAAATGCCTCTGTCTTTCCATTATCATGGTTATTTTCTGTTATCAACACCCTTCTTGTCTTTCCTGCCTTCCCAGCTCCACTCCAAATATACAAGCCTGTTGTTTTATTAAGTGAAGAAAATGGAGGGCACAGGCCATGGCAGGAAGGGGCATGTGAAACATTTAGCAGGACTTGTGCAGAAATGAAGCCAGAGGCTTCAGTCCTGAGGCTGTATACTAGGCCGAGAGTCTCCATGTTTTTGTGACATGCCCGCTTTGAGGCCAACTGGAAGCTACAGAGTTTCATGGGTGATGCTGACTGCCAAGCCCAGCACCTCACAAAGATGTTGACCTTTGTAATTTGCCATGTGTTTCCAAGAGTTAAAACTTGTAGAATTCCCATCGCTAAGAAAAACATACACGGAGAAAAATGTGGAGAAAGAGCTTCTTATTCAACTCACGTCTGTCTCAACTCCTAGGCTTGCGTATTTATGATTTCTAGTCAGTGAAGAGTTACAGGAGTGCCAGGAATGTATTGTTTGTTATATGAGTGGACATCATCGTGAGCTCCCTCGGCCCCTCACATTCCTACATCTGGATCTAGGTTGTCCTCACGCAACTCCGCCTTCAGGAGTAATCTTCCAACCAACACTGGCTTCTGTGATCATAAGGTCATTTTAAGCAGCCCTGGGTACTTGTGTGGGATTATATGAGTGGACATCATCGTGAGCTCCCTCGGCCCCTCACATTCCTACATCTGGATCTAGGCTCTCCTCATGCAATTCCGCCTTCGGGAGTAATCTTCCAACCAACACTGGCTTCTGTGATCATAAGGTCATTTTAAGCAGCCCTGGGTACTTGTGCGGGGTTTCACTCTAAGAAAGAACATCTCCCTCTGAATGTAATACAGAAGAATGGGTCTCAAGGGAGGAAACGGTCCTTCATTCCCACCCAGCCCGAGATTAGAAAGCATCCATGGTGGTCACAGACGCCATATTTGATGGGGCTGAAGTGTTCAAGGGGGCTGCCACTGACTTCGCCACGTTTCCCTGACTGGGCTGTGAAGGGTTTGTGATTCAAAATGAATTTTTGTGTTACCTGACTTTGGGCGATTTTCAGCCCTTCAGATGAGGTAGTTGGGGAAGGAGGGTACTTTGCTGGATGATTCATGTGCCACAGTAAAGAGCCAGGAAGAGGCTGCTCCCCCTGCTCCCCTACACACACAGACACACAAACACACACACAGACACACACAAACACACACACAGACACACACACATACACATACACACACAGACNCACAGACGCCATATTTGATGGGGCTGAAGTGTTCAAGGGGGCTGCCACTGACTTCGCCACGTTTCCCTGACTGGGCTGTGAAGGGTTTGTGATTCAAAATGAATTTTTGTGTTACCTGACTTTGGGCGATTTTCAGCCCTTCAGATGAGGTAGTTGGGGAAGGAGGGTACTTTGCTGGATGATTCATGTGCCACAGTAAAGAGCCAGGAAGAGGCTGCTCCCCCTGCTCCCCTACACACACAGACACACAAACACACACACAGACACACACAAACACACACAGACACACACACACAGACACACACACACAAACACACACAGACACACACACACAAACATACACACACACACAGACACACAAACACACACACAAACACACACACAGACACACACAAACACACACACACAGACACACACACACAAACACACACAGACACACACACACAAACACACACACAGACACACACACACAGACACACACACAGACACACAAACACACACACAGACACACACACAGACACACACAGACACACACACACAGACACACAAACACACACACAGACACACACACACACAANGGTGTTTACTTGGGCTGTCAGAAGCAGTCTCTAGATTTTCTGAACAAAGTGACTTGAAAAGGAGCTCTTGGAACTTTATTACTGTTCCTACCAGAACCCCACCAGCCTTGAGTAAAACAGAAACACTGATATTCTCCCAGGGATATTCTCCATCTGGAGTGAAACTGGTCTTAACTCATTTNACACACACACACACACACACACACACACACACACACAGACACACACAGACACACACACACAGACACACACACACACAAACACACACACACACAAACACACACACACAAACACACACACACAAACACACACACACACACAAACACACAGAGACACAAACACACACACACACACACACGCCACACACACACACACACACACACACACACAGAGTTGAGGGACACCCTCTGTTAACCAGGTGTTTACTTGGGCTGTCAGAAGCAGTCTCTAGATTTTCTGAACAAAGTGACTTGAAAAGGAGCTCTTGGAGCTTTATTACTGTTCCTACCAGAACCCCACCAGCCTTGAATAAAACAGAAACACTGATATTCTCCCAGGGATATTCTCCATCTGGAGTGAAACTGGTCTTAACTCATTTTCCCTCCACCTTCGGCTGCCCTCTGCGGCAGGGTCTGTATTCACATTCAACATCAGCTGCCAGATGTTGCTTAGGATCTTGGAGCCTCTCAGCCTCGACTCCTTATGAGTCTGCCTACCTCTGCCTTCCTATCCTTGGTGTCCCCACAGGAGGGCANGGTGTTTACTTGGGCTGTCAGAAGCAGTCTCTAGATTTTCTGAACAAAGTGACTTGAAAAGGAGCTCTTGGAGCTTTATTACTGTTCCTACCAGAACCCCACCAGCCTTGAATAAAACAGAAACACTGATATTCTCCCAGGGATATTCTCCATCTGGAGTGAAACTGGTCTTAACTCATTTTCCCTCCACCTTCGGCTGCCCTCTGCGGCAGGGTCTGTATTCACATTCAACATCAGCTGATTCAACATCAGCTGCCAGATGTTGCTTAGGATCTTGGAGCCTCTCAGCCTCGACGCCTGATGAGTCTGCCTATCTCTGCCTTCCTATCCTTGGTGTCCCCACAGGAGGGCTGGGGCCATCTGCAGCCCCTGATTGTCTGCCTCCCTCCCTCAGAACCCACTGGATGGCACTTTGGGCCAGGCCAAAGGGAGTGTGAGTCAGGCCCTCTGCCCTCTCTGCCTCCAGGTTAGCCCTGGCCTTCCCCTGTTGCTCAGTTCCAAGGGAAGATGGATGTTGGCTCTCACAAGGCTCATCGATGGGCCACCTGGCTTCATGTCACTCCGATCCTTCTCCCCTCTACTTTCTCTCATTTTCTCTGGTTTCTCTTGTAGGCTCTCTGTTCAAAATATTTCCAGAATCTGACTCCTTCTGGAGGTGTGCCTCGTTCCCTGCCCCCTCCTAACCTTGGCTCAAGTGTTACCTTCTGGGTGAACAAGTCTTGTGATGACCACTCTTGAAACTGCAGCCCTTCTTCCCCTCTCCCTATCACTCTCATCTTGCTCGTCTGTCACTGTCTAACGAACTGAGTAGTTTACGGAATATTGATTATTGTCTGTCCTTATCCACTAGAACAGAAGTCTGCAAACTTTTTCTGTTAAGGGTCAGACAGCAAATATCTTAGGCTTTGTGTGGGCTGTGCAGTCTCTGTGGCAACTCCTGGATCTGGCTGTAGTAATGTGGAAACAGCTGTGGACAATGTGGAACAAAATGGTTCACGTGGTCCGTAGTTGGGGAACTCCGCTAGAGTCTGACCTCCATGTGGGCAAGGATTTTTGTCTGTTGTTGGCATGGCGCATAGTAGGTACTTG
>NC_048223.1:119090166-119129265 GCF_002007445.2 Ailuropoda melanoleuca
CCAAGGCATACCCACGGCACCCGGGGCTATTTTCCGACAGCATCATGACGGCCCCCATGATGGGGGCATTTCCCCATGAACAATAGTACGGGCTGGCTCATGTTTTATGGACTGCTTTTCATTGATCCCTTGTGAGCTGTAGTTTCTTCTTCTGAACTTGGGAACAATAATCCCCAAATATTTCACATGCTATTTTATAGACTGAATGAAATAATGGATCTGCATGTACTTTGTAAATGAAAACATTACACAAACGCCAGTTAGCATTATTGTTGCTTCATGCATTGTTTCTAGAGAAGGATGGGTTGTGTTCGTAGACAACTGATTTAGAGGCAGACGCATTTGGGAACATGGTCTGAGTGTAAGCTCTGGGTCCCTGGTTTGCAGTTCCATTCAGTCACTTCGAATCTGAGAACTGATGAAGGGTTTCATATTCGAGTAGAGCGTTGCTTTATCTTGGAAGGCAGTAAGGGCCTTTGTGTAGTGATCTCGTCCTGGCACCCTCAGACAGGAGACTGGCCTCTCTTAAATACTGATTGGTTTTTTACTCATTACCTTGCTGTGGCTGGTACATCACGAAAGGAAGAAGAATCACAGTCCCAGGCTTTATGGAAGCGGGGGACTCATGATGCAGCTGGTGGTTGAAGGCCTGCTGGCCATGGGCCTTCCGACCCGTCTTATCCAGCTGCCACAGAAGGGAACTTGGAGCTGTAGGGGGAGAATATTAATGCTCTGTGGGCTGATAGGAAAGCAAAGCAAGAGAATTTGTGTTCAGGGATGTTTAGGGCCATACTGGAGGGGCGAACCAAAGCTGTCATGGTAGACTCCTACAGGCTCAACTGAATGTATGTGGGTTGTTATAGGTCATCGATGTGGCCCAAGTACCAATTCACCTGTGTCATCTGTTCCGTGTATGTCCCCAGAATCAGCCAGGAGAGGAGTGTGCCTTTCCTTGGCCTCTTAAATGGGCTCTGAAATGGGTCTGGCTCATTTTACCTGAATTCCCTTTTGTGAGGCCATCTGTCACTGTCTACACCAGGGGTCTCAACAGGGGGTGACTGTACCTCCAAGGGACATTTGGCAATATCTGCAGATATCTTTTTGGTTTGTACAACTGGGGGGTGGTGGTAGTGGTGGTTTCTCCTGGAACCTGGTGGGGAGAAGCCAGGGTTTCTGGTAAACCTCTTACAATTTACAAGACAGCACCTCCCTCACAGCAAAGACCTACCCGGTCCCAGATGGCTTCTGCTAAGCTTGAGAAACCCTGGTCTAAGGTGTACCTCAGAGCCATCTTTTTCCTCCTTATTACATGTTAAGAAGCAGCAGTGTTTAATGAGTGGGAAATTTTATTCATTGAACACTCACTCATTAAGGGAGTAGTCAGGGAGGCCTCCATGGTTTCCAGCTTGGAGAAGGGATGGACAGTGTGGGTGGGTGTTTGAGGCAGGATGCCTGATGGAAATAAGTTGTTTTTCTTCTCAGACTGAGCTGCCCAGTGACCGTGGGCAGGCACCTCCCGTCGCGATGAGAATCCATGCCGAGCCCCATTGGCATCAGCAAAACCCAAATCCCTCTCATTATAGACTTTAGTTAACACCATTAATATTATGAGATTTTTATGACTGCATTTCAATTTTGACTTACGCAACTGTGTCTAATATAGAAGTACATCCAAT
Source organism: Ailuropoda melanoleuca (assembly GCF_002007445.2). Taxonomy (NCBI): domain Eukaryota; kingdom Metazoa; phylum Chordata; class Mammalia; order Carnivora; family Ursidae; genus Ailuropoda; species Ailuropoda melanoleuca. The sequence goes on from NC_048223.1 coordinate 119,091,843, forward strand.
TTCTCGATTATATATTCTTATCCAGTAAATAGCCTATAATCCCAAATGCCTCTGTCTTTCCATTATCATGGTTATTTTCTGTTATCAACACCCTTCTTGTCTTTCCTGCCTTCCCAGCTCCACTCCAAATATACAAGCCTGTTGTTTTATTAAGTGAAGAAAATGGAGGGCACAGGCCATGGCAGGAAGGGGCATGTGAAACATTTAGCAGGACTTGTGCAGAAATGAAGCCAGAGGCTTCAGTCCTGAGGCTGTATACTAGGCCGAGAGTCTCCATGTTTTTGTGACATGCCCGCTTTGAGGCCAACTGGAAGCTACAGAGTTTCATGGGTGATGCTGACTGCCAAGCCCAGCACCTCACAAAGATGTTGACCTTTGTAATTTGCCATGTGTTTCCAAGAGTTAAAACTTGTAGAATTCCCATCGCTAAGAAAAACATACACGGAGAAAAATGTGGAGAAAGAGCTTCTTATTCAACTCACGTCTGTCTCAACTCCTAGGCTTGCGTATTTATGATTTCTAGTCAGTGAAGAGTTACAGGAGTGCCAGGAATGTATTGTTTGTTATATGAGTGGACATCATCATGAGCTCCCTCGGCCCCTCACATTCCTACATCTGGATCTAGGCTCTCCTCATGCAATTCCGCCTTCGGGAGTAATCTTCCAACCAACACTGGCTTCTGTGATCATAAGGTCATTTTAAGCAGCCCTGGGTACTTGTGCGGGGTTTCACTCTAAGAAAGAACATCTCCCTCTGAATGTAATACAGAAGAATGGGTCTCAAGGGAGGAAACGGTCCTTCATTCCCACCCAGCCCGAGATTAGAAAGCATCCATGGCGGTCACAGACGCCATATTTGATGGGGCTGAAGTGTTCAAGGGGGCTGCCACTGACTTCGCCACGTTTCCCTGACTAGGCGGTGAAGGGTTTGTGATTCGAAATGAATTTTTGTGTAGTTACCCGACTTTGGGCGATTTTCAGCCCTTCAGATGAGGTAGTTGGGGAAGGAGGGTACTTTGCTGGATGATTCATGTGCCACAGTAAAGAGCCAGGAAGAGGCTGCTCCCCCTGCTCCCCTACACACACAGACACACAAACACACACACAGACACACACAAACACACACACAGACACACACACATACACATACACACACAGACAGTTGAGGGACACCCTCTGTTAACCAGGTGTTTACTTGGGCTGTCAGAAGCAGTCTCTAGATTTTCTGAACAAAGTGACTTGAAAAGGAGCTCTTGGAACTTTATTACTGTTCCTACCAGAACCCCACCAGCCTTGAGTAAAACAGAAACACTGATATTCTCCCAGGGATATTCTCCATCTGGAGTGAACTGGTCTTAACTCATTTTCCCTCCACCTTCGGCTGCCCTCTGCGGCAGGGTCTGTATTCACATTCAACATCAGCTGCCAGATGTTGCTTAGGATCTTGGAGCCTCTCAGCCTCGACTCCTTATGAGTCTGCCTACCTCTGCCTTCCTATCCTTGGTGTCCCCACAGGAGGGCTGGGGCCATCTGCAGCCCCTGATTGTCTGCCTCCCTCCCTCAGAACCCACTGGATGGCACTTTGGGCCAGGCCAAAGGGAGTGTGAGTCAGGCCCTCTGCCCTCTCTGCCTCCAGGTTAGCCCTGGCCTTCCCCTGTTGCTCAGTTCCAAGGGAAGATGGATGTTGGCTCTCACAAGGCTCATCGATGGGCCACCTGGCTTCATGTCACTCCGATCCTTCTCCCCTCTACTTTCTCTCATTTTCTCTGGTTTCTCTTGTAGGCTCCTCTGTTCAAAATATTTCCAGAATCTGACTCCTTCTGGAGGTGTGCCTCGTTCCCTGCCCCGTCCTAACCTTGGCTCAAGTGTTACCTTCTGGGTGAAAAAGTCTTGTGATGACCACTCTTGAAACTGCAGCCCTTCTTCCCCTCTCCTGTCACTCTCATCTTGCTCGTCTGTCACTGTCTAACGAACTGAGTAGTTTACGGCATATTGATTATTGTCTGTCCTTATCCACTAGAACAGAAGTCTGCAAACTTTTTCTGTAAAGGGTCAGACAGCAAATATCTTAGGCTTTGTGTGGGCTGTGCAGTCTCTGTGGCAACTCCTGCATCTGGCTGTAGTAATGTGGAAACAGCTGTGGACAATGTGGAACAAAATGGTTCACGTGGTCCGTAGTTGGGGAACTCCGCTAGAGTCTGACCTCCATGCGGGCAAGGATTTTTGTCTGTTGTTGGCATGGCGCATAGTAGGTACTTGCGTGAGTTTCCTTAGGCTGCGGTAACAAAGTTCCACAGACCCAGTGGCTTAGAGCCACAGAAATTGTCTCACAGTCCTGGAGGCTAGAAGTCTGAAATCAAGGTGTGAGAAGGGCCACACTTCCTCTGCCACTTGTAGGGAAAAGATGCTCCCGGGCCTCTTCCATCTTCTGTGGCCCCAGATGTTCCTTGGCTTATGGTGTTAACACTCCAATCTCCACCTCCAGTGTTTTCCTTGTGTTTCTTCACATCATCTTTGTCGGTGTCTGTGTCCACATTTACCCTTTTATAAGAACAGCAGTCATATTAGATGAGAGCCCACCCTCATGACCTCATTTAACTTGATGACCCTTGTACAGACTCTATATCCAAATGAGGCCACGTTCTGAAGTACTGGGGTTAGGACTTCAACTTATCTTTTTTGTGGGGGACACAATGCAGCTCCAAATAGTGCCCAATAAATGTGTTGAACGAATGAATGAATGACTGAGTTTTACTAAATCATGTTTCTTTCTTACTAGTATCTTTTTTCTTCACACTGGTTTTATTAAAATTTTGGGGGGGGCGGTTTATTAAAATTAACCTTTTCTCTGTAAGTTCTTTCCCTTTAAAAATGAACAAAAAAATTAGACTTTAAACATTCATTATGTCTCTCATGCCTGTGTCCCAGGCATATTCATCCCTGGATGTGTGGTGTTGAGGAAGACAGACATGGTGGCCGCCCTTCCGGCTCCTGGTATGCCAGATGGATCGTGGATCTTCTGTGCTATGGAAGTTCTTTCATAGAAACTCAAAGTCACAAAAACAGAAAGCTTCACTAGTAGTAGAATGAAAGGAACAGGAGCAATCATGTGGAGTTGTTGAGTTTGTCAGAGCCGATTTTTACCGTACTGTTCTGGGTCATAGAGCCCAAGGCATACAAGTTCCCAAGTCAAGCCAGCTTCAGTGATAGTGGATGTTGCCATGGTGACAGAGAGGGATGTGTTCCCCCAGGGGCCTTGACAGCGCATCTTCAGAAGCCTTTCTGCTTGTTTGTGCCAGAGCAGGCGAGCATGGCCAGTAGGTACTGGACCCGGTGAGATCCTCTCCTGTTCTTTGACCTCATGAGAAGGGGGTGGGGGTCGTACCCATTTTATAAATAAGATTCAAATCCAGGTTGACGGACTCAAAGTTTATCCCTCTTTCTGCTACCATCGGAGCCCATCTAGTGTTGTTTTCCTCCTCCCACTTTGTTGAGGTATAATTCGTAACTTAGAATTCATCTCTTTTAAAAAATGCACAATTCAGTGCTTTTTAGTATATTCAAAGTTGTGCAACCATCACCGTTATCTAATTCTGGAAATTTTTCTTCACCCCAGAGAGAAACCCCGACCCCAGCCCCTGGCAACCACTAATCTTTCTCTCCTCCATGGATTTCCTTATTCCAGGCATTGCACATACAAGGGTTCGCACAACGTGGGGCTTTTGGTTTCTGGTGATGTCAGTTCTTTAGTGCCTCTTGTCAGTGTGGTTTGGCGCATCTCAGTGCCCCCAACGTTTACTGAGTGGTAACTGCTGGGCTCTGGGAAACGAAGATGGGGAAGGCCGTCAAAGGGATGTCAGCACTGAGTGGTAGGGATGGCTTAAGAAGTGTGCACAGACAGTCTCCCAGAAAGCCAGCGGGGTCCCTGGTCCATGCTGAGCGGTCCACAGAGCTTAAGGGTACAGGGACTACCTGATGGTCAACTTATGTCCTACAGAATTATAAAGAGACCAGCCCTCTGGTAAAAGATGGTCCTTCCTCCTGCTTCCCCAATTTGCCAAGCCCCTTCCTTCTTTCCTCTGCCCGGAAGACTGCAGGTGTCCCCCCTGTCTCCACTTCCCACTCCCCCCGGTTCACGCCTGCTTATCCTGCACCACTGGCCTGTGGTGGGCGCGTCCTCTGTGAAACTTGCCCCGTCCGACCCCACTAGCCGAGGCTACTCCGCCGGGCAGTCTCACAGACCCACGCTTCTCCTTCGTGGCATGTATCAGGGCTGTGGCTCACTGATAAGGCTGTCATTAGTTAGTGTCCATCTGGCCCCTGAGACTGTGAGGTGTCTGTTCTGTTCAGCCTCGTGCTCTAGGGATGGACGTGACGCTGGACACCTGATACCCGTGGGGAACACAGACGTGGGTGGAATGGAAGGGCATTGATGCTGAGTAAGGAGACTCCAATATTTTGTGCTTCAGGGACACCGAGATCCATTTATTCCCCTTTTGAACCCTCCAGTCCCATGCTGCCATATTTAGGGTAAAGTCAATCCCAAGCAGTTTTTCCCTTAATAAAGGCCCACCTGTCCCCTGCCTGCTTTTCTGTCAGCACAGGCCCCACAGGATGGGAGTGTGATTTCATGGAAATAACAATAGCCCACTTGAGGCACTTGATGACCGTCTCCCTCATAAAGTAAGTCATTTTTTGGATCTTGTTCTCCACCTTTGTAATAAACAAAGCCCCACATGACTTTGCTGAGAAGGCAGCTTGCCTGGACCTTGCATTGCCCTTGTTATTTCTGATGACTCTGGAGGACCTGTGATACCCTCTTTCCTTTCAATGGGAAAACAGCATGGGCAGGACTCGCTTCGCCCTCGCGTGCTGCTCCATCAGTAAGCCTGGAGAACATTTGCTCAGGACGCTTCAATGTCCTGTGGTCAGTGGTGCACCTAATGAGATACCGTACCCTAGAAAACTGCCAGCCGAATGGCATTATTGGTAGGTTTTGCTCTTTGGTCTGTTCAGTAAGTCAGTGGCTCAAATGCAGATGTCATGGATCATTTCAGACTCTAATAAAAAATCATGCCCCATGGGGCTGTTCCCTGAGGTTAGAAAATGAACAAAACAACCGTGCAACTCTCCAACCTCGAGCCCTTGAGTCCTGGCACATTTTTATAGGTTGTTGGCCACAGGCAATGTGAAGAGCGCTCCTTTTGAGGAACTTGATTTAATCCCATTAATTGTGCCTCATCTTGTTTTATTTTTCCCTCCCTTCCCCTATTATCCTGTTTTGTTTCTTAAATTCCACCTGTGGGAGAAACCATATGAAATCAGAGAGGGAGAAAAACCTTAAGAGACTCTTAACTCTAGGAAAAACTGAGGGCTGCTGGAGGGGAGGGGAGGAGGGGGGATGGGGTAACTGGGGGATGGGCATTAAGGAGGGCGCGTGATGTGATGAGCACTGGGTGTTATAAGCACCTGATGAATCCCTGAACTCTACATCTGAAGCTAGTAATACACTGTATGTTAATTAATTGAATTTAAATAAAATAAAATTTAAAAAAGGAGGAAAAGAATTATGCCTTGTGACCCCACTCAGGAATTCATGATGCTGTTTGCTTCTAAGACGTGTATGCAATCCAACAAGATCGTAAATGTGGAAGTGGAAACCCCAAATGGGAGAATGACAGTTCAGCACGGTAGCAACCCTCAAAAGAGTCCCAAATTTCTTTTGTTAGGGGAGGCCTTCCATTGTGCTAGGATCTTTCTGGCAAGAATAATCCGTAGACACAGTAAAGCGTCAACATACTCACTTAAACACACACAAAATGAGGGTCGTTGGGGTGGGCTGCTTTCATGGGTCTCTGTCGGCATCAGCTGAACGCCTTCTGGGGCAAGGGGCTGTCCCCTCCCCCGGTGGAGGGGCCTGTTGTGCCTGCAGATGCCCCCTCCTGCCTGCCCTGCCCCCCTCTGCCCCCAACTTGATGAGACGTTGGAGGGATTGGGATTCTCACAGCAGAGATCTGTTGAGTTGCCCATCCTAGTGTACAATAAAATGGTTTTCTTTACTTTGTCTGTGACTCCGAAGTGTATTTCTTCCCTGGGAATTCACTTACCGCGAGGCAGAGACCGCACGCCCGATGGGTTTCAGTAGCTCACCAGCAGTACTGCAGGCCTCCAGCGGGAACTTGCTAAAGAATAAGAAAGCACAGCCCCCCGCCAGGGTATCTAGATCCTATAGAGATGGCTGGACTTCTTCCAGAACGTAGAATTGATTTTAAAATTCAAGAATGCAAATCTGAGTTCCTGGGCTGCTCAGGTGCGTATGAAAGATCTAAGAGTGAATCAAGGAAACACTTTCAAGGAATCTTTAAGTCCTAGAAGTGAAAAGAGCTGCCGAGGCCACCAAGATCTATCCCTCAGCATGGTTTCTCTTTCCTTTAGTCTCTCAGGGGGTCCAGCAAGTAAACCACTCACAGCAACAGGTGAGAAGAGCGCTTTCTGGAGGATGTAACTGGCCACATTTGAATGCATCGTAACACATTTCTCCCATTTTGCTCTTTCTGCCTAGATTCTTTTGTCGGTGGAGTCATTGGCCTCATTTTTGCATACATTTGCTACAGACAGCACTACCCCCCTCTGGCCAACACAGCTTGTCACAAACCCTACGTCAGCCTCCGGGTCCCGACGTCCCTGAAGAAAGACGAGCGGCCCACCGCTGACAGCGCGCCCAGCATGCCTCTGGAAGGCATCACCGAAGGCCCCGTATGACTAGGGTCTCAGGAGGATGGACGCTGAGCCCAGGGCACGCTCTTCACCCCGGCATCATGACGCAATAGAAGAGGTTTTCTGTAGTGTGTTTCTCATCAGTTTCTTAAAGTTATCCTTCTGCTTCCATTTTGCTCATGGTATTCCTGCTACTTTAGATGTGTCTTTTCAACTCTCTTGAATTTGCAAAGGAAGGACGCAGGAAGACTCTCCGAGAGACATATTGGAAGGAGGCCGCAAGGACAGGGCGGGTGTGACTCGGTCCGTTCCTTTATCTGAAATGTTTGCTGTAACAGCCCCCGTCCTGTGTTCTCATGGTCATAAAACGTAATAATAAAGCCCCCCACCTGGAAGACGGGTGTGGGCCGTCCAGGGCTGCAGAAGTCATTCAGAGACGCGGTGTGTGTCACGGCCGAGGCCGGGGTGGGGAGCAGGTCCAAAGCCAGCTCTGGCCGTAGATCATTCCAGGTGCTGAGCTCTGGAAGCTTTCTGAAAGGGCGGCTTACCACGGCAGATGCCCCTGAAATGGAGCTGGTGGTTGAGGCTGCTGCCTTAGTGTTTCCAGGGCCTGTGAGTCATTGAATCTAGAATGAGCTCACACAGAGGCTTTCACCAAATACTGTGAAAACAAAGATGCCCGTGGGCCGGGATGGAGAGGAGGTCACTACAGTTGTCTGAGGGTGGGGGGGGCGGAGGGACACTGTATCCTTTCCAGGGAATGGCTGGGTGACCTCTGGCCGTAAGAAGCAGCTTCCAGGGAGAAGTTTTCCCCTCTAGGACCTGAATTTTGCAGGACTCTGTTAGAAGTCTTCTTCAAACAGTGGCGCCTTCCCACTCCTGTCTGGCCGGTGGCATTTCAGCATGGTAGCAGGGCTCTGGAGGAAAGTACAGGAACAGAATCAGGAATGCCCTGTTCTCGCTCAGCCAGTCGAGAACGCTTGTCAGTCTGAGAGCAGGGCACGCTGCTCCTTGGCCAGTTTGTTCTTTTCAAGGCAGTGAGACTTCCCTCCATTTGGTTCTGAGCAGACACACACATGGTTCTCCAGGTCCCTGGGCCTGCTGCGGAGAGGGACATCTTTGATGGCTAAGGACTGTCACCTTGCAGCAGGGGCTGTCACAGACTGCCTCTAGAAAGACTCAAGTGGCTGTATAAATTGTCTCCTGGGCAGCTCTGGGCTGGGGTGCCAGTGAGAACCACCATGATGTTTTCGATCAGCTGTCTACTGTCTACACTGTGCGTTCAGCCCTGGAGGGCAACATGCCACCTCGTGAAGACCTTTTACATTTAAAAACAGATGTGATATACTTTAAAAGCTAAATCATAGCTGTGTATAAGACATAATTTAAAATCCAGAGCTAAAATTCATATAAAGTTAGAAAATGAAATATTCTGCTTCAACTAAACATTTATAATTTTCAAATATAGTCAAAAATAAAGATGCCGGAAAAGGATCCTTTGCTACTGTTTAAAAAAAAAAAAAAGCAAAACCACCCAATGTATTTCAAATACTGTTTGATTCTGTACTTACCAGAGCTCTGCTTAGCAAGCAGGACGAAGTGAGAGTTACACTTCATTACTGAGGACCTAAGATTCTGGGCCATGTAATGTAAATTTAATATAAATACTTATGTTTACAGATCAATGGAAGGATTCTGAAAAGTAACAAAGAACAGAGCATTATTAATGCTGATAATTGAATGGAAAGTCCTACTATGGGCCATGCCAAAGCTTTTGTTGAATTATAAAGTGACAAAGGACACCGTCACTGGAAGCTATGGCTGGATTCTCAGGAGCCATAATTCAGTGTCAGTTCACAGAAGGCGGGTGTTTTTGTCGATCCATATATGTTAATTTCACACTCTATTAACATGAAGGCAAAGTAACACCATATTGCACTAATGAAATGGCTGTGAATGGAGGCATTTCTTTCTGCCCCGATCTCTTCCGGACGTGAGGGGTTACTAGTGGAGGCTCACTGGCAAGGCAGGTGGCACAATGTGCAGACAGATCCCACCCTGGCAGCTGTGGTCCCTGAGACGTCTCTTCCTTCCCTGAGTGAACCTGCTCAGATCAAATCAGAGATCAGCAGGCATAGGTCAGACACCTGGAGGGACTAGGGGAGGAATGACCTGAGGGAGCAGGTCAGGATGTGGGATGAGTAGAAGCCTTGTACACCTAGAGAGCACACGCCCCAGGTAAAAGGCGCTGGCTGTCTTTCGTTCCAGGTTGCTGCCAGGTAGAAAGACAAGCCCAGTGTTGCCAGATCTTCTGATTTTGTAAGAGAAGTCAAGAATCTGCATTCTTATGGAAAAATGCTTGATTTTATATCAGATAGCTATTTCCACTGAGATGCTTTAGGATGCAAGTAATAAAAAACCCAATTGAAAGCAGCTTGACCAGTAGGGATTTATTAATAGTATAAAAAGAAATTGAGAAGTAGGTGGCCTCAAAGGCCCCCAGCCCTTTCCATCCTCTTGCTCTATTATCTTCAGTATGCCGGTGATATTCTCCTCATGATCACGAGGTGGCTGCGGTAGCCCCAGGAATCACATCTTCATTCAGTCGTGCTCAAATGCAGGAAGAAAGGAACCCAGTGATGTGACAAGATAAATGTACTCATGAGTCTCTCTTTATAAGGAAGAAAGTGTTTCCCAGCACCCCTGAGAAGAAATTCCCTTTGCCTACATTGGCTAGAACTGTGTCGTATGGCAACCTGCAGATGTAAAGGGAGCTTAGTAAGGAGAGTAACCAGCTTTTTCAGCTTCTGGGGTGCTGGGAAACACGCTTTTTTTTTTTCCTCACCAGAGTTGCTTTCCGTTGCTTATGATGAAAACTGCATCTAAAGAATTTTCATTTCATCAGTCACCACTCTCCAGAATTGGAGGGACTGTTTACAAAGGGTTTGCAGACATTGTATTGATAACACCAAGGTTCAAATTCCACTCCTAACTTTCCAAAACTGGACTCTGCAAAGGTAAGCCCATCCATCATGCAAACTCCAGTTGGAAATTTTAGAGAATTCCTGGCAGTTAGTAATCTAAACCGGAATGTTCCCCAAGTCTCTAGTGGCCAGTGGTTCCAAACTCTGGTGCATACACCGAACAGAACACCCAGCGCAGCAGCTCAGACAAGGAGGAGGTCCTGACGTGGTGCTTTGATTTTGCTCTTGCCCCCCACCCCGTTCAAAACAAAACAAAAACACCCCCCCATTTCCTAAGATTGAAAAAGTGAGTTGCTGATTTCGGTGTAAAATTTACCATGAATTTTAAAGATGTGGTGCTTCTCTGAGGAGTGCGTTTCCCTTGTATGTGTGTATTTATGCCTTTAGAATTCTGATGGGCAGGGGCTGGCTCTTTTCACCATGCCTCTTGATTGGGGACATGGTGACCCTGCGCTTGTCAAACAGAAGTATTAACATATTTGAAAATGACCTTGATACCCGTCACTATCACTGTCCTAATGCAAAGGAATCCAATCTCAATTAGGGTTAAAATTCAGGGTGATTTATACCAGTGCAGAGAAGATTTAGTACTAGAATTCCAGGGGAACTTCTTTTGGGAGGGAAGAAAAAGAGAAGAGATAACTGGTATTATACTGGCATTTCCCAAGGGACTTTCGCAGAACTGGTCTGGTTTTGTGAAAATACAATATGATATGATACAATGTGGTACAGTATAATATAGTGCAGTTCAATGCAGCATGATATACAGTGTGGTAGAGTGCAATGTAATATGCAGTATATAGTATAGAGTATACGGCATATGTTATACAATATATAGTATATAGTATAGTACAGTGCAGTGTGATACACAGTGTACAGTAGAGTATAATGCAATCTAGTATAGCCTAATACAGGGTCATACAGGACAGTGTGATACGATATGGTATAGTACAGTGCAGTAGAACACAGTATAATATAGTACAGTGCAATACGGGTGGTTAACATATTCTAACCCCCCCTTAGAGATCCGAAATGTACAATAGCATATTAAAGGCTCTAAGAAGTCCTGCACTGAAGAAACTGACCATTCTCATTCTCGTTGATACCTTTTGGTGCCAGTTCTTGCTGCAATGTGGTCATGACTGCTAGTGGACTTCTGGAGATAATCAGGAATAGCAGTGCTCCCAGGGACAATGGGAGTGACACCTTCACACAACGAATGCTGTGTGGTGGGTGAGCCCCGGGGATGGCCCTGTTCCTCTGGTGCAGCGTCGTATCCTGATCTGCCCTAGAAGGTTCCCCGGACTGATAATAGACCACAGGCATGGATGCCCTCGGGGGCCTTGCACACCTGCTTTGTCCCCATACTTGTGCTTAGTCATCAAGAGATGCTCGCTCCTCCAGGTGCTGCAGGGAGAGGTGGAAGCACTCAGAATGGGGCCAGGCAGCCCTTGAGCAAACGGCTTCATCCCCGTGAGCCTCATTGTCTGCATCTGCAGAGTGGGAACCAGAGCAACCTTGTAGGACCTTGTGGGATGGCTTGGGAATCAAGAAGGTAATGTTGGGCCAGGACCGCTGTAGTTGCTGCAGAAATCCTGGGGGGTCTGTGCCAGCACTCTAGGGTTATAGAACTCCCTGAAGACTATAGGATCATTGTAATGCAAATAAGGAGAGCTTTTCTTTCTTTTTTTAATGTTTTTTTATTATATTATGTTAGTCACCGTACAGTACATCCCTGGTTTCTGATGTAAAGTTCGATGATTCATTAGTTGCATATAACACCCAGTGCACCATGCAATACGTGCCTTCCTTACTACCCATCACCGGTCTATCCCATTCCCCCACCCCCTCCCCTCTGAAGCCCTCAGTTTGTTTCTCAGAGTCCATAGTCTCCCATGCTTTACTCCCCCTTCTGATTACCCCCCTTTCTTTATCCCTTTCTTCCCCTACCGATCATCCTAGTTCTTATGTTACATAGATGAGAGAAACCATATGATAATTGTCTTTCTCTGCTTGACTTATTTCACTTAGCATTATCTCCTCCAGTGCTGTCCATGTTGCAGCAAATGTTAGGTAATCGTTCATTCTGATGGCTGAGTAATATTCCACTGTATATATGGACCACATCTTCTTGATCCAGTCATCTGTTGAAGGGCATCTCGGCTCCTTCCACGATTTAGCTATTGTGGACAATGCTGCTATGAACATTGGGGTGCATATGGCCCTTCTCTTCACTACATCTGTATCTTTGGGGTAAACCCCTAGTAGGGTGATGGCTGGGTCATAGGGTATCTCAATTTTTAACTTTTTAAGGGACCTCCACACTGTTTTCCAGAGTGGCTGTACCAACCTGCATTCCCACCAACAATGTAGGAGGGATCCCCTTTCTCCACATCCTCTCCAGCAATTGTTGTTTCCTGCCTTGTCAATTGTTGCCATTCTAACTGGCGTAAGGAGAGCTTTTCTGGCAACACCGTGATGATCACTTAGTATTGAAGTCCTCACATGCGATCCCTCTACTGATGGCTGCTGCCACCAATAGGCGGTGGTACAGTTGATCCCCTTAGGGAGCCCAGATCCTCACTCTAAGAAGCTTGACTTAATATGGTGGTAAATGTCACTGTTGTTTTCATAGGAATTCCTATCTCAGAGAGGTGCTCGCACTAAGTCTCAAGTTTGCTGCAGTGGGAGAGGAAGGCCGGCCCGCAGCAAAGGCAGCGTTGGGTTGGTGGGGACTGAGAGATGTGTGGGCCCCCTCACCCCGGGAAGGGAGAGGAGTCAGGAAGGGGCAGGGAGGACCTCCTGCTACCCCAGAAAGAGGAAGCAGGTGGAATTATTGGAGAAAAGCATGGAATTAGAAAAAGCCACAGAAAGACTCAAAGGCTCGGGAGCTTCTTAAGGATTGCAGAATGTTCTGGTTCACATGGAAACAACTCTGGCAAAATAGTGCTCGTACCTGTGTGCCAGGTGCAAAGGATAACCTTGAGCTAGAGAGGGTGATGTGTCTGCAGAAAGGGCAGCACTGGCTTCAGTGGAAGGGGAGTTTTGTGAAGTGGGCCTCCCAGCCTTATTTTAAAACGAGAGTCAGACCCCCTTTACCATGCTTTTGTACACCCCCCGCCACCCCTCCCACACACACACACACTGGAGAGTGTCTGAAGGTGCGGCTCTTTCATATGCCTCACCTGGGCCTGCTGCTGCCTGAAGCAGACTTTATAGAACATTCTTATCTTCAGCTGGTCATCCTGGCCCACCATGTTACCCTACATCTGCACCTGGACCCAAGAAGAAGGACACTTGAACTCATGGCTTGCTGCTGACAGAGGGGAAATTTAAACCGAAGCAGGGGCCGCCTTTTGGGGCTGACTTGAACAGATGCCGGCACAACACTGTATTAAGTTCACGCACATGACAGGTAAGAGTCGGCTCTGGGCTGTGCTTGGGTTCAAGGCTAGCTTGATCACCTCCGTGAACAGGTCACAAACCCCTTTGAAGACTCAATGTCCTCATGTGTGAGGTTGGGTTTTTGTGAGGATTAAATGAGGAAAGCGTGTACAGATAGTGCTTACTTAGTGCAGGGCTTGGTACATAGTAGGTGCTCAATCGGTGTTGGTTGCTGTTGTCCAGTGTGGTCTGCCACTGTGTTGTGTGAAGCGTGGGTCGTTCTACATGAGTGGATTTTCCTGAAAAAATAGCATCAGATGCCTTTCTGACATGGTGACCATTTTTGTTTAAAATCTTTGATCAATGAATTCTACACCCTGAACTCTCCTTGCCCAGAGGTTGTTCCCTAGAATAGTACCTTTGCTTGAAGAACCTAGTGCCACGATTTTGAAGAGCACTTGAATATTGTATAATGGGTAACAATGGGGTCATTGATACAATTTGTGCCATTTTGTAGATGAGCAAACTAGGGGTCAGAGACGGCAAATGGTCTGCCCAAGGTCACACAGCTTGCAAAAGGAAGCCATTGGTGTCCAGGCCTGTGTGACAGCAGAGCATGAGCTCCTCGTGGCTCTGCTGAAGCTTGGACAGTGTTGCATCTGTGGTGTGGGTTTGTCATCTCCCACCTCAGTGTCAGGAGGAAGGGCCAGGCTCCTGGGGACCAGACCCCTCAGATTCCAGGAGGAGCAGAGGAAGCAGAGAAGGCCTGGAGGCCGCAGGAGGCCCCGAGGGCTGGGCTAGCAAGTGCTTTCTTTCCCCAGGAGCCTCCAAGTTGCCAAATGGACTTTGCAGAGGGGCCCCCTGGCAGATGACCAGAGAGAGGTGGGGAGGCACGTTCTCAGGGGGAGGGGGACATCTCACTACCCAAAGAGCTGAGCCAGGATTCCTCAGCACAGAAGTTGGGGGTCTTGTCCAACCTAAAATCTGCACTCAGGAAAGGCCATCCAGCTGGTGATATGTGCGCACCACTGTGACTGGGGTGTCCTGCTTTCTTCCTTTGAAAGATGATCCCTTGACTGGATTACTGCTCCTCAGACAAACCTGACCTGCTTTCCTTGTGCCTCTGGCTGCTGACTCTCCTTGTCGTGCAGGACAGCCATCAAAGCCCGGAGGGAAACTCTGGCTCCAGATGGGGGTGCAGGTGGTCCTGGAGGGGTCAGTGCCAGGCGACCAGGCGCCATGTGCTCAGGGGGGTGGGGCAGGAGTGGTTTGAGACAACAGGCTGCTGGAAAACCCTTGGAGGGGAGGGAGTGAAGAGTAACGGTAAGGCTAGCTCCCACTGCCTGAGTGCTCCCTGTGTCCCGGGCTGCCCTGGGGGGCCCCTACGTTCTTCAGCCACCCAAAGGGCAGCTTTGTGGGAGAGACACCATTGCTTCAGTGTGCTGAGAACAGGGAGGCACAGAGAGGATCGTCACCTGAGCTGTATCGCACAGCGGGGGAGGATTTGAACCCAGCAGTCTCCCCCAGAGCTGGCACGTGTGCTCACTACACACACTTCTGGCCTGCAGCAAAAATGCTTGTCCCTCCCCTGCCTGGCCGCTCCACGCTCCAGCCTTCCCAGTGTCTCCCCCCCCTCCCGTCAGCTGCTCCCCTGCGGGCACATGTCACAGCAGAGAAGGCTGACGTTGTTGTCCATCCGAATGTTTAGCTTTCAAAATACTGCTGAGCTTGACCTCTCGTCTGCTGTCTCCTCCTGTCGGAGTCTCTGGGAGTGGAGTGGTCATTGTTACAGAGGTTCGGGAGGGAGCAGGGCAAACACAGAGGCTCAGCTGCTGTATGTCAGGGCCACTGCTGCTTTACTTCTAAGCAGCTTTATGACGGGTCCCTCCAGTGCAGACTGCATGCCCCGAGGGTGACGGCCTCTGACTCCTCCGGTGTCCCCAGCTCTAGAATGCACCCGGCTCGCAGTAGAGGCCCAGGGAGTGTTTGCTGAACGAACGAACGGTATGAAACAGAATGGGGCTCCCTTCCTTCACTGCATCTCCTTCTTCACGTTTTGTAGTCCATCGGAACCTCATCAGTAGACTTTTGTCCCAGAAGCAGCACACGTTCCTAGGACAGTGATAGGCAGGGGAATAGGAAGCTGGGAAATCACTAGGGGATAGAGATTTGGGGAGAAGTGGGGGCTGGGTGGACAAACAGCCCAAGCTGAGGATCCAGGCTGGGGAGGTCGGGGGGTGGGGGCAGGAGAGAGCTTTCCAGGCCAGAGCTGATTGGCCCTGACCCGAGGGCCTCCGGGGCCGCTGGGCACCAGCTCTCCCCTTGGAGCACATGCGGGCATGGCGGGCCTCACCGCCTGGTGACCCAGGGCTCGAGACCCTTCAGGAAGGAAATCAAATACCGAGGCAACCATGCCAGTCATCCACCCAAGGAAGAGGCCGAAATCCTGTCCTGGGTGCCCTGAGGGGCCCCTCACTCTCTGGGCTCCATTCCCCCATTTCCAGCCTCAGCTTGCATCCGGATTTCCTGGGGCCTGACTCCTAGGCTCAGGCTGGGGTACTGTGCTGGTGGTTCGACGGTAGGTGGTGGCGTGACCGGAGTGTAGAGGGACAGGGGCCTCTGTTCCCTTTCTCCAGGTCCTCAGGTCATCTGCACGTGGCGTGCAGGTGGGTAGAGATGGTGTCTTTGTTTATCTGATTACCGATCTCTGGGTGTTACCCTGAGCTCCTGAATTACACGATGTGGTGAGCACTCACTTAGGCACCTCCAGCCGAGCCCCTGCTTCTGTCTCCTCTCCCCCGAAGGACAGAGGAGAGAGCAGACTAGTGTATGGGGCTGTTCTAGGAGTTTCCTCCACCCTGGGAGGGAGGGGCCTCGGAAATGAGGATGTTTGAGGCGGGGTTGGTATTTCGCGGTCCGTGCTGTGTCCTCGTGCTGGGGGATCCCTCTCAGTTCATCAGCCGTAGCCAGACCCCCACTCGTCACCCCGACTGGTTTCTTCCCTCCAATTCCCTTCTTCAGATTGTTCAGCCACTCCTCTTGGACCTACCCTCAAAACACACCCCTCACGCACTCCTCCCCACCTGCGTTGTTGTCACCTTAGTGCAAGCCGCTCTCTCCTGAGCTGCGGTGACGCCCCTGTTGTCACGTTCCCCTCCGTCCCCGGGAATGTTCCACTCAGGAGCCAAGTGCGCGCCCCGGGCGTGCGTGTGTGTGCATGTGTTTGTGTGTGTGTGCATGTGTGTGTGTGTTCCTTTCCATTAAGGTATTATTTACATAGAATAAACTTCCCCGATATTAAGTGTGCAGCTTGTTGAATTTAGACCATTGTAGACGGCTGTGTAAGCACCACGATCAAGATTGAGAACAGCTTCCTCATCCCAGAAGTCTCGTCTTGCCCCTCTGCTCCCCATGCCCACCTCCTGTCCCTCGTGCCCGGTGACCACAGATCTGCTTTCCATGAAACTTTTACCTTTTATAGAATGTCGTGTAATTCCCATCGCGCAGTGCATTGCCCTGTGTTTCCGGCTTCCAGTTTTGGGATTCACCCGCCTCATTGCCCATCTCCTCAAGCCTCTGCCTAAGATGCTGCTTCCTCTCTGTTCAGTAACCAGCTGGGCAGTTTCTCGCCTCTGCTCCCGCGTGGCCTCTGCACCCACAGCTCTGCCTCAGCTCCTCCTGGCCCGGCTCTCTCTTTGGGGCTCGGCTCAGACGCCCCCGCCTCAGAGCTCTCTCACCGAGCTGTCCCCCCACCACACACACACACATTTAATTTTTCTCGTGTATTCTCTTATTTACTTCCCTCACATCACAACCATATTACTCATATACTCTTATAATTTGAACTGTGTTCCTCAAAATGTGTATTTTGAAGTCCTAACCCCCGTACCTTTGAATATGACCCTATTTGGAGACAGGGTCTTTACAGAGGTAATAGGGTTAAAACGAGGTCATGAGGGTGGGCCCTCATCCAATAGGACTGGTGTCCTTCCTTGTAAGAGGGCCACGTTTGGAGACAGACATACACAGGGGGGAGACCATGTGGACGGGGCCATCCACCTACAGGCCGAGCAGAGAGGCCTGGAACACATCCTTCCCTCCGAGCCCTCAGAAGGAGCCAACTCTGCTGACATCTTGACCTCAGACTTCCAGCTTCAGAACTGTGCTTGAGATGACGCCTGTCTGTTGGTTAGGACACCCATGTTGTAGTCTGGGGTTACCACAGCCCTAGCCAACGAATACTTTGTCCCCCCTTTCTGCCCTCACCAGAGTGTGGCTCTCATGGGAGCAGGGATCCCCTCTGTCTCCTCAGTTCTGTCCCCACAGCCTGGCACAGGCTGGCACAGAGGGGGTCCTTGACACGGTGTGAGTTAATGAGTGGGCACCTCCCCTTGATTTTTCTCGCCATTATCTCTATAAGGTTGGCTTGGCAAGGTTTGGTTACTACTCAAGGTGAAACAGCCAAAAGCAAGAGAATTCCAGATTCTTGGTCCCACATCATTTCAATGACTCCATAGTTCCCCAGGGTCCTTCCTGAATAAAATAAAACCTCCAGCCCTTCCTCTTACAGGCTCTGGAATGCTTATTCTCTGAACCTACTTCAGAAGGTTCAAAGCCATCTCTTTGGGGCTGTGGAGACAGATGCCAAAGCCAACGACCTAGCAACCGAATCCAGACACCTCGAAGGGGGTTATTTACCTTAAACAAAGCAAACCAACCAACTTGACAAAAGGCGCCTTTTCTTAACTAAGCATTGACCATCATACTAATTTATAAAGCAAACACCCCAATCCATCCTTATATAATTTATTAGGATTTGGTTTACAGAGACCTTTCAAGAAGCTGTCGGTTTCACCCTCGGAGCTGCAGGCCCGTTGATTAAAACATATCTGCACAGCAAGAGGCATTGGCTAGAAAGGTCAGGAAAGGAGAGGCCAGTGCAGCTTTAATCTGGCGCCCAAGGAGCTGTGAGCAGGCGAGTCCTAAACACAGAGTGGCCGAATGTCTGGACAATGTGGACAAGCAGGAGATAGCAAATATATTCCTTGTCTAAGTGCCTGAGCCTCGGAGCGGGTTTGCAGTAAGACAGCCCATTACATGAAGTCATTTTTTCTAAGCTGCCTGATGGTGTAGCTACTGCTTTAATGCGAAGTTAGTTAACTTCGGGGATGACAGAAGAGCTAATCTGCAGCTCAGCACTGGTGTGGTCTAACTCTTGCTGTTTTCTTTTTAGCCGTTCCTTCTCTGTCTCTGTGTCCTTCAGCAGTGTCTTTTCCGGGACTCTGTATCGTTGTGTGTCTGTGATTTCTACACTCTGTTATCTCTCTCCCCCCTTCTGCCAGCGTGTCTCTGCCTCTTGATGCAGGGCTGTCTCTCTCTCTCTCATCACTTTATCTGGTGGCCTGTGCTGATGGGCACTGAGCTTGGCGGGCTGTGGGGAAATTCCGCAGCCTCCCCCACACTGAAAGCCGTGCTCTTGTGTGGGACCAAAGAGGGCTGCAGAGAGTAAAAATCCCTTTAAGGGTGCGAATGTTCTCATTACCCTGGGACTCGGGAGAGGAACCTCTCCAACTTTGTCACGTCCGTAAAAAAGACCTTTGAAAGCTGTCCAGTGACCTTCACACCTGTGTCTTTTTTCCCAACAGCTAGAAGATGGGTTAATCGTGCTGCATGCTCATTGGCTGGTGCATGAGGGTAGGGTGATTTATTGGGATATAGTTTAGGTTCTGTCTTTGTTGCTGAAGAACTAGAAAGAATGACAGCCTTTGCTATCCCATTTTCTGGGTTCCTCTCTCCCCCAGCCCCGGAGAACCTGCTTTTCTTGATGGCCTGAGGTCACTGTGGGGATGGTGCTGCATACAGTCTGGGGGTTAGAGAGGCAGGAGGGGTCTCCTGGGAGGGGCAGAAGTCTATGTGTCGAGCTCTGACTTAGGCACTGAGGAGACATCCGTGCACAAAACGTTCCTGCACTCGTGGTGCTCATGCTGGGGGTGGGGGTGACTGCGAACCATGATGGGCTCAGTGAGGGGAAGAGGAGCTTCTGGGAAGTGCAGGAGGGAAGTGGAGGTTTAGCTGGGTGGTCTGCCTAGAGAGGAGGGACCCCTATGCCTGGGGGCCCTCCACCTCAACCAAGATGGATGCATACGAGAGTGGCAAGAAGGCAGCAGAATTTCTGTGTCTGAGCAAGCCCATGGGTTTGGGCTGTGAGTGGATCAGCAGATCCTGGAGCAACTATGAGACCCCCTCAGATGTTCTTCATGGAAGACCCCCAAGCCTTTTCAGAATGCTGGGTAGGGATAGGCTCCCAATTTGCTAAGCCAGGCTGGTAGGCTAGGGGTGGGAACTCAGAGTCAAAACTAATTAAAGATTTAAAGAAAATAGAGTAACTTGACATGTTGGGCCCATTTGAATTTGTAATTTCCAAGTCTCACCCAGACTGTGATGGAAGGTGTGTGCTCAGTGGCACCGTACAGAGCTCTTCCGAGTATTGTCCCTTACTCTGTATATATTTGTTAGCTCAGTCCTGGTTTGGTTGGAAGAGTGTAGCTGAGTGGGCAGGTAAGAGTGACAGCTCTGGAGTCATTTTGATCCTTGCTCAAACATAGACTCATACCCACAGATTTATATCCCAGCCCTATCATGTGGCTTTGGGCAAGTTACCTAGATTCTCTTCCCCTCTGTTTGTCCATCTGTAAAATGGCGGTGAGGACAGTATTCCCCAGAGAGGGTTACTCTGACAATCAAGGAAACAATGCATGTAAAGCACATCGAAAAGGCACTTGGCCCCTGACAATTGCCTGAGAAATACTGGCTCTTCTTTTTTCTATTTCCTACTGACTAATCTTAGAGAAAGGAACTATTAGCGACCACCAGCAGTGAAGCTTTGAACCAGATTATTTCTGAAGTTCTGTCCTTCTCTGAATCCCATGGACATAGGGCGTAGTCTCTTCTCCACCTTTAACTAACATTGGGTAAAAGCCATGATTACAAACTGGACTAGCAATGCGGTGGCTTAACTTTTAAAGAGGATGATCTGAGGTTCACAGAAGACCAACCAACAATCCGAGTCACGTCAGGGAGAAGATAGGGCAGGGTTGGGTTGTGTGCACTGTTGTACTCTCAGCACAGTTCACAAACACATCTTCCCTCCTTTGGAACCCTGAGCTCTCCAGTAAGTAATGATAATCACTGCAAAGAGTGAGTGACAAAGAAATGAAAAAGAAGACTAAAAGAAAAGAGAAGACATTGAAGCAAAGAAATTGGCTCATAAACTCACAGAAGAAAATTTGCTAGAGGGGAGCTGCATAAACTCTAGGTCTCTGTTGGCATGGGCATATTCAAGGGCCCTTTGGCTACCTTACGATTTGGTTCCTTGGGAGGAATGAGGGACAACGACTTCAAATAGGCTTAGAGTATGAGACCGAGCTATACAAAATACTAAGAGGACAGGGGTGGTAGCTGTCCTTAATATGCAAATAATTTTGACTGATGGATAGCTGCAGAGCTGACCTTCAATCTCTTCAATGGCTCTGAGATGGATTCCCCAAGCACTAGAGGATCCAAGATGACGGGGTGATCCTGGACAAGGCTTGTCTTGTTACCTGTAGAATGGCATTGATACCTGCCGTAGTTAACTCTCAAGGTGACTATCAGGCTTGTAGGGGAGGGGGGAAATCTTTCCCTTCTACCCTTCTAGGTTCTCAGCTGGAGTCTGTAACAAAACACAGACTAAGAAGAGAAAAACAAGTTGATTAACGTGTATTGCACATGTCGCACGTGGGAGTACCCGGGGATGAGTAGCTCAAAGAAATGGCTTAGAATTCAGGCACATATAGCACCTTCAACAAAAAGTAAATTTATAGAGAAATGACAGGACAAAGAAAAGCAATTTTAGGCTTTCAAGGGCAGCAAACTGTGGGAAGTTCAATGTATTGAAAACTAATGTTAGATAAAGCCTAGCTGGTAGTTTCTTTTTTTCTTTTTGAGAGAGAGAGAAAGAGAGAGAGAGGAGAATCTTAAGCAGGCTCATTGCCCAGCGGGGGGCTTTATCCCACAACCCTAAGATCATGACCTGAGCCAAAATCAAGGGCCAGACACAACTGACTGAGCCACCTAGACGCCTCTCGTAGTTTTTAAGGTAGATTCCTCTGTCGGTGCTATCTCCACACTGCTAAGGGTCTAAAGTTGTCTCCCCTCCTGACAGAGAAAGGGGAGGGACACTTTGTAAATTTATGTCCTGCTTTTAGGCAAATAGAGGAGGGTGGAGAGCTTTCTTTTGGTAACTGTTTTGTCTTAATTGCCTTGCTAAAAAGAAAGCCATAGCCCTAAAGTGTTGTCAGTCACCCCCAGGACAGCAAACCAGGACTTACTTGCAGTTTTAACCTCTCCAGCAGAATTTTAAGCCAATCAGTCTGGAATTTTCTGGTCAAGCACCAATGAGGTAATCTGTCACGTGGACTCTGTCCATTTCCCAAAGGAAGGTGAGGTAATGCCCTTAATAAGACCCCCTGCACTTATCCCTAAGGGAAGGTGACCTTGCCTAACACAATCCTTCCTAGTTTTTTGCTACTGACTTCTTGCCCCACTCTCCTTCCTGTAGAAACCTTCCATTTGTACAGCTCCTCCGAGCTCCCGCCTACTTGCTAGATGGGATGATGCCTGATTCATGGATCGATTAATAAAACCAATTAGACCTTCACATTTGCTCAGTTAAACTTTGTTTCTTAATAGTCTTCAGCCCCAAATAGTTTTCACACCGAAGTGTCACATTTTGGGCTGACATTTTGATTTCCTTCAGGCTCATGTGAGACAATAACTGAAAGCATAGGAATACGATCAGAGAAGATTGCACGTTCTATCTCTTACTCATGCCCTGATATCTGTAGTCAGGCATTTGTGGAATGAGTGGCTAGATTAGGAGTGGAGTGGATCATCAGGAAGAAGAGTATGGAGGTTAAAGTAACACCTCTGGCAGTGCCAGCCAGGGCTATGCCTACTAGCCAAGATTGGTCCCTTTTACTTGACTCTGATATGCTGCCCGGGAGTCACAAGACCTCTTTGCTGTATAAACACGAATTCTTCCATCAGCTAAAACAGCCAGATGGTGGGGTCCTGCCTCAAGGTAACTTCTACCAAGAGAGAGAATTACTATGAGTCAGTAGGAGTGACTAACAGATTCTAGAGAGAAGACATTGCCTCTTGGCCTCCTAAATGAATTCACCAGCCAGAAGCCTCCTGTCTGCTGACTTTCAGAACAATCTCTTCCAGTTGTCTAGTATTAAGAGTAATAGAACACTTGGGAGAGGCATCAGCATAATCAACTAACTTAGAAAGTGATCATCCCTGGCACTTCTAATAAAACAGAAAATAACAGGAAAGCCTCTATGACTTTACAAGTTCACATGGGAAACTTCCTTCATAAGTAATATGCCATAACAGTGGTTTCACTTTTAAGAGTCAGTAAAGAAAACATGGAAACTTAACAAGCTGCCGGGAATAAAGGCAATCACTATATATTTAAACATGCTCAGTCCTCAAAACGTCTGACTACCAGTGAGGACAAATTCATTTCTGACATGGAGAATCTCATGCTTTTATCCTCACTCAAGACCAGGCTGGGAGCTACAGGACTTCGACAATGGCAATGATCAAAATGATGGCTGGAAGGAGCACAACACTAACCGGATACAGAATCCCTAGAATGTGTGGGTTCATTTGGGATGATGGCAGAAGAAGGCACCGTTTAGTATTATATATAGCAGTGCCTTGCCATCCATAAAATCTGCCCCCGCCCCTTCGATCAATTTTGTTACGCCGATGTACTGATCTACTTTTGTTTTCTGTCCTGCACACTTTCCTCCGGATAGCACTTCGTTTTGGAGGAACCACCCATTCTTCCCTCTGTCCAAGGGGTAAAAGTAGGGCTGGCCCCCACCTCAGAGTCAGAGGTGAAGCATGTGACCTAGTTTGGCCAATCAGAAGATCACATCCGTCTGACCTAAGTGATTGGTTGAGAGGTGGACCAATCAGAGCTGCTGAGCCTCATTCCGGGACTTTTGCGGGAACCAGGGAAATGGAAGCTCTCTATTGCCTGGGGTCGCTGAGAGGATGAGACTGGCACCTCGAAGGGCTGCAGCCATCTTACCAGCAGAAGAGGGGCATTTGCTTGTAGGTGGACCCACACAGAGGAAATCAGAAACAAAAGATGAAGGGAGTGAAACGGATGACGTCACCTGGGTCCCCCTCCCCCAGCTGTGCAGGAGACCAGCCCTGCCCCTAGCTTTCAGTTCCTTGAACCAGTGAACCAGTGAATTCCCCTTCCCTCTGTAGCCAGGTTGAGTTTCATTTTGTATTTATACAACTAAACAAAATGGACACTGCTCTCAACAAGTGCCAATGACAGTGAGTCTGAGCCCTCCAAGACCAGCAGTGCCCCTGGTCTCCCTTCTCTGGGTTGGGAGTCTGTCTGAGCCTTGAGTTTGTTTTATGAGTTTCGGTTGCTCC
Organism: Ailuropoda melanoleuca; assembly: GCF_002007445.2. Classification (NCBI taxonomy): domain Eukaryota; kingdom Metazoa; phylum Chordata; class Mammalia; order Carnivora; family Ursidae; genus Ailuropoda; species Ailuropoda melanoleuca. The sequence goes on from NC_048223.1 coordinate 119,115,430, forward strand.
CGGCCCCTGGGCTTGCTCTCCTCCAGCCCTGGAGCTGGCCGTGCACTCCACCGTCCAGCTGATGCTTGGAACCTGTGGAGTGGGACTTGGTGTTATTCAACTTTTGCCATCATTAGCACACTGTTTTTCTGTCTCTGGTGATGCAGGCGGAATGCAGAGCAGCATGCGGGTTTGAATTCCTCCGCCCGCATTCATCAGGCCGAGTACGTGCAGCTGGGCTGCAACTGCCATTTCTGGCTGATGGCTCAGAGCCACAGTTTCACCGTGTTACTGATACCCATTATGTCATTTTGGAAAACGTAGGGATCTGGCTGTCCAACGCCTCCAAATACGTGGATATAAATAGATAAATATACATTTAAATCCGCTCTTACTTTGATGTGATCTGAGGAGAAAAACACGGTCTTTGTGGTTTGTTTCCCATAGAAAAAAGAAGAAAGTCAGTAACACACTGTCAATATCACAAGTAATAACGACACACAAATACTACTCGTAATTTATTTTTACAGTTATGGTATATAGTGTTTGTGTTTCATAAGGGTTGTTACAATTACCTCATTTTGTGAATGGCATATCCCTCTGCAGGCAGGTGGGGAGTTTCTAGAATCTCAGTTGATACTTATGAAAAGAAAAGCACCACAATTTAGTGGACAAGGGAGTCTCTGAGCCTGGTGTGCACTCAGAGGCCATGTCTTCACATTGCATGATCATATGGAATCTTAGGACACTTAACCAGAGGGCCTCATGTTCGTGAAATACTTTTTCTTCTATTAGTCGCTACAGTAGACCAAAAAGTTTGGCATCTGAATTGACTATCAGGTCCATTGGTTCTCAGATGATGTGTAGTGTAATGAAAAGTCGAGGTCTGAGACTGATGGATACTGACATTCTGGAAAAAATAGGATATCAAAGCAAACTTTTCACCATGATTCCTTGGGTAAATAGGATCTAAGATTCCGTTTTTAGGGAGGAAGAGAGCTGCCCTTGTTTGGAGCAGATTCAGGTCTAGGATTCCACAGGGAGCCATGTGATTGCATTCTGAACAGTGTTTCAATGGTCTATGTTTTTTTTTTTTTAATAAAAAGAAACGAAGGTAGGAAGGAAAAAGGAGGAGAGGAAGGAAGAAAGAATGAAGGAAAGACCAAAAAGCAGGAAAAGAAAAAAGAAACAGAAACTGAGTCAGAATTCTGTTGCAGTATCATTGGCTGGTGGGGAGGATGCTTGGTGGCTGACAGAGCTTGGGGAGCTGTGGAAGGGGTGGGAGCAGAGACCGACACAGAAGCCATCATTTGGAAATCAGAGTCGACTTGTTTCTTGAATGGCAGAAGGAAGAATTAGAACCAGTAAAAGAGGAGAGCGTCTTCAGTTCTGTTTTCAGAACTTTCTTCGTGGAGAAATGGGTTTCCAGGTGAGGTAGTGAGCTCCCTGTCTGAAGATGTGCGAAGCAGACACCAGACACATAGAGGGTGTGTTGATGAGGAAATTCATACGTTAGGGAAATTGTTAGACCAGCAAACTGCAGAGAGTCTGTGTTGTCACATTTGACTATTGGAAATCTTAATGGTGGTCTTAATGGAATACCTTGAAGGAGCTCGAGACACTCAGGAACAATAACTCCTGGGCTCAGGGAGAGCTCAGAGGAGGAAAAACTATGGCAGCAACAACAAAACACACACCAAGCCACACTTTGCCATAATGAGGAGGTGATTACTTCCCTTCAAAACCTCCACAGGGAACGATAGTAGGTAAAAGTTAAATCACAGGCATTTCCCCCTCATTATCTGGTAAATAACTTGAGTTGCCTTTCTAATTAGCCCTGCGCTGTCAGCTCTGGAGAGCTCTCAGAACCCAGTGAGATGGTTATAAAAGTTGCTCAGTCCCAAACTGTGTGTGGTCATTGTTGACTGGAACACTGCCATCCACACAATGACATGAGTAAGAGGCATGGCAGAAGCCACTTACACTCCAGGACATATGGCATAATAACACTCGGAGCTATTGCGTGGCCCTGCAATTCATCTGTTTTTTATGAAGCTAAGCAAAATCTAAGCTCCTAAACTACTACTTAGAAGTCCAGATGGAAAACATTTCCTTCTCCCACCTGTTCTTGGCACACTGTATTCTTGGCCCTGATGGCTGCCACTTTCTGCAGGCTGTGCTAGGTGGCTACGTGTAAATCATTGTTATTAAATGTTGGGTCACTTTTTAATGTGCGCATTAAAGAAAAAGAAATCTAGCATAATTCCCCAGGAATGATAGAGAAACGAAGGTACCATCCTGACAGACTCATTTCTACAATTCCCAATTTTCTTCTTCTGGGGGGGGGTGAGTATTTACGTAGTGAATTCTCATTCATGGGCTTTATAATCACTATAGGGGTAGGGATGGGAGAGTAGGGACGTAGACAATATTACAAAGACCAGAGAAGCTGAAAAGGAAATGGGCACATCACCTCCCTGGAAGAAACCGATCTAGTGTTTATTATTCTCCTGTGCCATGGTTAAGCAGCTTCTCTTTTATCTCATTCAAGTAAGCCCAGCCTTTGGCTCTTCCCAGGCAGAGGCTGTCAGCTGGCCTCTGAAAATTTTTTGTAAATGTTTAGTTAATTAGATGTCAAGCACATAGATGGTAGGTAAACAGGAGCAGCTTCATACTCAGAGTCTGACAGGGATAAAAGCAGTTGCTAATTATGGGAAGAAAAATTTGGATAAAAGACGAAAATACACTCAAAGATTTAGTTTCTTGCTCTCTGTTTCTGTGGACTAATTCACAACCTTGGCAACATTTAGTATTGTCAGTCTTTTTAAAATCTGAGCCATTCTAGTGGGTGTGTACTTGTACTTCAGTACCATGGCTAGTGACACGGAGCATTTTCTTGTGTACTTTTACTGGTCATTCTTGCGTGTGTGCGTGCATTTTTGTATGTGTGAAATGTGTTTGCGTTTTCAATATTTTGCCCATTTTTGTGTTATTTGTCTTGGGTTGTAGGCGTTCTTTATATATTTTGGTTATGTGTCCTTTTTCATAACAACACGTTGCAATTTATCTCTCCCAGTCTGGGGTTTGCCTTTTCATTTTCTTAACAGTGTCTATCAAAGAATAAATGTTGTTGACTTTAATAAGGTGAATTTATCATTCTTTGTCCTTTATGATAGGTACATGTTGTATTCTAAGAAATCTTTGTCTTCTCTAAAGTGGCAAAATTTTTCTCTCATATTTTCTCCTAAAAGTTTTGGTTTTAATTTTCACATTTAAATCTGTGACTCATTTTGAATTACTTTTGTTTAAAGCAAAACTATTGTTTATTATGGGCCTTATAACATATGTAGGAGAAAAATATGATATAATAATAGCACGTATAATAAAGACGGGTTAGAGGGATGGAAGTACATAGCTCTTAGGTTATACCTGAAGATTTATAATGCTATTTGGGTAGCCTGTGGCTATTTAAAAATACACATTTTTTAAAGATTTTATTTATTTCTTTGACAGAGAAAGTGAGAGACCACAAGTAGGGGGAACAGCAGAGGGAGAGGGAGAAGCGGGCTCCCTGCCAAGCAGGGAGCCCAATGTGGGGCTTGATCCCAGGACCCTGGGACCATGACCTGAGCTGAAGGCAGACAATTAACCATCTGAGCCACCCAGGTGCCCCTAAAAATACATATTTTAAATGTTTGAGCAACCACTTTAAAAAAGAGGTAGAGCTGATAAGCCACTAGAGGAGGTTAAAAAAATGAATGCTAAAAATACTCAGTTAATAGAAGAATAGGCAGGAAAACCAGAAACAAGGACCAAAGACCATATTGGACAAATAGAAAACAAAATAAGATATAGATTTAAACCCAACCGCATCTATATATACATTAAATGTAAATGTTATAAATACTCCAATTAAAAAGTAGAGATGAAAAAAATAAGATTCAATTACATGCTGTCTATAAGAAATTCTCTTTAAATATGCTTCAGAGGGGAGGGGGGTGGGGAAATGGGATAGACTGGTGATGGGTAATAAGGAGGGCACGTATTGCATGGCTCACTGGGTGTTATACCGCAACTAATGAATCATGGAACTTTACATAAAAAACCAGGGATGTACTGTATGGTGACTAACATAATATAATAAAAAAATAGTATTATAAAAATATATATAAATATAAAGAAATTATCTTTAAATATAAATATAAAGGTTAAAAGTAAAGGATAAACAATAATTGTAAGAAAGCTGGAATGTTCATATTAGACTAATGATGAAAGGGTTGATTTTTCTGGAAGATATTTTGATCTTAAATATGTATACACTTAGTAACAAAATTCCAAAATGCATTAAGCAAAAACTCATAGAACTGCAACTAATCCATAGTTGCAGATGGAGATTTTAGCACTCCTGTCTCAGTAATCCATAGAACTAACTAGTAGACAGAACAAAACAAAACAAAAGTTCAGGATAAGAAGATTTAAATTACATTCAACTGCTTCAATCATTGATGCATTTTAGCACTAGCTCTTGCAGAGAGGGAGAGCAGGAATATATTACATCACCCCTGCTTGGCACCATCTACGTTAGTTATGTCTGGCTCGGAAGGCCCAAGCAGGTCATGGAAATGAGTGAAATGGTGGGTAAGGTGGGGCCATGGCAAAGAGACTATGAGCTTCTAAAACATTAGCATGCCCTTGCCTCAAACTTCCTGTGACCACACCAGAATATGGACCCAGAACTGTCAGACCTTCTGATTTGTCAAGAGATGCTAGTAATCTGGCTTTTAAGTAAAATATATTGATTCTTAAATATTGGCACTAATTTAAACTTTTTAATAAAACACAATCCTTATAGCTCCTCCCTTTCCCACTCATTCTACACAGAGCTGCCTAATTAGCCTTCCTGAGTGCTCCTCATAGCGCCCTCTTGCTCAGGAGTGATAGATGCCTCAGTCCCTCTCCCGTTTCTCTCCTGTTGCTCCCCTGTATACACCCTACATGCCTGTCCCCTCCTCCTGTACCACCTTCATTTATGATGCACCCATTACCTTTGCTCAATCTATTCTTTCTCCCAGAACATATTCCATCCTCTCTGTGGTCAAAACCAAACTCCCAGACTAGTTCAGTCTTGGTGAGACCCCATGGACATGTTCTGAACCTTTTTGGGGTGTTTTAAACTGCCCAACATGACTCCAAGGCAGTGCTCTTTCCCCCCATTCTGCTCTATTGCCTAGAAATCTGTAACCTGTCATCTCTTCCAGCCCAGGAGATGGGCAGTGCCCATTCTGTTACCTGAAGGTATCCTGATTAGGAGATTCATCCTTCCCCGGGCTTCTCCTTTCCATTGCTTCCCCAAAGCATGTTCATTAAATCACCCAGCATGTGGGACATGTACATCCCCTTTATAATTACAGCCTCTCTTCCTCTCTCTAGAATAGTCATCTCTGGGGCGCCTGGGCGGCACAGCGGTTAAGCGTCTGCCTTCGGCTCAGAGTGTGGTCCCGGCATTATGGGATCGAGCCCCACATCAGGCTCTTCCGCTATGAGCCTGCTTCTTCCTCTCCCACTTCCCCTGCTTGTGTTCCCTCTCTCGCTGGCTGTCTCTATCTCTGTTGAATAAATAAATAAAATCTCAAAAAAAAAAATAGTCATCTCTCCATTCCCATCCTCCCTCCAAACACAGAGCAGCACCCCCCATTCAGCTTCCAAAATAGCAATACTTATTTTATTTTAAAACCAGTCCTCCCCTCATGTCTTTCCCAGCCTAATCCTCTCTTCTCCTCTCTCCTCTTTTCAAATACAGCCAATGGACTCTCTTTAGTACTTCTTCCAAATATTCTTCCAAATATTCCAAATATTCTCTATCCATACTTCTTTTCAGAAGAGGAGCCATTGTCTCTTTCTGGAATGGCTACTTCAAAGTTACTCATGTCTTTTCCCATCTTCCCCTTAACTAGTCATTAGCTTAGGTGTTCAACTAACTTCTAATAATAGGTCATGATAATAACCTAAAATTTATCCAGTACTTACTATGTGCTAGGTGGTCTGTCATGGCATCTCGGTTCATTTTTACAACATCGTGAAATAAATAGTATTTACTATCCTGGTTGCACAGAAGGAAACATTAGGAAATCATTTGTCTAAAGTTGTACAAGTAGAAGATGGCAGAGGCATGACTCAAATCCAAATCCAGGTTATTCTGACCCCCAAACTAGCATTGGATGCCATCCCCCAACCTTGTCACCAGTTACAATGTGTAGTAGCTTCCCATGGTTGCCATAAGCTGGGTGGCTGAAAACAACAGAAATTTTTTCTTTCTAGTGTGAAATCAAGGTGTTGCCAGGGTTGATTCTGGGGGAAGAATTCATTCGGCACCTTCTCCTGGCTTCCGGTGGCTGCCAGTGATCTGTGACTCTCCTTGGCTTGCAGACTTACTGCTCTAGTCTCTGCTTCTGTCTTCACATCATCTTCTCCTCTGTGTGTTTTCTTCTTTTTCTCTTCTCTTATTGGAATACTTGTCATTGGATTTAGGATTCACTCTTACCCAAGATGGTCTCATCCTGAGATCCTTAATTACTTCGAGAAGGCTTTTTTCCCAAATAAGGTCACATCATAGGTTCTAGGTGGACACACCGCTGAGTGAGACACCATTGAGCCCACGCAGAAGAGAAATCTACATAGGGCACGTGGTCTCTGGCTGTTTCCGGTCCAGGCTGCAGAGACTTCTGCCGAATGCAGGTTCAGTGTATGACTTCACCTTAACAATATCCAAGATTCCTTTTAATTTCAGAATTTTGTGAGGATAACAGAAGTCATTGAAGATGAAATTCACATTGTAGAATAATCCACACACACACACACACACACACACACACACACACACACGTTAAATAGCTATGTAGTAAGTTTTAAATGCCAAGTAGATTTAATTAAATTAATGCATCCGGTCGGCAGTCTCTCCCAGTGAAACCCTTAGTCTGAAGTGCTGGGGTTCTGCCTCCCCTTTGGCCGGATCGCTTTCTTCCTTCATTCTCCTGGTGGCAGATCTCCCGCCCGCTCTGCTCGATCGCACCCCTACCCCTGGCTGGTCCCTTCCTGGCACCAAATCTTACACCCACTCTACAGAGTTCCCAGAGTTCCAGCCTCAGAGTCTCTCACCTAACCACACTTACCCTGCAGGCTGCTTTTCCCTGTTGTAGTCACTACAGTGCCTGCGACTAATTCCCAAACCCCTGCCGTGGAAGTCACAGCCAGAGGGGCACTCTGGGCTTCATGCTGCCAACATAATGCCCTCTGCCACATGCCACAGCAGCCAGAGGAGGGCTAGGGCCCACTGGGGACACCACAGGAGATGAATCCCTCCCCAGATGTGTGCTGCTGCCAGATTGATTTTTACACTTTAATTATAGCCGTAGTTAGTGCCTTATGGATTGTTATAGAGTCAGACCCCACAGAAACGTCTGTGAAGTTTGGCAGCAGAACAGGGGAGTCAGCGACTTGGGCTATATTATGAGGCTCTTCCCGAAAAGGTGCCCCAGCTGTGCTCCGTGGAAATGAAAACTGCAAGGGAATCGTGCTGTGGGTTATCTCTAGAGCCCATCAGCTCCCTCGTTGGGTGGATGTAGAGAGCTCGAAGTGCCCCAAGGGTCCCCAAGCTACAGATGCCTCTATGAGTTTGCAGGAGACAGGCAGAGTCAAATTGCACTCCCCAAAAGGAGGGAGAGATTTGGGACTGATTTCCACTGGTATTACCCCCCTGGAGCTATAACATTGAGATATATCCTGTACCTGTGCGGACAGTCCCTTCCATGTAATTCAGCCACTAGCAATTAACACCTGACCCAGCAGGGGGCCTCCAGGCACCTGTTCTGATTAGTTGGTGCATTGTAGGTGCTTCCTAAATATTTGAATATCTCCCAGGAGGAACAGGAAAGACAGGAATCAGGGGAACTGTGAGGTCCCTAGGCAGGACAGTAGGAGGCCAACTGCCATGGGGTTGCCGCCAGAAGCCCAATGAGGAGCCACGTGTCAGTGGCGGTCTCTGAGCTTGCGTTTCTGAGCTTTGTTACAGCTTCTGTTAAACCTATCCTGGGTTTGGTCAGGATTCTTGCTTGGGGATGTGAGAGGGCCTGAGCCCTTGAACAAAGCAAAGCTGACCTGCAAAGGCAAGAAGAACAGCATGTACTTGGGACAGAGACCCATGTGCTGAGGTTCCAGTTTGTCCGTGGGCTCAGAGACCGAGAGCCCCGCTCGTCTTGGAAAGGGATGGGTTCCAGCTGGTGAGTGCGTTGGGCAGGGGGGTGCTGCTGGGCCCACCAGGGCAGACAGTAGCAAAATACAGCTTGCCTTACTACCCTGGGCGTGCCAATCATCCAGAGAAGGAAGAGGGTCATGTTTAGCCATGCTATCTTGTGGAGAGAAGAGAACTCTCTGAGGGTCAGAGGACCGAAACAGCTTCTCAGAATATTTGCTGTCCCCCTACGCAGCTTGCCCCTTACACTGCCACAGAGGTCTCCACTGTCAACAACGTTTTTGCCCAGGATTGGGCTTTGCTGTGTTTGTGATCTGTACCTGTATGGGCCAGGCATCAGCTCAAAGGCCACAAAGATGAATCAGACTCTGGCTTTGGTTTTGAACTGAGCCAAGCAGCCAACATCAGCACCTTCTTCTCCGGGGACATTTCTTGCCTGGTCAAGCACGTGCCATTCCTCCTGCACAGTCCATATCTTTCATGAGAAGTGTCCCACTTTTTTGTCTTCTCCCTGCCTGCAATTTGGATTGTGCTTTCTTCCTCCGCCCATGGAAGGGCCCTTCTCCAAATATGTGCTAGATATTTCCATTTGATGGTCTAGCTCCCCAAAGAACATTAACTTCAGCCTTCTCATCTTAAGTTTTCTGTCAAAATTAGAGGCTGATGGATTTTCTCACAGTTACCCTTCCAGAATATTCCACGGACCTCAGTTCTCCAATTTGTAAGATTGAAGAAGTTGGACTAGATAAATTTAGCATCTGACATGATCATTTTTTATGATACTGTCCGCTTCTCATTTTTTAATTTCGCTAATAGAAGCTAGCCCACGAAGCTCCTCCGTGGGAGTTCTAAAGGGGTGTTTTTCTTCAGAACAGAGCCTTGTTCCAGGGCTTTTGGCTTGGCAAGCAGAGCAAGAACTGGATTTCAGGTCTTTCCTACACCTTTGACTGGATGATCTCATGCAGTGAGTGACCTGTCCAACCTTACATGGCAGTCTTGTTTTCCAAGTACCAGCAGGCTATGCAGTGGCAAAGAACAAGTAGACAAGAGTCATAGTCTTTGTTCAGAACAATGGTTCTCAACCAGAAGCGATTTGGTCCTTCCCCGGGGGACATTTGGCAGTATCTGGAGACATTTTCGGTTGTCACAATGGAAGGATGGGATGAGAGAGTGGTGCGGGTTCTTCTGGCATCCAGTGGGTAGAGGCCAGGGTTTCTAAACATCCCACAGGGGACAGGATGGCCCCACAACCAGGAATTATCTGGCCCCACATATCAATAGTGCTGAGGTTGAGAAACCGTGGTTCGGATATTAGTCATAATGATAATTTGACATCACATAAACAAAATAAATATTTTTTCAGGAAGTGGTAGCAAAAGTTTAAATCAGGAGTCACCTTATCAGATATTTCTGAACAACGTGTTTGAACCCCTGCCTCTTTCTGTATGCCTTAGAACTTTATGCCTGCTCCCACTGCAGTGCTTTTACTTCTGGTAAGAAGGCTACACTTTCATTTGGAAAAGCAAAGAAGGTCTGAAAGTTATGGCCTCCAAGGATATCTCATTCAGTTCTTTCCTTCATGTATCTTTCTAAACTTCTAGAAACCCCTTGCTAAATTGCAGGTTGAAATAACAAAGCCATTTTAAAATTAATACTTAGATTTTCCCCTGTAACTCAACTATAAATGAACCCAAAATTGAGTCTATAATTTGAATATTCATTCTATACAAAAACACGAGGGACAAATGTTTTTTAAAGGTCTTTATCAATTCTTTTGCCTACATAGTAATTGAAGGGTTATCGACCCTCAAAAGATACGGAAGAATAGCAGTATTTGGTGTTTTATCATTGAAATTACATGTCTACATAAATGAAAACATGGATGAACTAGAACTTTCAATTGTAAAATGGAAATCGAGTTGACTCTTCGCTTGTTTTGTTCCGATTGGTCTTGACTTGAAAGAGTTTCAAGAATCAGATTGTACTTAGGATGTAGGAAGATACACCTTGAGAAACAATGAGAAAAAGGCAGGTCGTATTAGCAACCCGCCAGCAGGAACTCCTGTTTCATTCAGTGCTGTATGTCTAGTGCTTGGAACCAGGCTTGACATATGGTAGGTACTCAGCGTGAGCTGGAAGAATGACTAAATGGATCAATTGGGGAATCTATCATCTTTTATTTATTTATTTTTATTTTTTAAAGATTTTATTTATTTATTGGGCACAGAGAGAGCAAGAGAGCACAAGCAGCGGGAGTGGCAGAGGGAGAGGGAGAAGCAGGCTCCCTACTGAGCCGGGAGCCCCACGCAGGGCTCGATCCCAGGACCCTGGGATCATGACCTGAGCTGAAGGCAGATGCTTAACCCACTGAGCCACCCAGGTGCCCCTCCATCATTATTTTTTAACAGCTACCTGTTAAGACGACAATTTGGCTCTCCCAAGATTACGATGTTACTATGAATTACTCCCTACACACATTTCCCCAAGAGCTAGAGCATTTTGGACCATTGCTGTCTAGGCTTATTAAAGGGATTGTGAGGAAAAGTGGGTGGGAAGGGAAGAGCATTATTTGTGTACCACAAAATGGCGTTCTGTCAAATACCCAGCAAGTGGTTGACAACAGAGGCTTGTTCTATGAAATCATGAAACTTGTATTCAAAAAACACACAGACTGGATCAAGAAGAGAAGCTTAAATGCCCTACGTGACAAATGGTAGGTAATAGAGCGCTGTTTGTAAAATTTTGCAGGGCTGATCCAGGTCCAAGTCCACACAAAATAACAATTTACAGTACTAAGTAAAAGTTGAGGTAATGAGCTTCAGTTATTAGAGACTGTGGCATTTGGAAATCAATTTATGCTTCTGTTTCACAGTTTTCCATAACCAGCGTAGGCTAAAACAAACGGAATCAATCTCCCCCCTGGAAGAGTCCATTTGACTCCCATCCTCCCTCCCTCAGGACTTCGGAGCTGTGGCTGTGCCTGAGGGCATGAGAAAGGTGAGGCGGAGAGAGGGAATGAAGAGAAATTATGTGCTCGCACACTGGAAAATAAAATCTTCAGTGACTTCACAAAACACCTGATATTTAACCTCTTTGGTGAATCCCCCCAAGGAATCTGACAACCCCCTCTCGATAATGAGGCTACTTTGAGAACCAGAATATTTTTCTTAAAAGCTTAAACAAATATGGCGTCATCATAAAGGACAAAAGAAGTTCAGAGAAGGGGGAATATGCAGGTTTTTGAAGTCAGAGAAGGTGAGGCTGAGACAAAAGGAATTGAAGCAGGGCAGAGCTGATGGGCGTTGGGGAGGGGGAGACTCAGAGGCACCTGCCTTGGCCTGTGTTTCCTGGGAAGGCTCCCTGGAGGAAGAGGCATTTGTTGTGAAGAACTTGGAACTGACTTCTTAATTTATAAAGCGTGGCATCAAAACATTGCTCAGTCAGAGCTCAGGGCCTTCCCACAGAATTTTTCACCTCATTGGTGATGGTCGCGGCTGAAGACCATCACCCTGTATGCCTTATGTTTCCCACACAGCGCTCTTGGCCAGTGGCTGAGCTTGGTGGGAGTTCCTGGGAGACACGGAGTCTTCTGGTGAGAGGCTTGGCCTCCCCATCGTGGGCCTTGGCAAACCGGTTGTTCCTAGAATGGCCCTGCGGTCTCAGACTCTTCCTCCCCTGTTCCCTTGGCCTTTCTCCTCCACACCCCAGACCCTCAGAGCGACCTGACAGCTCTCTCAGCCTCCCTTGGCTCCATTCCTATTTCCTTTCTAGGCACTTACCCCCAAAATCTTTTACACAGCTAATCCCATTGTGGTATCTGCTTCTCAGAGGACCTGAATTAACATGGTCATATACATTCTGAAAGCAGGGTTTTTTTCAGTATTTGTGCGTAAGGTTCTTAATATGGGAGATANTTTCCCACACAGCGCTCTTGGCCAGTGGCTGAGCTTGGTGGGAGTTCCTGGGAGACACGGAGTCTTCTGGTGAGAGGCTTGGCCTCCCCATCGTGGGCCTTGGCAAACCGGTTGTTCCTAGAATGGCCCTGCGGTCTCAGACTCTTCCTCCCCTGTTCCCTTGGCCTTTCTCCTCCACACCCCAGACCCTCAGAGCGACCTGACAGCTCTCTCAGCCTCCCTTGGCTCCATTCCTATTTCCTTTCTAGGCACTTACCCCCAAAATCTTTTACACAGCTAATCCCATTGTGGTATCTGCTTCTCAGAGGACCTGAATTAACATGGTCATATACATTCTGAAAGCAGGGTTTTTTTCAGTATTTGTGCGTAAGGTTCTTAATATGGGAGATAATGAGCGGAGGTGGGAAGAGGTTAATTAGAAACGTGGTCTTGCAGGTCTGAAGGCCTGTGTTCACCGCCCCTCTCTGGCTCCTTCCACCTCAATGGTCTTCAACAAGGTACTTGGCCTTGCTCTCTAGCTAAACCTGTTTCTTTATCAGCAAACTGGGGATGAAAAATTACCTACTTTCTAGAGCTCTTTCAAGATTAAAAGGATATATGTGAATGCAAGATTTCAGGTGCACAAAACAATAGCTGCTCTTCCCTGAGGGCTTGCTCTGTGCCTTATATTACTCCCTTAATCTTCCCAATTTCCATATGAAATATCCAACCTTACTGATAAGAAAGCCAAGGTGCAGAGGGGCTGAGAGGCAGAGCCAGCATTTGAAGCCAAGCCCCAGGGCAGGAGGTCTTTCTGTTCCTTACGTTCTTCCCCACATAGCTAGTGCCTGGGAAGTACTCGTTGACCTTTCATCATTAAATCCGGGGGATTTTTCCACATTCTGTTCCTGTGACTTTGACAAGGGCCTTCAGTGAAAAACAAACTTGTGACTTCATAAAGGCGAAATGAGGCAGGGCTTGTAAAATGCCCAGCACCGTGCCTGGTGTTTCCTTTGGGCTCACTGACTTGTAGCTCTCATCACGATCACCATTATTCCTCTCTCTGCAGTATCGCAGTGCAGGTGCCATGGGTTGTGTGTCCCTGGCTTCAGATGGGGTGTCTGCCAGGTGGGAGCTGAGATGCACTGGGAAGGAGCCGAGTTATAAATGCTCCTTCCGTTACTACCGCAGATGAGTCAGCTCCGGTATTTTCAGTATACCTTTTGCAAGTCTGCATCCCTTTATAGGAATTTTGCCCTATTCTCATGCCTTCCTGTCTGGCTTGGTCTGCTGCCTGCCCAGGGCCATCAATAATATATGTCCCCGCAGGCGGCAGCAAGACGTTAAGGACACATGGTGATGGATCAGAGTGCTGGTCGCCCTTGGCGTGTGGACTGTGTGGAAGGCGGGGTCCGAAGGCCACCGTGGTCAGCCTCTAATTGGGAGCGAATGGGGGGAACCCCACAGACAGCAGTCGCTGGGGAACCCAGCTGTGTGCGTGGCTGCCTCGTCTTTGGGTGTTCGTTACAGCCCAAATGTGTGCGTGTTCTTTCTTCCTAAAATAGCCGGGGGAAAACAGAAAATGCATACTGCATAATTCTTTCTTGCTCTTCTCACCATCTGCGTCATACTTTATTAACCAGCTCAAACCAAAATCATACAGGTGTCCTGGTGCATCACAGGCAAGCTTGTGAACCGGCCAAGTTTGTTCTTAGC